>NC_092046.1:128048680-128648680 GCF_003086295.3 Arachis hypogaea
CCGCTACCCACAATTTCTATGACCGCCCATATCAAGGGTACAACCAAGGCGGTAATCCTAACCAAGGGCAACCTTATCAAGGAGGAAGCTACAATCAAGGGAGTGGGTACCACAATCAAAATTGGAGAGACAATCATCAACAAGGAAATAGGGACAACAACAACAATGGAGGAGGTCAAAGATGGAACAACAATTCACAAAACCGGCCACCATACAACCAACACAACCACCATACAACCAACAAAACCCACAAAGAAACTACCAAACATACCAACCACCACATCAAAGACCACCACCCAACCAATCACAAGCTCCTCAACTCACATATCCAACCGCCCCCTCCAACCAAGATGAAACACTCCGGACCATCATCCAAGGCCAAAAAGAACTACAAAACACACTTGCTTCCAGTCTCACCGGCCTCACCTCTACACTACAAGCTCTTCTTGCACGAATGGACACATCATCAAATCCTGCTCCTCAACCCCCAATCCAAAGCGTCATTCCCTCTCAACCTCAACCCAATCCTAAGGGGGGCATCAATGCATCACCTTGAGATCCGGAACACAATTAAAAGAGAAGGGAGAAAAGGATTCAAAGCCCATCACAATCACTCAAAGGAGAGAGAATAGATATAGAAGAGGTAGTGGAAGAGGAGACACCACAAGTCATAGTTGAGGATGAAACTCAACCAACAAAAGAGACTCCCAAGACCAAGAGAACTTGGAAGAAGAAATTGCTCAACCACTCCCATTTCCAACACTTGCAAAGAAAGCTAGGAAGCGCATAGAACTCGACCCCAAAATGGTAGAAATGTTCAAGAAAGTCGAAGTAACCATCCCCCTCTTTGACGCTATCCATCAAGTTCCTAGATATGCAAAATTCCTTAAAGATCTATGCATGAACAAGGATAGAATTCTTGAATTGGAAACCATCCCATTGGAGAGTTCTATTTCCGCTTTAATGGGAGCATTGCCCGAGAAATGTGATGATCCGGGCCCTTGCATGGTCACTTGCACCGTCAATGGAGTTCAATTCGTAGATTGTATGTGTGACCTCGGAGCATGTGTTAGCATCATGCCTCTCTCCGTCTACCGGATATTGAAGTTACCACCACTAAAAAGGTCGACGGCGAGATTTGTCCTAGCGGATAAAAGCATAATAACCATGACGGGTGTCGCGGAAGATGTATTGGTGAATATCAAAGGGTTGGTATTTCCGATTGACTTCTACGTCCTTGAAATGCCATCAAGTGAAACCGAGAGAGCATCATCCATCCTACTTGGAAGACCATTTTTGAGAACTTCTAGATTTAAGCTAGATGCTTACTCGGGAACATACTCATTTGAGATAGATGGGAGAGTCGTAAGTTTTAGCCTAGAAGAAGCAATGAAGCATCCACCAGAAAATCACTCTCTATTCCGGTGTGACCCAATTGACAATATTGTTGCCAAAGTGCACCTTGCAAAGTTAGATGAGAAGTACATGATTGGAGAAGCAAATGAAGATCCAAGCAAATTAAACACCACACACCATACAAACCATCCGGAAACTCAAACATCAAATCATGACAAAAAGATGGAATTGAAGCCACTACCCCCCCCCACCTAAGGTACTCATATCTTGATGAAGCCCAAAAGCTCCCCGTGATAATCGCACAAGAGCTAACTCCTCAACAAGAAGAAAAGTTGCTAGAGGTATTGAGAAAAAATAAAAGGGCAATCGGGTGGAGTTTGGCGGATCTAGTGGGAATAAGCCCCCAAGTATGCGAGCACCGCATATTCCTTGAAGAAGGAGCAAGACCGGTCCGACAACCTCAAAGGAGACTTAATCCAACCATTCTTGAGGTGGTGAAAAAAGAGGTCACTCGGTTACTTGAAGCGGACATCATCTATCCTATCTCGGATAGCGAGTGGGTAAGCCCGGTCCAAGTGGTGCCAAAGAAATCTGGGGTGACCACAATCAAAAATGAAAGCGGTGAACTTATAGCAACAAGAGTGCAAGATTCTTGGAGAGTATGCATAGACTACCGGAGGTTGAATGCGGCCACAAGGAAGGACCACTTTCCACTACCGTTCATCGATCAAATGCTTGATCGACTAGCCGGTAAATCATATTATTGCTTTCTTGATGGTTACTCCGGATACTTCCAAATACACATTGCTCTAGAGGACCAAGAAAAAACAACATTTACTTGCCCCTTTGGAACGTATGCTTACAAACGTATGCCATTTGGCCTATGCAACGCGCCGGCAACGTTTCAAAGATGCATGATGAGCCTATTTGCGGACTTTCTAGAGCAATGTATGGAAGTCTTCATGGACGACTTTAGCGTGTACGGTGATTCATTTGATCATTGCTTAGGTAACCTTGAAAAAGTCTTAGAGAGATGCACCAAAACAAACCTTGTCCTAAATTTTGAAAAGTGTCATTTCATGGTCAAACAAGACATTGTTTTGGGGCACATAGTTTCAAAAGAAGGCATCTCCGTAGATCCGGCAAAAATAAATGTCATATCTAGTTTACCTTACCCCTCCTCCGAGAGGGAAGTCCGCTCTTTTCTTGGACATGCAGGATTCTACCGGAGATTCATCAAAGACTTTAGCAAGGTAGCCCTACCTCTCTCTCGGCTACTGCAAAAGGACACTGATTTTGAGCTAAGCAAGGAATGTATGGAAGCATATGACAAACTTAAAGTGGCATTGACACAAGCTCCTATTGTGCGAGGACCGAATTGGGCTCAAGCATTTGAAATCATGTGTGATGCTTCGAATTATGCGATAGGGGCCGCGTTAGCACAACGCGAGGGTAAGACTCCCTATGTCATAGCTTATGCTTCAAAAACATTAGACGGAGCCCAATCCAACTACACTACTACCGAGAAGGAACTCCTAGCTATTGTTTTTGCTCTGGACAAGTTCCGAGCCTATCTTCTTGGTTCTAAGGTAGTAGTGTTCTCGGATCATGCGGCACTAAAGTATTTGTTGGCCAAAAAGGAATCAAAACCGAGATTAATTCGTTGGGTGCTTTTGTTACAAGAATTTGACTTGGAAATCAAGGATAGGAGTGGTTCCCAAAACTTAGTGGCGGACCATCTGAGTCGCCTTGAACACACAAAAAGCGACACCACTCCTATCAATGACTACTTCCCTCTAGATAGTTTGCACGCAATCTCGGAAGTGGTTCCTTGGTATGCCCCGATAGCAAACTACTTGGTTTCACGCACCTTCCCTCCCAATCTCAACAAACATCAAAAGGACAAGCTGAAAAGCGAATCCAAATACTATGTTTGGGACGATCCCTATTTGTGGAGGTGTGGAGCGGACCAAATAGTGCGACGGTGCATACCTCAAACCGAATTCCAAGCAATCTTAGACGCTTGCCATTCTTTCGAAGGAGGTGGCCACTACGGCCCCCAAAGAACGGCAAGAAAGGTCCTTGATTGCGGATTTTGGTGGCCAACCCTTCTCAAAGATTCTTCCCTCTATTGCAAATCTTGTCCCCAATGCATTCGGTTTGGAAATATTTCTAAGAAGGACGAAATCCCCCAACAAAATATGTTTTTTTGTGAAATCTTTGATGTATGGGAAATCGACTTCATGGACCATTTCCAAATTCCAATGGCTTTCTCTACATCTTGTTAGCCGTCGATTATGTGTCAAAATGGGTGGAGGCAATCCCCACCCGGACGGATGATGCCCATGTTGTTTATTCTTTTGTGAGGAATAATATCATTTGTCGTTTTGGCTCCCCAAGAGCAATCATAAGTGATCAAGGATCCCATTTTTGCAACAAAAAAATGGACGGCCTCATGAGAAAGTACGGCATCATACACAAAGTCGCCAAGGCCTACCACCCTCAGACAAACGGCCAAGCCGAGGTGTCTAACCGGGAAATTAAACATGTGTTGGAAAGGATTATGAAGCCGAATAGGAAAGATTGGAGCACTAAACTCTCCGATGCACTTTGGGCATATCGAACGGCTTATAAAACACCCATTAGCATGAGCCCTTTTAGACTTGTATATGGTAAAGCATGCCATCTACCGGTAGAAATCGAACACAAAGCTTATTGGCCATAAAGGAATGCAATATGAATTTGGGTGGAGCCGGAGTAGAGAGAAAGCTTCAATTGGCGGAATTGGAATGCTTGAGATTAGAAGCCTATGACAATTTTAGACTCTACAAGGAGAAGATGAAAGCCATTCATGACAAGAACATTAGGAGAAGGGAATTTGGACCCGGTGACCTAGTGCTCCTTTACAACTCAAGGTTGAGATTACTACCCGGAAAGCTTAGATCAAGATGGGACGGACCTTACCAAGTAGAGAAAGTAGAACCTTACGGGGTCTATCACTTGCGCCACCCATCAAGTCCGGACATTTTCAAGGTGAATGGGCACCGTCTCAAATTGTACCATGGTGAGCAAAGAAAGAACTCCAAGGAATTTGAAGTGTTCCTCTTAAGGGATGCATCTCTTGAACAAGAACTTTGAGCTAATGGACGTCCAACTTAAGGACGGTAAACAAAAGTGCTAGGTGGGAGACACCCCCACCATGGTAAGATCTACCATTTTTACATAACCATCGAATTCTTCTTTGATTGATACTTGTTTACTACTTGACTTCATGTTTGATAGCTAGGTGATCGGTGAAGTTGTAGTTAGATTTCGTTTCAAATTTTGTTTCATTTGTAGAGTTCATTTGGTCCTTTATCATGTCAATACATCCTTCTATAGTGCCTAAAATGGTTGTTTGGAGGGTTGGAATGCTGAAGGTAGTGCGAGAACATGCAAATTTGAAGAAGGCACCCTTTTGCGCGAGCGCGCACCTCACGCGCACGCGCCCATGAAGCATTTCCGACAACCCACGCGGACGCGCGATGTGCGCAGACGTGCGGATTGCACGAAGTACCCCTCCATACATATTCCAGAGAGTTAGGCCACTCTCGCGCCTGCACTAAGCCACCAGCCCACCACCTCTGACGCGTGCACGCACTAGGCGCCAACGCGAGGCACGCGCACGCGCCCATGCCGCGCGCGCGCCGATCGCCCCCTGTGCACTCCTGGTACATATTCCAGAGAGTTAAGCCAACCCCAAGCCCACCTCAAGCCTGGGGCATAATCACAGTGCCGCCCGCGCGCACGCGCCATCGCTCCGCCCCGCTTCCTTGCGCTAGCGCACCCCGTGCGCGCCCGCGTGGATGACCGACGTCAATATAATGGGGAGCACACTTGCCCCCTTCATTCTTCTTCCCCTTTTTTCTTCTTACCTCCTCTACTACCCATTTACCTACTACTACCTCTCCTCCCAAATCACCCCCTACCATCACAAACAACCACCTCCGGCGACCACCTACCTCCGGTGGCCCCTACATTGCCCCCCTCCATTCTCCATCAGTCCAATCCACAACCTTTCCCCCCATACCCCTTTTCCATCTCTCTCGAGGTACTATACTAGGCTCCCCTCTTACTCTACTTCTCTCTTTTGCTTCTTAGTCAGTTAATTTCATTCTCTTTTAGGTAGTCTTTTCTTCCCCCCCCCCTCTTTTGAGCCCCTCATTTCTTTAGGGTGTGTTTTTAGCTTCTTTTCCATTTAACTCTTCATGGGCACTTGGGTCATAACTTCTCTTGCATTGATGGATGAGATGTGTTGCATAATTTTCTTATAACCACTGTGCATTGTAGTGATTAATGTTGGTTTGTGGACTGTTACATTGCTTCCCCCCATCTATTTACATACTACTAAAGGATGCACCCCAAGTGTTTGAAGAAATGCATACATGACACTTTTTGAACTCATTATGACTCATTGCTTCTTAACTAGTCACTTTTGGGTGCACCTTCACATTCTACAATCCACCCACTCACCATTTCATAAACTGCTTCCCACTTTTGGTATTTGAGGGTGTATGCTTCTCATGCCTTCTCTATGCATGCCTACACTACCCCTATACCACATGCCAATGATTTGCTTTGCTCATCACATGTTATCTTCGTTACATGTTGCAGCTGTCATGTAATAAGGATACCCATATTCTTAAGGCACAATTTCTCATTTGCATAATCACATTCAATTACGCTTCTTTGGGTTTGATGTTATCTCCTTTCCTTACTATCACAGGATGGTCATCAAAAAGAGCAACGGGAAGGCCCCGAAGAAGCCAGCATCCAATAGCGCACGCCAGGAACTAACGGCCAAGCCACTCCTAAAGAAGGCTAAGGGCCCCGTTGATGTTCTAGAGAAGGACAACCCTCCGAAGGATCCGAACAAGTTCCCTAACCGCTACTGCGAACTTGTTTACTCAAGGATGATTGAAAGGAATTATCACCCGGAGCCCCTTCTGGTCCTACCGGCTCACCTCACTCCGATAGTGATGCCACACATTGACCGGAGGCAATGGAGGTTCCTCTTGAGGCAACCCAAGGAGGTCAACTTATCATGGGTGGTGGAATTCTACACCAATTACCACTCACCCCTTCTCACATCAATCTTTGTGCTCCGGAAGCAAGTGTCAATCACAGTGGAAGCCATCCAAGGAGTCCTTGGGATTGGGCCGTTAGCAGATGGATATGATGCCTATCAAGAAGTCTTGACAGCATGCGCCGACCGTGAGTTCGATTGGAATGCCGTCCTCCGCGTAATTGCTTCACCCGAAGCATGTTGGATTCGGGGGAACATAAAGCGAAGACCAAAAGGTTTAGATGCACGCTACCTCACTCAAGAAGCCACGGCATGGGCCCAAATACTAGCCCACTACGTGCTCCCAAGCACTCATGGGTCATCCATTACCGCCGAGCTTGCCTTATTGATATGGTGCATCTTAACCGAGAAACCGATCGACATTTTGCATGCCATTCGCCAATCCATGGGGCGCATTCATGCCAAGGAAAATCTACCATTCCCCGCTATGGTGACCGAATTAGTGGTGGCAGCCGGTGTCCACCGAGAGACTAAGGATAGGAGGACCTCAATCCCAGTCGAGGGTGATATTATTCCGACCAAGAGGTGCCTCAAGCCTCCGGAAGTCACCAAGGACATTGGACTACCCACTCCTACTCGCAACACCACTACATCCTCCACGCCACAAAAATCAGCCACCCAACGCCTTGAAGACCTTCACAAGAAGTTGGACCGTTATGAGAGGCGTAACCAACGCCGATATGCTCACGTGAAGAAACTTCTGAGCATTGTCACCCCACCTATGGAGGAACCAGATATCTCCACATCCACCGCGACCTCAAGCGGAAGTAGCGATGACAACGGAGATGAAGGACACTCGGGGGTCGGCCATTGCCAACCATTGCGCATCACCTCTAGCACGGAGAACCGTGCTAAGTTTTAAGTGCGGGGAGGTCGGCTGACCGATCTCCGTAGGTAACACCCAAATAAATTTTCGTTTTCTGAACTCCTTTGTAGTAGGATAGGTTGCATGATTAGGTTTCCCATGATATCATTTGCATGATAAGTTTACTTGGTTGGAACAATGAAACTCTCTCTTAGGAAACTAATACTTTGGGGCAACCTTGACATTGCCAATTTTGAATATCTTGATGCCAAACTTGCTTGAAGAACTGTATTTTGGAACATGAATTTTGAGTTAAGAACACAAGCTAGTGAGCTTTGAGCCTTGTTTTGTGGCTACATCGTATAGTCACTTATCTTCCTTCTTGTGTGCAATTGTTTCCTCTCTATGAGTGTAATCCTTGCTTTGTTTGAGTCTATATGTCCATTATTCCATGTATTCATGCATTTATATGATTGAGGCCATCATTTCATTAGCCCACCTACCAAATAGCCTTACCCTCTATCTTCCCTTGTTAGCCAAAATTGAGCCTACGCTTAACCCACTTGTTCTTTAAATTAGCACATTACAAGCCTAAAGCGGAAAACCATAATTGTCCTCATTTGGATCTTTGATTAGCTTAGGCTAGTGTGTGTGTGAGTAGCATTCAAGTGTGGGAACCTTGGGACATTGAGGGAATACAAGGGGTAGTTTTGTATTGCTATTGAAAATATTGGGAAGTGGGTACATACTCATGTATTGGTCAGATGTAAAACCTTATGCATTGATGCTCTTGTAGATTAAAAAAAAAGAGAGAAGAAGGAAAAGAAAAGAAAGAAATAAAAAGGGGACAAAATGCCCTAAAGCAAAGTGCAACCTAATAGGATCAATGCATAAGTATTGTGAAATGAAAAAAAAAAAAGAAAATACATGAGTATGTGAAAAAGTGAAGAATGGGTAGTTAGAATATAACTTAATTGTATAGGATGTCATAGGTTAGGTGGAAAGCTTAAAGCTTATCAAAGATTCAAATTTCAAGCTCACTTAACCATATATGCATCCTACCTTAACCCTAGCCCCATTACAACCAAAGAAAAGACCTCATGATAGATGTATGCATGCAGGAAATATATGTTGATTGATTAGATGAGGAACAAATCTTGGAAAGCATGATTAGGAGGAAATTGAGAGAATCAACCCTAGACACTCGAGCGAATAGAGTGTAAACACTTCCGGTGAGGGTTCGATGGCTCTAATTCATGATTCTCGGCTCTCACGAGCAGGCTTCATGCAAAGTTGCATATATTGCACTTGATGCTCAAAAAAAAAAATTGGTGAATCCCATATATTGACCGCCACCGTGCCCTATATGCTTGCATATATCTTAGGAAGGTTGATTTGTTCCTAACCAAGTAGATGGTAGTACTAGTCGTAGTTGCATTCACGTAAGTAGGCTGCACCTCAGGAGTCTTATGCCTTTATGATCCTTCGGTCTTTTGCGTTTCTCTTGCATTTCTCTAAGCATGAGGACATGCTAGAATTTAAGTGTGGGGAGGTTGATAAACCCCATTTTGAGGGTTTATCTTGTATCGATTTCAGGGGTTTTATCAATGATTCCACACGCTTTTCATATGAAAATACAAGACTTTGTGTTCCTTTCCTAACTTTTGCCTCATGGATGAAAACATGCTTATTTTGCACTACATTAGATACATTTCTAATCTTCTCTTGGTGCCATTCGATGCCGTGACCTGTGTGTTAAGTGGTTTCAGAATATAGGGCAGGGATGAACCGGAAGAGGGAAGGAGAATGGGCGCGAAGGAAAGGAGCATGAGAAATTGAGCTTTGGAAACTTCAGCAAGGGCGCGTGCGCGTACTTGGCGCGCCCGCGTGGATTGCGCAGCTAGGAGCCAAGCCACGAGCCGGCTTGTGTAGCGGCTAGGCCACAACCCCATGGGCGCGCACACGTACGCTGCGCCTCCGCTCACATTGCAAGATGCCCCAGTGGCGCGCACGCGTGCTTTGCGCGTGCGCGCCGATGCTCGAACATGATTTTTTTTAGAAGTCACGTGACCTAGGCGTGGAGACAGTTGGAGATCTCATCTTGGGGGAAGTGCCTTGGCGGGAAGAGCTTAAGAAGACCAAGGGTTGAAGGGTTAAGGACTTTTGGCTCATTTTTAGATGGTTCTAGATTTTTTTGGCATTTTTTAGTTACACTCTTGGGTAGAGAGAGAGAGGGAGATTCTAAGCTCTCATGAGGGTTCATCTTCATCCATTTTTCTAAATTTTCCATCACACTTTGGTGAGATCCATTGCAATTCTCAATTTACTTGTTCATGTTATAGATCTTCTTCTCCAATTTCAATTAGTGCTTGTAATTGCTCCATCCTCATAGATCCTAGATTCAACTTTGTAGTTTTGGATTTTTTCCAATTTCTTGAGAAGTTCATTTCCATTGTTGTTCTTTGTTAATTGTTGATAGTTCCTTGCGTTGAAGCACTTTCAATTCTACTTCCTTCTCAATTTTACTATGCCTTTTATCCTTGCTCATCAATTGTTTGATAAAATGCCAACATTAGTTATGGAGTAAAAGTTTCTTACTTGGCATAGGGTTTGGGTCATTAGAAAGAGTTGAATAGTTTATGTCAATTGTTGATTTGGAATTAGAAATTTCTAATTGACTTGGAGTGCACTAAAGCTAGATTTCTCTAAGGTGAAAACTAGGACTTGTGACTCAAGTTAGTTATCCTCATTTGACTTTCCTCTATACCTAGGGGTTGACTAAATGAAGCAAGGCATAATTGTTGTCATCATTGAAGGGACTATAAGGATAGAATTTCTAATGCCAACCCTAGGCCAAGTCTTCTAAAAATTGATTGCTTGTTTGTCATTGATTTTGCTAAACCTTCAAAAGAACCACAACAAGGCTTCCTAATCAATAAGATGCATGCTCTAGCAATTCTAAGGGAGGACGACTCGGGGGACTAGTACTCTCGGTTATAGATTGTAGGATTGTTTGATGCGAAGTTTGAATGTTGATTAGACTATACTCACGATTATATCCATTATTGAATTCTATATCGGCATGACAAATTTCGTTTATCAGCGGTACACTACCACAAACCCCACCTGGCGGACAGTACACCACCACGAACCCCATCATTGCGAGCGGTACATCACCACGAACCTCGCAAGATCTTCAATTGAAAAACAACATACACACGTGGGCAGTAAATCACCATGAACCCCACTATAACATTCACTTTAATAAAAAATATGTGGGCAGTACACCACCACAAATCCCACATAACATCCTCTTTTATAAACATGTGGGCGGTACACCACCACGAACCCCACATAACGTCTCGACACTGGGCAAGCAGTAAACCACCACGAACCTTGCCAAGTGAAGCTCAAAATAATTTCATTTTCAAATTCATTATATATCGTTCATTCATATACATAACACGTTTTCACACTTCTCATTCATAATTCACCACCGCCCAAACATTCTTCATCTCCAAGTTACTACTCCTCCCTACCTTCTTCTCACAACTCAACATACAACTAAGGTTTAAGGGATAAAAGATTGAAAATAGAGGTTTAGAGGTTCAAAATTACATTTTAAAACACAAAATTTATGTTTGCTGAAACAGGGGCCACGCGTACTCGTGGGCGTGCATTACTGAGAAGTCATGCATACGTGTGGGCCACGCGTACGCATGAGAGTGCATTCGGCCCATCATGCGTACGCATACACATGCCTGCGTACGTATAGATTCCAGGTAGAGACGACCCTTCACACATGGAAGGATTCACGTACGCATACAGTGCAGATCAGTCAAAAATGGCAAAGTCTGTGGAATTTCAGCCTTACATACCAAACTTCCAGTGCACATAACTTCCTCGTTTTAAAATATTTTTCGTGCATTCTTCAAACGGCGTAAACTTCACGGATTCAATTTTCATACAAAACCAGTTTAAAATAATTTGGGGGTTCGGAAGCTGAGTTATGGCTGGGGGAAGTTCGGCCAAAAATCAACCTTTCACAAAATTTTCACAAAATTTCTAAACCTCAATTTTCACAACACTTCAATTCTATCCCTTTTTAAACTTACCAAACCACATCAACCCAAGCCCCAACATTACTCAATACACCAATTTTACAAGTATGGTCACTTCCATACAATAATTCATTCTTAACAACAATATAATCCATACTAACAACTTATATATATATATATATATATATATATATATATATATATATATATATATATATATATATATATATATATATATATATATATATATACATCATTAACACCATCAACTTTCTCATACCAAATGACAACCACTTAGCTAATTCACATTCAATTCAACACAATATACTACAAAATACACCACTATTATCATATCCAAGTCTAATATACATCGCCATCAATATCATTATCATAACATCATAATTATGTTTAACACACACTCAAGGTTAGTTCTCAACATTCACATCTTCCAATCCCAACAATCAAAATCATGCAACACAAATCATGAATACCATCATTCCTCACCCAAGTTCAAGATACTCAACATTTACTTTAAGGTCACTAACCACTAATCATACATACATGCTTCAACCTATCTTATGGTTATCTAGCCTATGTTTTCACAAGACATTACATTTTAGTTACGAGAAACTGAAACCATACCTTGGTCGATTCCCTGGTAAACCTGGAACACCTCTCTTATATACCACACCCCAAGCTTTGAAATTCCAGCTCCTTTCCAAGCAAAACCCAGCCTCCAAAGCTTGATCACAAGCTTGCAAATTTTCAAATCGACTCCAATCAACAACCAATTTTAATCTAACAACACAATTATCATCACAATCAATGTAAAAATCACTAACTCAACATTTCAAAAGGATTTGAGGGTGCTTACCTGACCCACCGCTCCAATGAGCTAAACCTGACAATACCCGCAAGTTACTTCGAATCTAAACACCGAAATTAAACAAAATTCAACATAGATACTCATTGAATTTTGAAATTTGCGGAGGAGATTTCTGAAACTAAGAAGGGGGTTCCATACCTAATCAAGGACAGGGCTTGTAGAGCTTGACGCTGTGGTTGCGTGGTCGCAAATGGTGCGGCGATCGGAGCTCCGGATTAAAAGTTACGATGAATTGAAAATTGAAAAGGGGTTAGGTTTTGGTGGCTTCTTCAATCTCTCTTCTCAGCACTGGAAAGGGAACAACGAATGGAAAATTGGCTAAAGTGAAGTGTTATATATGTTGGGCCTTGGGCCCGGTTTGAGTCTGGTCCAACCGGTTTGGCCCGTTCGGCCCAATCTTAAGCCAAATTCTTTAAAATTAATGTCAAAATTCTTATTTTAATTAGCTCTACCTCATTAAACTATAAAATCCTATTTTCTAATTTTTTTATTAATAATTAATTTATTAGCTAATTATTTACTAATTTTGCGGATTTTACATCCTACCCACCTAATTTAGAATTTTGTCCCCAAAATTCAACTACTTACGAATAAGCGCAGTTAGTCCTCTCTCATCCTCGTTCAAATTCTCTGGTATGCTTCTCCATTCTGACTTGATTTTCATGTCATCTTTACTAATGAGACCTCTTATCTTCGGAGTTTCTTAATGTTGACATCGTCAATCTTAATTGGAGTCACTCAAAATTCTAGATCTTTTTAAATTGAACTGGTTTAGGTTCTAGGACATAAGTTGCATGGAGAAATACATTTCTAGAGCTGCGAGTTAAGGAATGCGTTGCGCAGGTTCAAAAGTACGGTAATAAAAACACTTGATATACCACTGGTTCAATTTGTTCTAATACATCAAAGACCCAACATACCTCGAGTTAAACTTCTTTAGGTTGATTACTCATCTGTTATCAGTTGTCGAAGTAGTTTTCAAGAATATACAGCTTCTCCTCCTTTTGACTTTCTAGGTTCCCTCTCTGGTCGGCGGAATTACTTTGATGGCTTTGCACAATTAGAACTCTTAACTCGATTTTCATTTAGTCTTTCTTTGTTGTTTCGGCTATCAGTCCAAAATCTAAAACACTTAATTTCTCTGGATCCACATTAATACAGAAGCGATTAGCACCCTGCGCCCTCCCTTACTATCTCATTAGCATGCACTCTCTAATGCTTTACCCTCACCTCCTAACACGTCAGGCGCTAGGTTGCAAGTGAGGTTGTGTCATCTCTTGCTCCATGCTACCTAAACATCCATTTTAGTTCATGGTACATCATATCAATAATAACTCATTATTTATTTTGTATAATTCTTAATTCTTTCTTTTGATATTATTTTATAAGGGTGGCCTATATAGTGCACATACAACTAAAAAATTTAAATATATCGATATTTGAGAAAAAATATCTTAAAAAAATTTATGATATGATCAATCTTGGTGTTAGTCAAAATAAGATTAAGTTCAAACCAACTAGGCATGAATATAGAATTTACTTAAAGAAGGAAATCATTTTGTACTCACTTGAAGATTTTTCAATTTTGACAAATTCTTTTTTTGCTTTGAACCAAACAAAAAAATGCTCCAAGAGAAAAAGATGATTCATATTTGATAGTTAAGAGTTATACAATTATATTTAAATTAGTTTGAGGACTGAGACTCAATATTGTGTTTGGTGGCCAAAGTCTGAAACAAATTTTAATCTGAAAACACAATTTCAGTTCCTTCACTACTTCCAGAAAGTGGGGACATAATAGACTGAAATTTTTGAAAATGGAGACTGAAACTTTATAACATTTCTTCTCAAAAGTATCATCATTTAACTTTTCAAATTCTAAATTTATTTCTCAATTTTTATACTTATTTTAAACTAAACATAATACTAAGATATAATTCAGTCAATACACTTTATAATAAATATAATTAAGTCTTTGTTTTTAATTGGGAAAAGAAATTTAAAAGTTTATAATAAATTTATTAGTGCTGTATTTTTTATTGTGTATGAACTTGATGAGTTATAACAAATTAAAATAATTGTGAAATATTTTTAAATTTGATGTAATAAGTTATTTTTAAATTTGTCTTAATGTGTTATAGGAGTGAATCTAAATTGAGATTCATATCCTGTGAAAATTTTACAAAGCAATTTATCAAATATATGTATAATCACATAAATAAAAAAATATGTTAAATAAGTTAAATATATTTATAAAAATTTTCCTTTAAAAATATATATACAAAGAAATAAATATATTTTCCATACATCGCATAGATACATATATTAGTAAGATATACGACCCATTTCTTAGCTTCTTAAGTATACAAATATATTTATACCTAAAAAAAAACAGTGCACTGATTTAAGGAATAAAATAAATATAAAAGAATATAAAATTTTTTTTCCATCATTGTAAGGTTCGTCTCCTTATATTTTCATCTTGATGACAATATCAAAAAAATGAGTATGATGTTAAGTAATCAAACCATGGGTATGCTAATTCTCTTAACTATGTGCGGGGAGCTATAAACAAATCTTTTTAAAATAAAACATCGGTTTTGGTCCAATTAAAATTAAAGATAGTAAAAACAAGGGTTTAGCTATGTTAATAAGTTAAAGTTTTAGAATTCTTAACCTTAATAAATATAAACTAAACGCGTTAAAAATTTAAATATTATATATTTTTATAAAATTTTTTCAATTGATAATCTTGATGTGTCATAACCAAATCCTAAAAACAAATATAAAAATATAACTTTTTGTCTTGTCTCTCTCTTTTTTTTTTTTAATCCTAATCCATTTCATCAAGCATAATTCATAGTAATATATACACTAATACAGTATGATCTAGCTAGTTGTTATTATTATTATTATTTAAAAAAAAATTGGTCTGATTTAAGCTAAGAAAATCAATCTTGGAAATACAGATGTCGCAAATTCCTCCATTTATAGTCATTATACTATTTTCAGAAAAAAAAAAGACTATAAAAAAGAAATATTACTTGATTACATTTATTAGCTCTTTTTTTTATATGGAAAAGATATATGTATTTTTATTGAAAATAAATTTTTTTGGTATATATATAAGTAAGTGAACACTGTAGATATAATAGGTCCTAGGGGGTGTACATGGCCCGGCCCGACTCGAAGATCCGGTCCGACCCCGAACACTTTAAGAGTTAATTTAGTGTGATTTCATCGGGTTTAGGACCGGGTAAGGGTCTCAAAGATAGACCCGGTTATTATTTCGGGTCGGGTCCAGGCCATAGTTCGGATCACCCGAACTCGGTCCGGTGGCCCGATCATCATACACAATTAATATTTTGTGTTATTAGTAATGGATGATGGCTATTCTTATATAGAATTTAAATATTGTAAACCTTAATATTTTGTGTTATTAGTCATTTATAAGATTATAAGTTAATGTTTTATGTTTAAAATGCATAAGACTTTAGATAAATGCATAATATTGTGTTATTTGTATTGATTTAAATATTTGGTGTTAGACAATATTAGTATTGATTATGGTTACGCTATAATTTTAGAAAAGGGTTGGTTCTTGTTATATTTTTTTAAGTGAATTTTACTATATGAATTGTGAAATAAAGGTTGGAGATTAGGTGATTTTTACATGCTAAAGACCCGGTTTTCACCCGATTTTTACCCGGTCCGAAGGTGCGTAGGTTTCATCGGGTCTATGATCGGGTTAGGGTCCAAAAATTAGACCCGGTCTATATTTTGGGTCGGATCTGAGTTAAGCCAAACCCGGTGTGACCCGGCCCATGTACACCCCTAATAGGCCCAATATACAACAAACGTGCTGAGTCAGCACGCATATAACATGATGGACGCTTGGCGGGACAACGCGCTACATGCGTGTTTGGTCATGTGGCAAACATCCACGAACACGCATGGTACGTGTTGTACACTTATTGATTGTCGATTTGTTGCGATTTCAACACGTAACTTACGAGGCGGTCGTATGCCTATAAAAAGCAAAAATTGATACCATTTTACTTTATTGTGAGATTTATGTTTTAGATTTATGTTTTAGTGTGCACTCTAAATATAGTGGTTTACCACAACGATGAGATTATACGAAATACATACGAGAGGGTGAGCTTCACGTGTGATGATCCGTTTTCGTTTGTAGTTCCATACACCATAATATTCGCGAAACTACAATACGGTCTCTGTCAAAGCATGGAGAATGATATTTTAAAGAGAGTGGACAATATTCTCTACAGGAGTCCGATTATCGTATTCGGCGGCTTAATACAGTTTGAAATTATACCGATCGTAACGAAACAAGTATTCAGCGTATGTTTTATATTCACAAGCAAACTCAGGTGCAACATCCAAATATGTTCCACGTCTTCAATTGTTACTGTAACCTCACCGACTGACAATGCAAATGTGTGAGTCTCCAACCTCTACCTTTTCACAAGAGCAGCTAGCAACGTGTCATTCTCTCTAATCTCCCCAATTCTTAAGATGTGGTAGAATCCTGTTATTCGTAAGGCCTGATCAACCGTCAGATGCCACATCTCTGGTGGATCAAATTTACGGGACAAAAAATTTTTGTTAGCATAGTACAAGTAAAATACAGAAAATTAGTATTTTATATTATTTATTAATTTTAATAATTACAAAATAAAATAAAATAATAATATTAAAACAAAAAATAAAAAATAATTAAATAAAATTCGAAAAAAATTTAATTTTTTGTATTTATATTATTCATTAATTTAAAACATACTAATTACAATAAAATAAAAGTGTAAGAGAAAATCAAATAAAAAACAATTATAAAAAATTCGAATTTTTAATTATTATTTATAAAAATATTAATTTTAATAATTACAAAATAAATTAAATTAATAATATTAAAAAATAAAAAATAATTATATAAAATTAGAAAAAATTAAAAAAAAATTATTTTTTATATTTATATAATTTATTAATTTTAAAAATACCAATTACAATAAAATAATAATATTGTAAGAGAAAATCAAATAAAAATAATTACAGAAAATTCAATTTTTTTATTAATATTTATAAAAATAATATTAAAATAGAAAATAAAATATAATTATAATAAATTCAAAAAACATATGTTTTATATTTATATTATTTATTACTTTTAGTAAATACAAATGCAAATTAGAATAAAATAATAATGTTGTAACAGAAAATAAAATAAAAAATTAAACATAACGTAACAATATTATAATAAAAAATAAAAAAATTACTATACAGAATTTCAAAACGGTTCTTTTTGAATTTTTATATTATTATTAATTTTGATAATTAAAATAAATATAAAATATTATTTTATAACGGAAAATAAAAATAAATTATAACATATCCAAAATATATATTTATGAATAAATAATTAAATAATAACAGAAAATAAAAAATAACAACAATATTATCATCACAGAAAAGCTAAAAAAATAATCAAATAATTAATTATACTAATATTATTAATAATAATATTAACTAAAATAATTGCATTTAAGATATTAATTAAATAATAAGCTCTAAATTAGTGAAAATAATAAACTTACATAATCATGTTGAGCTAAATAATTAATGATAATATATTCTATCACCGACATATAATTATGTACCATTTTTACTAAATACGCGTTTATAATTTTTTATGTATAAATCTTACACTAATAATAAATACAATAAATGATCCTAATAAAACACTAAACACTTTTCTCTCTAAATGCTCTACACTCTCTGAAGTAAAAACTCTCTTTGACTCTCTTCCATCGGTAATAAGAAGTGAAGAGTGAGCTAGTTGTGGGAGGTTTTTAAAGCCAATTTTCCTGCTATATCGTGTGTTCTCGGAGAAGTCATGTTCCTTACATGTCAATACTGTTAACACATAACAACTGTGGTGGTAAAAAAGCAATAAAAATCTCTAAAAAAATTGTGCAAATTTTTTCAAAAAACGAAAGAATTTCTACTCCTGCTACTGCAACACGCTGCATCCGTGTTGAGGGTGGCCCGACACATGTCACATTTCTCCAAAAATTGCTGCCACCGAATGGAACACGCTACATGTAGAGACGGATCCACTCCTTAGGGTGTGGGACAAGCGTCTCCACTACAATTTGGAATTTTATTGAGTAGTATATAATAATAATATTTATTTGCCCCCATTAAATTATTAAATTTGACTTCACAATAATTTTTTATTCTTTCGACACTTGATAGCCAATTTAAAAACTTCATATTAGATGTCCATTATAATGATCAAGTTTCAAATTTAAAGATTTTTTACTTAAATAAAATAAACTACTACCAAAATTACTAGATTCCCCTAAATCAAATTTTGAAACGTAAATATCTTTTTCTACTATTATATAAATCGTTCCAACAAGATTAATAATATGTTAACCATGCCACCCAGAACGATTTATGCATGAATGACCTAGGAGAATAAGGAATAAATCGTTGCAGGGCACACAGGGTTATAGGTAACGCATAAATCGTCCCACCCTACGAAGATTCACGTAATTTTGAGCTAAAACACAAAGGCTTTACACGATTAATGTGTTAAAGCAAATTCTCTCAAACCTATCATGATTTATGTATAATAGGGTACTTTTATTTATAATATTTTAATTTAAATTATATCTATTTAAATTTTAACTTAAAAAATGAAAATAAACTTTTTATAATTTCAATTATTAATTTTATTAATAAGATTAAATTAAATTTAAAAAAAATACTAACAAATTATAATAAAAAGAGTACTAAATTTTAATATATAAATTTAATTTTTTTCTTTAAAAAAATATCAAAAGGTGTTAAAAAATATAATTTTAAATAATATAAATTCATGTTGTTTTGAGTAACATAAATTTAAGTTTTTATAAAATTTTTAGTATTCGTTGTTCATATGATTTTTTTTAATCATTTTTATTGATGCATAATTTTTATAGAATTCTTTTGTCATTTTTTTTATTTGACTTTGTATAAATTTTAATTATTTTTTTATAATTTTAATTATTAATTTTATTAAAAAATAAATTAAATAAAAAAATATACTGACAAATTATAATGAAAAGAGTACTAAATTTTAATACATAAATTTAAGTTTTTTTTTTAAAAAAGTCTAAAGGTGTTAAAAATATAATTTTGCATAATATAAATTTATGTGTTTTTAAATTTAAGTTTTTATAAAATTTTTAGTATTTGTTATTCATGTAATTTTTTTAATAATTTTTATTGATGCATATTTTTTATAGATTGCTCATGTAATTTTTTTTAATAATTTTTATCGATGCATATTTTTTATAATTTATATATTAAAAATGATGGAAAATTTTATAAAAAATATACATCGATAAAAATTATTAAAAAATTACATGAATAACAAATACTAAAAATTTTATAAAAATTTTATAAAACTTAAATTTATGTTACTCAAAAACACATAAATTTACAGGGCACACCGGGTTATAGGTAACGCATAAATCATCCCACCCTATAAAGATTCACATGATTTTAAGCTAAAACACAAAGACTTGGCACGATTAATGTGTTAAAGCAAACCCTCTCAAGCTTGGCACGATTCATATATAATAGGGTACTTTTACTTATAATATTTTAATTTAAATTATATCTATTTAAATTTTAATTTAAAAAATAAAAATATACTTTTTTTTAATTTCAATTATTAATTTCATTGAGAAGATTAAATTAAATTAAAAAAATACTAACAAATTTTAATAAAAAGAATACTAAATTTTAATACATAAATTTAAGTTTTTTCTTTAAAAAAAATTGTCAAAAGGTGTTAAAAAATATTAATTTTGCATAATATAAATTTATGTTGCTTTAAGTAACATAAATTTAAGTTTTTATGAAATTTTTAGTATTCGTTGTTTATATAATTTTTTTTAATCATTTTTATTGATACATATTTTTTATAGAATTTTTTTTGTCATTTTTTTATTTGGCTTTTGTATAAATTTTAATTATTTATTTATATTTTTAATTATTAATTCTATTAAAAAAACAAAATTAAATAAAAAAAGAATATTAACAAATTATAATAAAAAGAGTACTAAATTTTAATACATAAATTTAAGTTTTTTTCTTTAAATATCAAAGGATGTTAAAAAATATAATTTTGCATAATATAAATTTATGTGTTTTTGAGTAACATAAATTTAAGTTTTATAAAATTTTTAGTATTTGTTATTCATGTAATTTTTTAATAATTTTTATCGATCTATATTTTTTATAGAATTTTTTCATCATTTTTTAATATATAAATTATAAAAAATATGCATCGATAAAAATTATTAAAAAAAATTACATGAGCAATCTATAAAAAATATGCATCAATAAAAATTATTAAAAAAAATTACATGAATAACAAATACTAAAAAATTTATAAAAACTTAAATTTAAAAACACATAAATTTATATTATGCAAAATTATATTTTTTAACATCTTTAGACTTTTTTAAAAAAAAAAAACTTAAATTTATGTATTAAAATCTAGTACTCTTTTCATTATAATTTGTCAGTATATTTTTTTTATTTAATTTACTTTTTTAATAGAATTAATAATTAAAATTATAAAAAAATAATTAAAATTTATACAAAGTCAAATAAAAAAAATGACAAAAAGAATTCTATAAAAATTATGCATCAATAAAAATAATTAAAAAAATTATATGAACAACGAATACTAAAAATTTTATAAAAACTTAAATTTATGTTACTCAAAACAACATGAATTTATATTATTTAAAATTATATTTTTTAACACCTTTTGATATTTTTTTAAAGAAAAAAATTAAATTTATATATTAAAATTTAGTACTCTTTTTATTATAATTTGTTAGTATTTTTTTAAATTTAATTTAATCTTATTAATAAAATTAATAATTGAAATTATAAAAAGTTTATTTTTATTTTTTAAGTTAAAATTTAAATAGATATAATTTAAATTAAAATATTATAAATAAAAGTACCCTATTATACATAAATCGTGACAGGTTTGAGAGGATTTGCTTTAACACATTAATCGTGCCAAGTCTTTGTGTTTTATCTCAAAATCACGTGAATCTTCGTAGGGTGGGACGATTTATGCGTTACCTATAACCCTGTGTGCCCTGCAACGATTTACTCCTTATTCTCCTAGGTCATTCGTGCATAAATCGTTCTTGGGTGGCATGGTTAATATGTTATATAATCCTCATGCCCTCATGCCCTGGGACAATTTATATAATAGTAGAAAGAATATATTTACGTTTCAAAATTTGATTTAGGGGAATCTAGTAATTTTGGTAGTGGTTTATTTTATTTAAGTAAAAAACCCCAAATTTAAATAAAATTGTTGTTCTTTCTTAGAAATCAACTCGAAAGAATATTATCTATCCATTTGTATTTCTTCTTTTAAAATTAGCTTTAGTTTTTTTTTTTCATAATAACTACACTAATTAAATGAACTTTTTCAACTATAAATATTATCAAGAGCTAATTGTATGAAAGTTGAGTTTTAAATGATTGTTTAACGACATATACAAAAAAAAGACATTTTAATTATATTGTCAAGGTTTTACAATATGAAATATAAAAAATTAAATTTTAAATTATATGTTATTATTTAAATTACTATTTTAGTATTTTAATTTATAATTAGATATTTTGAAATCTAATCATATTTTTTCTCAAAGATAAATATTATTTTATTAATATAAAATAAAAGTGTTTTCATAAGGAAGTACAAAAGAATTGGGTATTCCCATTTATCACCAACTGTGACTGAAAGACTAAGAGCTTAAAGAAGAGTAAAGTAAGAGTAAAGAAAATTAGCAGCATCTATCAGGTATGGCTCACGAGTTCACGCACTAAATTGCTGGCTTCTTTCACTATCTCTAGTGCCGGGCTTATTACCTTCTCAAAAACACACTGATTCCTCGCTTTTCAAGTGCTCCAACACAGCGCCGCTATGAGGAGGGTCTTTTGTCTACCGTCGAATTGAGCCGCTGCCCAGGGTAAGACTCGTTGCCACCAATTGAAAAAGGTCTCTTCTTCTCTCATCCATAGGTCAGAGGTTATTAAGTTTAGACTACATATTATTGAAGACATGGGGCATTGGAACAAAGCATGAGAAATTGATTCAGCCTTCAACATGCATCTTGGACAAGTGGCAGGAGTGGATGCGAACCGGCTGTGAACTTGTTGCAACACCGGAAGCTTTTCATGAAGACTTTTCCATAGAAAAATCTTAATTTTATGTGATAATTTCAACTCCCAAATGCTATTCCAGACTCTGTTGTGTATGTTCTGGGGCCTCAATGAAGTAGGAGAATGAAAGAATCCATAAGCAATTTTGTATCCTGACCCAACTTCATATATACCAGATTTTGTTCAGTACCAATTAACTTCATCCTCCTCCTCTATTGGTTTGATTGAAAAAATTTTATTGCATATATCAACTGAAAAAATCGACTCAATCATATTTTTATTCCAACTTCTATCAGAATTTAGTAACGCACTAACGTAATACACTTGCAGATTTGGCGGGATTGTGAGTGCATTTTGAGGGACATTAAGGTGCACTGGTGGTGGGAGTCAGAGGTCATGGAAGACGCGAACATTAGTGCCAGAGCCTATTTTCCATAACAAGTCTTTCTCGATCACCTTGCGCCCTTCAAGAGAGTGTATAAATAGGAATCCCTCCCCCACCGCTCTCAATAGCGTGTGCCTGCCACCTGACGACAATAGACTTCTTTTCTATCCCATAATCCTCTTCTGAACTTTATCCTTGATAGCTCCAAAGGTTGCCTTCTTTGATTTTTGAACTATAGAGAGCAGTCCCAAGTATTTGTCTTGTGCTCCGATATGTTCAATATTTAGTGTCTGAGCAACTGCTAGTCTTGTATTCTGAGGTGTGTTTTGACTGAAAAAGATAGCCGACTTATTCAAATTGACTTTTTGTCCACTGAAACCCTCATAGATCTCTAGCAATGCAATTCTAAAATACTTTGGCTTGTATTAGATGCGCTCTTGCAAAAAAGGATTGAATCATCAGCAATCAAAAAGTGATTAACTATTTGACATCTCCGATTAACTTGAACTCCTTGAATTAATCTGTTTTGCTCATAACAAAACAGAATAAATAACAAAATAACAAAATAATCACTTGTACATAACAAAATATAATTATAACAACAATTATGCTACATATACATAAAATAATCACTTGTACATAATAAATCTTAAAATATAAATTTTGAAATACAAAATACACATTAAAAATAATTTAAATGATGTATGTATTTATACACAAATTTATAATAGATAATTTGATAGCTAATTTTTTATGTAAACATAATATTTTTATTATAAAAATTATTATCATATTATATATATTTCGCCTTCACTATTAAAATTTTCTGGATCCGTCACTGCTACATGCATGTTGACTCAGATATATTTTGCAGCTCCACATTGTAATATAATACACCATGATAGATTATAACTGCACAACACACAAGGATTATTCATATTAAAAATAATTTTGAACATTTATTTGTTGTATTTATCTTATATTCATATCAATACTACTAATTAATTCTTTAATTATTTCACTAGAAGTGTTGGTTTCTAATTTTATCTTTTTCAAATTAACACTTGCTTCCCTCATTTAATTAATTATTAATTAATTAATTAATAATATTTAGAAAATAAAAAAATAAATTAAAATAGTTTAAATTTATCTTATTTAATATTTATTAATTATTATTACAATTAATAAATATTAAATTAAGTAAGTTTAGGCTTTTTTTCTTTAATATTATCGATTATCTGTTTGAATAATATTACATATCGATGTTTTTTTGTTAATTAAGTTTAATCAAATTAATTTAATATAAAAAAATTAATTATAATTAATATTATTCTAAATTTTATTATTTAACTTGATTAGGTTTGGTTTATGACTTAAATGTGTAATATTTTTTTATTTGTTTGTGTTCCTAATTAATTTTTTTTAACTAATTCTATAATGTGATTGTGCGTATCTGTGATCTTGTCGCCTTGTTACGTTGGACGTGTTATTTACCTCATTCAGGGCATTTTTTGCTTGTTTGTATGCTTCTAATATTGTATTCCCCCACATGTTAGTACGTCACTGCTCATTGGCACATGGGGTGCTACTACAACTCCATTGTACCTTACTCCAAAAAGTGACTATTGAGTATTGATATTTGAAACTAATCACATTTGTCGAATCTCTTCTGAGCTCATCTCTTGCATCTAATAGTGCATATTGGTCTCTTTTTCACTTTCCATAAATGTAGTTACCACAATATCTTCTTTTTTTTCTTTGTTTATCTATAAATTTTATTTACTACTCATCAGACTTTGCCCTAGGAACATGATTGTTTATGTGCTTTTAATTATTTGTATATAAAACTTGACAGATATAGTTGGCTTCGGAAAGTATCACGTTCATCTTTCTTTAAAAAATACTTGCTATTACCGATAATAAATAAATTAGTAACATCTTTACAATCATAATGACCAAATAGTAATAACGGCAATATTATTCATCAATCTTATTTGTATAAAAATATTTTTATATCTCAATAAAAAAGACACATAATAAGTTTTATGATTTTTATATCTTAACAATTATTTTTTGATATTTTATATTTATAAAATTCTTATATCTTGTTCACTATTTAACTTAAATGTTAAAATATCTTTTGTAAATATATTTTATCTATTTTCGGTCATCACAGTATTAAAAAGACTATTAAAAAATTGGGTAAAAAACCCAATTGAGCCAAGGGCTGAGCAAAATTACCCATATCCGCCAAATCAAATATTGATACAACAATCCACCAGAACACATTTTTATATAATTCGAAACAATAGGTTTCAAACTAGATATACACGTAATTCGAATTGAGTGAATTCGAAATACTCCCAAACACTAAAACCATGTAATTCGAATCAATTAGTAACGAATTAAGCGCGAAAAAAATCAACTAATTCGAGTGAACTTAATTCGAATTATGAGAGAGAAGTTCGAATCTTATTAACTCGAATTACCAGGAGAAGGACAAGTAAGAGTAGTTCGAATCTAATTGATTCGAATTATGTGCATTTGGCTACTCTAAGTAATTCGAATTGATTCGTTTCGAATTACAATGAACTCGCCTATATAAGGAGTTCGAACCAAGTTCATTCGAATCACTTTCTCATTCTCATACCCCACCAAATCCCAGAGAAAACGACCAACATTCGGGCCGAGATTCACCGGATCGGCATATTCAGGCGATGGGGGATGATCCGGGGAGGCTTTACCGTCTGGATGGAGTTGCTCATATCGCCGGGGTGATCAACGACGAGGTTAGTGGTCTCTGATGTTGCGCTGTTCATAATGTTTTATGTTATGATAGTGGTTTTATGATAGTGGTTTATGTTATGGTGGGTTTATGATAGTGGTTTTTGTTAACGGTTTAGGATGGTGGTTTATGATGTTGTTAGTGGTTTAGGCTAGTGGTTTAGTGTAATGGTTTAGTAAAGTGGTGTGGGCCAGTGGTTTTTGTTAATGGTTTTTTATAGTGAGTTATGTTAGTGGTAGCGGTTTACGATAGTGGTATAGGCAAGCGGTTTTTGTCACCGGTTTTTGTCACTGGTTTTTGTCACCAGTTTTTGTTTTACCTGTTTTTGTTAGTGGTTTTTTTTAATGGTTTCTGATAGTGGTTTTAGCGTATGTTAGCGGTTTAGGGAAGTGGTTTAGGTTATAGGCATAGGCTAGTGTTTTTTGTTACCTGTTTTTATTGGTTACTGTTTGTTGTTAAGTGTTAACGGATTACGCACCTGGTTTAGACGAATTGTTTGCGCCGAACGTAAACCTTTTTTGTTCTTTATGAAATGAGTTGCATATGTCAGTGGTTTCTGAAAATATTCTAATTATGCGGTTCATCTTCTGTCCAGCCTCGGCGTTGCATATCCAGCGTTAGGCGGCAGCAGGGGATGCGGCTTGATGAGAGGTACGTTCCCTACCTGCAGATGGCCGGCTTGTACCATCTAGCGAGGTTGAACGACAGATGGTTCCGACTAGACGAGCCTTTAGTCAGTGCATTCATCGAGAGGTGGCGTCCTGAGACGCATACCTTCCACATGCCGTTTGGAGAGTGCACCATCACCCTTCAGGACGTCGCATATCAGTTGGAGTTGCTGGTTGACGGTCATTATGTTAGTGGTTGCCTGACAGACTTCCACCTATACATTGAGGGTGGTAGGCCTGCTTGGACGTGGTTCCATGAGTTGCTAGGTGTCCTGCCTCCTGAAAACCAAGTTCAAAAATTCGCAGTCAACTGTACATGGTTTCAGGAGACATTTGGAGAGTGTCCCGTAGGGGCTGACGAGGAGACAGTTAGGCGCTTTGCCCGCGCGTATATCATGATGTTGTTGGGGATGCAGCTGTTTGCCGACAAGTTCGGCAATCGTATACACATCAGATGGCTACCCTTTGTTGCTAGACTCGAGGAGATGGGTGGCTACAGTTGGGGGTCGGCGGCGCTTGCATGGTTGTACCGATGCATGTGCAGAGTCGCCAACAGACATGTTGTGAAGCTAGCTGGGCCGCTACAGTTACTGCAGTCTTGGATCTTTTGGAGGTTTCCTTCCTTTAGGCCCTCTGGGTGTGATGCGTTTAGCTGGCCCCTTGCCTCGAGGTACGTTTAGTTTTTTGTATTATGTATCGTTATGGTATTCACTTTAGTATGACTCATGAATGCACTATAAACCTTTACTTATTACGCAGGTGGTCTGGTTACAATCCTGGGATTAGCAACAAGGGGCCTAGGGTTCAGATGGCTCGCCTGAAGATCGACCTGTTACAGCCTCGGGATGTAAGTTCCATCAGCCGTATGTGTATCTAGTCATTCTTTAAGTTTATATAGTTTAAGAGTGACTTCTAATTGAATGTGTACGGTATTTGCAGTTCATATGGATGCCATATAGCGCACTCGACGTCATCCAGGTTGTCCATCCGGAGGTATTGGAGCCTCGGCATACGATGTTATGGCGGTGTGTGACGTCCTTGATATATTTTGCGGTTGTTGAGTGGCATCAGGTTGATAGAGTGTTGCCGCAGTTTGGCGGCGTACAGCCCCCACCGCGTCCCGCCCTGAACATCGACTTCTTGATGTCGAAGGACGGGAGAGGAGGTGACCGCTGGTTCCCGGCGCAGCTAGCTGATTGGCATCTTCACTGGCAGGAGCGTGCAGAGCACGTTTTACAGTTCGACATTGTGGCCGACCCCGGCCCCTCGCATGAGTTCCTGACATGGTGGCATCAGCATGGAAAGAGATTCCTGTCGCCAGAGATGTTTTTGGGCGATCCACGAGGTATTCCTATTCCGGATGAGGCGACTCAGAGGGGTCCCGGCCGAGTTCCTGAGATGGACCGAGCCCACGATGTTCCTGATAGACGTCGTGTTGAGAGGAGAGCTCGAGTCGGCACACGTCGTAGCCAGCGTGAGCATGCCTGGCTCGATGATGCCATGGATGAGGTTGAGGACGCAGGTAGGGGTCGCGGGAGACGACGTGGAGGCGGAGGTAGGAGGAGGGGGGTTGATGCTAGAGATGATGTCCATCACCCTGTGAGAGATGCAGCTGGACGAAGTGAGGCAGTCGGGGTTGACAGGCACCAACAGGGGGGGCATGATGGTGAGTGGTATGGGACTGGTATGGGAGATCCGTCGACTCACACTGACGCTGGGCTTGGTGGTGGACCTCTTGGAGATTATTTCGTTGGTGTTCCCGGTGATGATCAGACACTTCAGGACAGTACTCCATGGGTGAGTCCGAACTCCATGTTTCCAGACTTCATTGCTAGTGATGGTTTAGTGGCGGAGTTCGGTGGACCACATTCCATTGAGGATATCCGTACCATCATGCAGGAGGACGATGCTTCACGAGGACGGCTACCGACGACAAGGACACAGGCACCTTTAGATGTAGATCTGAACGAGCCTGCCACGGTGCCTCCTGTGCAGACTTTTGCCTTGGGTGGGACGCCGGCATCCGCACATACTCTGGGGTCACATTCAGTTGCCGGCCCGTCCTCATCCAGACCAGTACATGTCCCCCCCAGGACGCCTACAGAGGATGCTCCAGATGACGATACCGACTCGATTGAGGATGAGGAGCCACTGATCCAGAGAGGTCATAGGACACGGGTTCCGCGCCGTTGTTTTACTGGTTCACACCTATTCAGATGATTCTGGGATCTGCGTGTATTTTCAGTTGTCATGTTTTCAGCTTGTGTCTTTTTACTTGGTTATTAGTGTTATGTATGACTTCCTTTATGTATTTGTGCATCCGGCAGTTACTTTCATGTTATTTAGTGTTTTACCAGACACCTAGAGATAAGGTGTAGTTTGGTTATGTGCCGTAACGCCATAATTAGAACCACAACTGAAAAATATATATGGTATGAAACAAAACTTTTATGACATCTAGAATACATAACTTAGTTTCACGTAGTTCATCGGTTGCTAAGTTAGATAACATACATGTTCTGATGGTAATAGAAATAAAAATAGACAAACAAACTTTCTTAATCATTGGATGATCCGTTAAATAACATTCTTCTTGATGATGGTAATAGAAATAAAAACAGACAGACAAACATTCCTAATCATTGGTTGATCGGTTAAATAACATACATGTGATGATGGTAATAGAAACAAAAACAGACAAACCAACATTCCTAGTCATTTCCCTACGTGACTGTGGGTCGTCCGGCCTGCGGACAACTTCGGCGAGTATGTCCTGGTTGCCTGCAGAGGCCACATCTCTTTGGGCGGTTCGGATCTGCATCATCCATGTTGGTGCGTATGCGAGTAGACCTCGGCCGACCCTCCCTCGCACGCCTCATGTTCGGATCCGGTATAACGGTGGGCCCGGCATATGGGGGCCAGAAACCCTCTGGAATGGGAGGTGTGAATCCCATCTGATAGACACCGAAAACAGAGCTAATGCGATAAACTTCGTGGATGTAAGGCTGCCAAGTTAGACGTGAATAAGCACATCATGCCAGTGCGTGAGGACACAGGAAATGAAGTGCCTGGAAGTATCCACAATCACAAGTCTGAGACCCTAGTGAGACCCTGTAGGTACCAAGAGAGAACGAACCTGTAGGAGTCGTTTCAGCCACGGTGTACTCCGAGTTATCCCTGTCATAAACAGTCACCGTGAAGCACCTTGCCGTCTTCAGGTTTGCCTCGATACACTTGACCAGGTACTGGCTAAATTGTTGTCCGGTACCTATCTGAGCTTGGGCCTCCCTACCCTTACGGACAAATAGTTCCGCAAGCCTTCCATATGTGGCCTTCACCAGGGAGCACACGGGGAGGTTCCTTACCCCCTTCAGGATAGAATTCACACACTCAGATATGTTCGTCGTCATGTGCCCGAATCTCCGACCCTCATCACAGTATTGTGTCCACAAGGAGTACTCAATTCTGTTCGCCCAGTCACACATTGCCGGGTTCTCGGACCACAGAATGTCAAACCAGTAATCAAACTCTACCTCGGTCTTCGCATATGTGGCGTTCACAAGAAGCCTCCGGGCATCTTTCCCCTTGAAGGTGAGGGCGAAATCCGCTGCAACGTGTCGAATGCAGAATGCCCGGTATGCAGCTGGAGGTAGCCATCCCCCATCGGGCGCCTCAAGTGCTGTCTTGATGCCGTTATGCCTATCTGAAATAACCAACAATCCCGGCTGAGGTGTCACGTGCTGACGGAGGTGGGTGAGAAAGAAGGACCATGACTCAGCATTCTCACCCTCAACTAGTGCGAATGCCACAGGGAGTATGTTGGAATTCCCGTCCTGCGCAATTGCCACAAGCAACGTTCCCCCATACTTGCCATATAGATGGGTGCCGTCAATACTCACCAACGGCTTGCAATGACGAAATGCCTCGATACAAGGGGGAAAAGTCCAGAACAATCTATGAAAATAAGCCCGAGACTCGTCCTCCTGTCCCCCAACTCTAACAGGGCAAGTCCTGAGGACGGCTATAGTACCAGGCATCGTCAACTAAACTCCTAACACCCACCGAGGGAGCTCGTTGTACGACTCATCCCAGTCCCCATAGATGATTGCAACAGCCTTCTGCTTCGCCATCCACACCCTCCTATACGTAGGCCTGAATCCAAAGTGTGCTGCCGTGGCATTCAGAAGCACCTTGATGTTGACTGATGCGTCAGCCCTAACCATTGGCATAATGAATGTCGCTATGACATGGTAGTCCAAACTCCTATGGTCGTTGGAGATGGAGGTGGCGAGACAGGTGTGCGGTCCGTTGTACCGCTTGACTTCCCAGATGCCCTTACGTTGCCGGAGACTCAACCGAATCAACCATGTGCACCCATTCCCAAACTCTGAACACTTTCTCACGTACCTTCGATAGTCAGACTCAACTACCTTGTACTGTACCCCTCGGCGGATGCTGTACGTCTTCATACTCAACAGCGCCTCATCTTTGTCCTGAAATTGTTGACCAACCTGGAACTCTGTCATACCGGCGGACCCTTCCGTATCCCTGGCGCCAAATCCAGCAAGCTGCCCAGGATAATCATCCTGTCTCATGGCTTCCAGGTCCAAAGATGAAAAATGGGGTGGATACTGCTGTGTGCCAGAACTAGATCCACCAGTAGCCCTTATCGGATCGCCCGCTCCAACATCATCGCCGCTTTCATCGGCGATAAGATCCGGCTCGACATCATCGTCATCTGCATCATCAAACAATCCCTCTCCCACTCCAGCCGGTGTAGGACACCGTACGTCGGTCGGAAGATGTTCCCCATATCCAACCTCGTCTCCAACATTGCCGCTGAGATCAACAGCAAACGATGGGGAGGCGGCAGGCTGGACCGCTGGCTCATACACTGGAATGGAGGAGGAAGCAACCGCAGGTCTCGAGCTTGAACCGGCCACCGTGGCTATAATATTGGCATTGCGGTTCGACCCACCCGAGCTTGATACCACGTCAACCAACTTTGCCAACAGCTCTGGTGTCTTCACCTCGGAAAAATGCCTACGAGAAAGAAACATGACCTGCAAGTCCTCGTCACTCCCGATGGTGAAACAATCATACTTCACCGTATCATGGAGAACCGTGGTTGGAATGCGATAGAAAAACTTCTCAACCCTTTTCACTCCTTCCAGTCCAAGCTTGACAAGCACGGAGCTAACGAGAGCATCGTAGCTGGTCGAGGGACTCACGACAATACATAGAGGATCCTTATCAGTGAACTTCACGCCAGAGCGAGTTTTTCTCTTAATCGATCCTCTATGGTGTACTAGCACTAGAAAACTATCCTCACTAGCCATCACACCTCTTTGTTCACAGCTCCACGAGTTCGCTGCATATATATAGAGCTCCACTCCACACTAAATCGAATCAACTTGATGCGCACCATATATATATAATTCGAATCCAATCAATTCGAATTACCAAGGAGTTATAATTCGAATCAATAACTCTCGAAAAATGTACTTCCACACAATTTCTTACTAATTCGAATTAATGTCATTCGATTTACCATTACCTAGTTCGAATCTTATTGATTCGAATTACGTGAGATTCTGCATGCATAATTCGTTACTAATTGATTCGAATTACATGGTTTTAGTGTTTGGGAGTATTTCGAATTCACTCAATTCGAATTACGTGTATATCTAGTTCGAAACCTATTGTTTCGAATTATATAAAAATGTGTTCTGGTGGAATGTTGTATCAATATTTGATTTGGCAGATATGGGTAATTTTGCTCAGCCCTTGGCTCAATTGGGTTTTTTACCCTAAAAAATTATTTCATCCATATTATAGCTCGAAATCACTATTTTACTTCGGGCTATGTACTCTACAAAAAATATTTTAGACAACAAATCATATCCTTGATGAATTATATTTCAGAGAAATGTTATCAATACTAGAATAATTATAAAAAAAAATGGTTAACAAATTAGCATATTATTCTTCTAAATCTGAACAATTAATATAAAATAAAACAATAAAAAGTTAAAATTTGTTTAATTAACAAAAAATACAACACTCTTTATTTAATAAAAAAAGTTTAAGAATGTACAATAATATTTGCAATTCCCCCTTTTATTGTACAAGATGAAATTCGTTGAAGTTGAGGTTATTTCTTTTTGGTTCAATTTATTTTTCTTTTAAAAAAGAGTAAAATATTATTTTAATTTTATTCTTAACGTTTAAAATGTCATATTTTTATCTGAAATATATTATATTTTCATAAGTATTCTAAACAAAATCCTTTAAATAAAGCATTTAAGCTAAGTCAATTTAATTTTTATTCTGCATTTCGAATGTTATTTTTTATTTTCAATTTTATTTTTTAAAATTTCTTTAAATTTTGTTAACATATGTCTATTAATAGCATAATTGTTTTTATTAATATATTATAAATACATTGAAAAATGTATCAAATATTTTTAGTGTATTTGTTAGTGAGATTTTTTCTTAAAAAAATTAAATAGTATATAGTATGCTTGAGATTTATAAAATTATATTTTCCTTATTTTTAAGTCAGAATTGCACTCAACTCGATTTATGGTTTAATTTTAATTGAATGGTCTAATGAAATATTCTGGCATTAACTAAAATTAACCCAAAATATTATGAAATAAAACGATTAAAAATTGGTAAGTGATACTTTAATTCACATTCTCATTTTCCATAGTCATTTACTATTATTTATTAAAATATGTCAATCATTATTAGAGTTATTTAATCTTTTTTTATACAACAATAATTTGTGGTTGTGATATATTTTCAAGTGAAAATAATTTGTTGAATTTCAAATTAACTCTTTTTAACTATATCAATAATTATGGATGAAAATTTTCATCCTAGTTGTTTATAATTTTAAAATTGGGTATATTACCATAAAATGCACCTGAATTATTTTATCGTTGACAAAAATATTTCTAAATTTTTATTATCGACAAAAATGCCTTCAAATTATTTAAAAACTAACAAAAATGTTCGCTCGTCAACTGAAACATTCTATGCGAAAAAGAGTGATGTGAAAAATGGAGTTTTTTTTATGTAACAAGCGAGACTCTGACATTGACAAGTGAGCTATGGTACAATTTTTTGCTACTGGAGCAGGTCTCTTATTACAGCTGGATAATTTTGACAAATTTTAAAATTATTTAAAAACATTTTTGTTGATAACAGTGTTGAACTCTTTTTCATTATGATCAGGTGAAAAAAGACAAAATTTCTGGTTAAAAATTAGTAGGATGTACAATGCCCAAAAACTTGTTAGGGGATGAAAATTCGTTGCAAGGTTTGAGATAATATAGAGAAACATATAATATACGGAGATCTTTGCTCAACATCCTCAAGTGAGCGTGTTAGCCAGTAAACAACTCCATCAAGTGTAACATAAGTTGGATCTAAATTTTATACATATGATGGACAAGCCAATAGCACAATCCAATTTTTTGTGGAGCCACTACAACATTTTGGGTCTATGGCCACGGTTTTTTTTGTCACGGTAAAAAACTGTGACCATAGACCCTCTATGGTCACGGTTTTTTAGGGTGACAAAAAAAAAGCTATAGTCACGGTTTTTTTGGAAAGGGTGACCATAGAGTACCTATGATCACGATTTTTTAAAAAATGGTGACCTAAAAGGGTTTATGGTCACGGTTTTGAGGGGTGATCTAAAGGGGTCTATGGTCACGGTTTTTTACAGTGACCAAAAGGGGTCTATGGTCACGGTTTTTCAAAAAAGGGTGACCTAAAAGGGTCTATGGTCACGATTTTGGGGGGTGGCTTAAAAGGGTCTATGGTCACGGTTTTGGGGGTGACCTAAAGGGGTCTATGGTCACGGTTTTTTACAATGACCAAAAAGGGGCTATGGTCACGGTTTTACAAAAAAGGGTGACCTAAAAGGGTCTATGGTCACGGTGTTGGGGGGTGACCTTAAGGGGTCTATGGTCACGATTTTGGGGTGGCCTAAAAGTGTCTATGGTCACAGTTTTGGGGGGTGGCCTAGGGGTCTATGGTCACGGTTTTAGGGGGTGGCCTAAAAGGGTCTATGGTCACGGTTTTAGGGGTGACCTAAAGGGGTCTATGGTCACGGTTTTTTACAGTGACAAAAAAGGGGCTATGGTCACGATTTTTCAAAAATGGGTGACCTAAAAGGGTTTATGGTCACGATTTTGGGGGGTGACCTAAAAGGGTCTATGGTCACGGTTTTGGGGGTGGCCTAAAAGGGTCTATGGTCAGGGTTTTGGGGGTAACCTAAAGGTGTCTATGGTCGCGGTTTTTTACAGTGACCAAAAAGGATATATGGTCACGGTTTTTCGGAAGGGTGACCTAAAAGGGTCTATGGTAACGGTTTTGAGGGTGACCTAAAGGGGTTTATGGTCACGATTTTTTACAATGACCAAAAAGTGTCTATGGTCACGGTTTTTCAAAAGGGTGATCTAAAAGGGTCTATGGTCACGGTTTTGGGGGTGACCTAAAGGGGTCTATAGTCACAGTTTTAATCATTTGAGTTTAAATTAATTAAAATTTTTATGTATTTTTTATAATTTTAAATATTTTATCTTTTAAAAATTTTAATAATTAAAAACTAATAATAATTTTATATGATTTATTTTAAATATTAAAATTTTAAATTAAAAAAAGATTTAAAACTTAATAACATAAAAAATGATTTAATAACTTAATAATGATTTAAAAAATGATTTATAATTAGTTACTTTATAGAAATTGAAATTAAAGTTGTGATAGAAAAATAATGAAATGTAATATAATTTAATTTAGGTAATCAATATTTTAGATTTAAAATCGTATTTTATAAAATGTGATTTGTAAGACCCATAATTTTTGAAAAAAAATATTATTTGAGTTAATTTTAATTTATATATTCATTAAATACTTTATTTTTAGAAATTATTTTATTAAAAGTAATTAAATTAAGTTTTGATAATTAAATGAAAAATTTTACTTACTCTTATAATATTGAATAATTTTTTACATTTAAATTATAGAACTTAATAATTTTAAAAGAATAAGAATTTTGTATGATTTAGTTTGAATAATTGAGATTTTAGAAGTTAATATTTTAATTTTTATAGACAAAGAAAATTAATTATAATATCTCCAATTTTTAAATTAGAATATTTGATTTAAAAAATAATAATAAATTGATAATCAAATAACATTTTCAAAGTAATTTTAAAAAAATAAATTAGATTTTTATTTAATACTCTATACCCTAATTTAATTAAAATTACTAAATTTCAATTTACTCAAAAACCCTAATTCCTAAATTAATTTAGAAAACCCTAACCCACTTACCCTTCACCCCAGCGCCGTTTCCCCCTTTCACTCATCAGCTTCATTTTTCCTCACACACAGCAAAGAGAGAGTGAGACCCGAAAGAGAGAGAACGAGCTGAACGGAAGAGAAAGGGAGACCCAGAGGAGGCGCCGCTGGGCCAGAGCTGCCGCTGGGAGGGTCCTCGCCGCTGCCGCCATAGCCACGCAGCCGCTGTCTGGTCGTCATCGTCGTCGCGCTCGCCAGAAACGAGGCAGAGAGCAGCGCCGAGAGGAAGCCCGTCAACCCCATCGCCGCCTTCGTGCTCGCAAGTATGGAGGAAGCCCGTTGCTGCCAGCTTTGTCAGATCTCTGTCATCGAACCCGTCCTTGTCGCCGCCATTGGAGTCGCGAATGGAGGAGGGAGAAGAGGCACGAAAGGGAGCGTCGCAGTGTTGCCGTGGTCGTCGAGTGGCTGGGCTTGCCATCGTCGCGTTTGGGTGGCTATTGCGCCGCCGTTCGTTGCTGCCTTGTCGCCATTGAAGATTCATGTTGCCGCTTTGACCGCCGGTAACCACCGGTGGAACCCCATCTTCTCGGTAAGCGTTTCGTTCTGAAATCTTTGAAAATCGGAATTCTGATATGAGTTATTGAAGGTTCTGAGACATTGGTAACGTAGGGTCGAATTCCGAGTCTTGCATGCTGAATTCAATTGTTGTTGCCTGCGACATCAAGCTGCTGCGTCATCACTGGAGCTGTTAATGTAACATCCCGCATTTTTGAAAATCTAATTATGAATAAATTGTGATTTTATTAGAAATAATTAAGTAGATTCGGAGATAATTTCATTTTAAACCAATTAAGATTCTTAAGTAATTTTATATAATGGAATATTTTGTATAATTTTAGTAATTAAAAAATTAGAAAGAATTGTATAATTTAATTTAAGTAACTTTTATTCTGAAAAGGTTACGATTTATTTTATTGATTTGATATCTTATTTTATAAATTAATCAATTAAGAGTAATTAAATTAGTTTTATTAATATTTTGAGTTAAGTTAATTACAATTCTTGTGTAAATTTTTATAATTGGTTATTTTATATAATTTTAAATTAGAATTCAGTACTGGAAGTGTTATATAATTAAATTTAAGAAATTTCTATTATGAATAAATTATGATTTATTTTATTAGTTTGAGCTTTTAGAGATTAATTTATTAGAAATGATTAAATGGACTTTTATAAATACTTAAAGTTTAAGTAATTTTATTATAATTAGATATTTTGTAAATTGAAATTAAAGTTTCGGTGATAGAAAAATAATAAAAAGTTATATCATTTAATTTGAATAGTTAGTATTGAGTTTAAACTATATTTTATAAAAATGTGATTAATATATTTATTTTATAATTTAAATTAAAAATAATTAGTTGAACTTAACAATATGTTGATAAATAACATTCTTAAATATTTTTAATAGAGTATATTTGATTTTAAAATTTCTCTACCCTCTAATTTTAATGGAGACCAAACGCCGTTAAGCTTCTTGCTGCTGCCTTGGAGTCCGTCGTCAGGTTCGAGTTGAAGAAAGAGGGAGGCATAGATTCAACGTCCCGTAGAGAGGGATTTGTTGTTGTCATTGCGCGCCGTCGTGTGCTGTCGCTGTTGTTCGAGCCGTCGCCATCGCCGTGGGTGAAGTCCGCCGCTGGCGCCAGTTGAGGCCGCTGCTATGGAACAGAGATGAGAGAGAGACGTTGGGAGGAAACTGTGAGCTGCAAGCCGCTGACCGAGAAGAAGCTCTGCCTTTGTCGCCGTGTTAGAGTCGTCGCTGCCAACGCCGCGCACCGCCGTTAGCGCTGCCGTTGAAGGGAACTCGCCGTCACAGTTCAATCATCATTGAGCTTGAAGGGAGGCGTCACTGATATACCCGACAGCAGCTTCCCCTGCGTTTCCAATTCCATTCTTGAAACTGTATCACTCTTGCTCATGCTCTGTTTCCCGAATCTATTCCTCTACCATATTTTGTTCTGATTACAATAGCATATGTTAATGTCTCTGTTTATTATGATCATCTTTATCCGGAACCACTGATGTCACCGCTACGGAGGTGATTGGGATAGGCGCGATTGTCATTGTTGTTGCTGCCCCAGAAGAAGTGAGGCTGCTACTGCTGTTCCGGCCGCATTGGTTGTTGTAAACTGGAAAAAAGAAGGGCATCATTGTGTTTAAATTTGACGGTTTCGACTAATTGAGGTAGGGGGTTTAAACGATTTCAATTTAAGAATGCCTACAAGGTTTATTGAATAACTGCAAATAGATTTAATAGCTGTGAGTAATTGATTGATTATGTGAATATTGAATTGTGGCTAAAATTGTGATTGGAATGGTTGAGATTGTGATTTGGAATTGTTGATTAGTGATATTGATTGATTATGTGGATTGGAAATTGTTTGATGACTAATTGTTGAGAATTTCTGAATTTTAATGGGTTATGTTGGATTTGTTGCCGTTGAGCTGTTATTTGGTATATTGTAATGTTAATGAACTTGGTTGGTGGTTGATTTGGAATTGGTTTTGAGGGGTATTGAAGGGTTGGATTTTGAATACTAAATGGTTTGCTGAAAATCAGGTTCTCTTGAAATAAAACGGCAACTTTGAAAGTGATTTAGTAACTCTATAGTGACTGAAATTATAAGAATTTAAATGTTAAATAAATTATATTAAGTGTAATTGTGAAAATTCAATTTTTAAGGTTTCATATCAACTAGATAATTAGTTATGATTTTTCAAAGTTGAACTCTAAAATATGATTTTCTGCATAATTTTAAACGAAGTCAGAAACTTTGAAAAGCTATAACTACTTATGTAATTATCGGAATTGTATGAGACCAAACCTGGGTTAAACTTGGGGATATAAGGAACTAAACTGGTAAATTTGAGACTTTTTCATTAAGTTTATGATTTATGGTGAATTTTTGAATTGGAGATGTCAAATCTGGTTTTAGACTTCAGCAGAAAATTACCTAACTTCCAAGCTACGTAACTCCTTCATTAAAAATGGTATAACCCTGGAACTAATTGAGAAAGAAATTTGAATAAGTTATGTTTAACCACATAAATTTTGAAGGTGGTTGGATTTAATTTGGATTTTATATGAAATTTTGAATGTTGTACGCTGCTGCTGTCTTCTGGATTTAAAACACTGCAGAGCAGTCACGGTTTTGCTTATATTCTTGAAGCTAGAGTCAGCAAAAAATTATGATTTTTGGTTTAATAGAAAGCTTAATCCAAGACGGTCGCATGGATATAAAGTTTGCATGATTCCGAATTCATTTGATATTTTAAAAACAAAATGGAAATCAGGCTGCCAAGTTGTGTTGGCAATTATTTTGGATATGGAATTTAAGGAATAGAGTTTCTATACTATTATCAAATATTTTTGAGAATATATATTGTTGTGGCAACTGCTGAAAGAGACTGATAAAATGTTGAGAAAGAAGGAACCCGTAAGGGTGGCTAAGTCCTATTTTTAAAGGAGATTATGTCCAAATTTTTATAAAAATATAAGGACTTAATCAAAATCAATATTTAAGGCTTATTTAATGATAATAACTTCAATGATTCTTTTAAGAAAAGATTATTTGGTATACGAGATTGTTAGCAAGGGCGTGGGTCTTGTCCCGCTTGCGTACTTGCAATTATGAAAGAAAAAGGAAAGAGTAAAGTACTTATTGTATGATTATCTGTTGCTTGAGGCAACCCAAGAGATATTTGTTTATTTGTTTGTTACTTGAAGCAACCCAAGAGATGTTTGTTTGTTGCTTGAGGCAACTCAAGAGATATTGTTTGCTTATTTGTTGCTTAATGCAACCCAAGAGATAATATTTATTTATCTGTTGCTTAAAGCAACCCAAGAGATTGTATTTTGCTGGAAGGGATGTGACAGTTGCTGCTCCGTGTTCTCGGTTAATCGTAAGTCCGGTAAGCTGTCCCTTGTTTCGAACTCTGTTAGTCACTATTTTGTTATATGTTACTAAGATTCCTGCGACGTGAATACCTTAGGATCGAGTTTCGGTTATTGTATGTTACAATTCAAGCTGTTTCGGTTGTTGCGGAAGTGGATAAAGCTGAGGTTACGGTTGTTGCTGTCGCTGGCCGAGGAAAAAGGGGTTTTTGACGCGTTTTGGTTTTGCGAGTTTCGACTTTGAGGTAGGGGCGTTTTTATTAAAACTCATTTTTTTAGGAGTTGTTATAAATTGATATTTAGGCGAGTAAATATTTTTGGTGATTATAGGGTCTTATGAGTTGAGCTGAACTGCTTTGAATAAATGTGATTGCTTACTTGCCTGTGGCTAGTTCTGAATATTTATTTGATATTGAAGTAGTGAATGAAGGATTGATTTAAAATTCTGATTCGAATGTTTATCAAGTATAATTTGAGAATTGGAAAGTGATTGGATGTTAGATTTAGTTTGATTTCGGAAAATGATTTGAGATTTGTGAATGACTTGGGTTTGAAAATGTTGGAAAGTGTTTGAGAATATGTTAGTTGACTTTGTTGGAAATGAATTGGAATTTGGAAATGGTTATAATATTGGAGATGAGCTTGATTTGTAGAAAAATGAATTTAAATTGAAAATAGTTTGAGATATTGAAATTGTTCAGATTTTGAAATTGAGTTGAAAGGAGTTTGAGAAATGATTTTGTTGGGACCCGGAAAGGCTAGATTGCTGATGCATATGAGCATTGTAGTGCTTTCCGGTTGTGTGCTTTGCCAATGATAATTGGCGCTTCGATGAGATTATATTTCTAAAGCCAGTCTATTCTCTTCATCTTTAATATCCTAGGTTTCAATGCATCTTTTTAGGCTATTTTTATTTTCTCTTTTCTGTTTTCCAGAGTTGCTTTTTCTGAAACATCTGACCTCACTTTGATTTAAATTTAGTCAAGTAGCAGATTCCCTTGTTCTCAAATGTGAATCCTTATGGCTAGTTCTCAGTGAAAATTTCTGTGTTTTCAATTTTTCAGTGCAGCAATAAACAACTTGTTTGGTATGCTTGTAGGATGGTTATTTATTGGGACTGTCCGTGAATTTAGGGTTTTTTGAACTAACCTAGGGATTAGTATTTCTTGTTTCTTCTGAAATTGGTAATAGCAAGGTTTTACACTAAACAAAAGGGTGAATATAATGAATTGTAACAGTGATGAATTTAAGCACTAAGAGTAAATTTTTGCATGAAAATTTCTCATTCCAATTTTACCAAAGAAATATATATGGGGACTACTAAATCATTTTGATTTCACTCAATAAAAACACATCACTTTATAAATGTCATGTAGATGATATGATATCACTATTTTTTGTCTTAATGATAGATTAGGAATTTTAATTTTATTTATTTTTCAAAGGTCATGCATCAACTTTATTTATGTGATTAGTGTGTAAAAATCTTAAATTTTTTTGTATCTATTTTCTTTGATTTTTCAAATAGCTCTGTGTTTTCCAAGATATTTTATAATTATTGATATGTAAAATCTTCAATTGCTAAATTGTAAATATTTTCCAGAACATGCTTGATTATGTCTCATTTTAAGACAGGAAGTTTAAAATAAAAATTATTTTATATTTTATATTAATTTAGGATTAAGATTTGTTAATTGATTATTTTGTTTACCTACTCTTGAATGTTCTTTACGAGGAATTTTTTGTTTTATTTTGTATACAGGATAATTTTTTTGGACTCGTAAAGACAAAAGGAGTTGACTAGTTGTTGTGGCACCCTGTATAAGATGGGATGTGTCTTATAATGAGTTTGGTTATCTAAATGTATTATTTTGATGTGTTCTTTACTTTTTGATAAGAGACTTTATCCGATATTATATGTAATGGATAAATTACACTCTATTTTGATTAGTGTTGTAATGAATATCTATTTTTTAATGAAACTTTTATGATTTGGATTTATCAAATTTTTTATTTTTAGATTTATTTTGTGATTATCATCATTTTGGGATGTGATTATGATTTAAAAAAAATTAAATCTCATAACATAAAACAGGCTATGGTCACGGTCAAGGTGGGATGACCATAGAGGCTATGGTCACGGCAAAAAACCGTGACCATAGATAAGGCTATGGTCACGGTTTAAGGAAGGGGTGACCATAGGGGCTATGGTCACAGTTTTGGTGAGGGGTGACCATAGAGGCTATGGTCACGGCCAAAACCGTGACCATAGATAAGGCTATGGTCACGGTTTAATGAGGGGTGGCCATAGGGGCTATGGTCACGGCTAAAATCGTGACCATAGCTAAGGCTATGGCCACGGTTTTTGGTGGGGTGACCATAGAGGCTTTGGTCACGGCCAAAACTGTGACCATAGATAAGGCTATGGTCACGGTTTTGGGAAGGGGTGACCATAGCCGTGACCATAGATAAGGCTATGGTCACGGTTTTATCGCGTGACCATAGATTAACCTATGGTCACGGTAAAAAAACGTGGCCTAAAGTGCCAGAATTTGAACATTACAACCGTGACCACAGAAACCGTGACCATAGATAAAAAAACCGTGACCATAGGTCTATGGCCACGAGAGAATAGGCCACGGCGGAAAAATCGTGACCATAGGTCAAAAATCGTGACCATAGACCTATGGTCACCCTTTTCACTAGCTATGGTCACAGTTTTTCACCGTGACCATAGACCTTTTTTTTGTAGTGAGCTGGTATACATGGTGAATGTGCATGCAGTAATTTCGTCACTCTGTTGGATCACATACATGATAGCATAGTCGAAAGTGTATCGATAGTATAAGAAAGCATACACATAAGTCATTTTAAGTTTAAAAATGTAGATAAGATCCAAAATGATTTTGGACCTCTTGCTAACTGGATCTCAAGTTAGCAAGTAATTTTTTTATTTTCATGGAAGAGGATTTTGTGCACAAGACTCCATTTTCAATACCAATAACTTAGAACCAATCCTCATAAGTTAGCAAAAAGGGAAAGTAAAATGGATTGGTGTACCCAGTCGAAGCATCCATCATCATGACCTAGTCAAGAGAGTTCATGAAAGAGGATGGATAGAAAAAATGTAGTATCAGTGAGCAACTATGATTTCTCCACCTTGCAGCAATATGTGTCACAAACTCATGCCTGCTGAGTTTTGCTCTCCAATAGCGAGACGTCATGCGAGCATTCAAAATGGTTGAAACATCATAATGATGGAATATGTCTAGGAAAATTTCATTAAATAGTTCAAGAAGGAGAATGGAGTGAGGAGGAATATCACTCATTCTTAGTAAAATATGAGAATGCACTATTAAAGGAATCAAGAGTAGTAGAAAGATATGAGAGTTGGGAGTATGAGCTTTTTCAAGTGAGGATATGTGTTGATATGGTATGAGAACTTGTCTTCATTTATAAGAGAATAGCTTATTAATGATTCAGCAGTATTTATACCTCCAACTTAAATAGAAAGAGGCCTAAAGAAATATTATTTGCTCATTTTTTAGCTAATATTTTATGTTTTCCAATAACTCACATTGGAATATATACTAAGTATACCTTCAAGATGCCCTTGTGGTTAGGGGAGTCAAAATTGATTAAGCAAAATGTAATAAGCCAGTGAGCCCATCTATTCCTCAAAATCATTCTATTGCTCAGTAATTGAATAGTATTTTGGCATGTTCCACTTCAACTAAGAAATCTAATTTGAATACAAAGAGAGAGGAAATCACTTTCTACCCTATAAATCTCGAATTATGGGATGGCAAAACGCACGGAGAGGTAGTAAGGGTCACCCATGTGTCATAGCAAGGAAAACATAGGAAGTACTCTCAACACATCTTTTGTTATAATAGAGGCAAGCTTTAAATGAAGCTATAATTGAGCTGAAAAATAATCTCATAGGAGATTCACCATTAATGCTGACATGACCTCAAACCCAGGTATGGCAGAGTATATCCACTCTCTTCTTTTCTTCTAATTGTTCCGTTTGAAAAAATATGTAATTCATTGTTTTACCAAAAGCTAATTATATTTTTTCAACAAAAATATGTAATTCATTTTTCAATACAAGTATAGCAGAGTATATCCACTCTCTCCCTTCGACATCCAGCACATATACTTGGAATAGTTTGACCAAATACCTGAGCTGTTGATCCCTGTGGAACCCATGCCAGACCATCAGCCTCCTAACCCTATGATCGAGCAGATTGGTCCTTTGAATGAGGCCTTCATAACTGCCATGTCTAATGGCTTTTTAATAACCTCATATGAGGAGGATCCGTCTGAGACTAGTCTACCATGAGTTGACCAGATGATTATTGACTTGACTTCCAGTCATTTAAAGGATACTACACCAGGAGGAGTAGTACCTGACCCATAGTCTAGTGTTATTTTTCCTCACCATGTATAGACTTTTGCGAGGATAGGATTTCTTCTGTATATATCTTAGTCAGGTCCCAGACTAGGGTGGCCTTTGTGTGGGCCAGGGCCTGAGAGTCAGCAAAGATGGTCTGTATATATTATTATCTACTAATAGTATGTATCTAAGAAATTCGATGTACTTTTTTTTTGTATGATCTTGTACAAAAACTATGCCCTAGTGGCAATCTATGCGATATATGCTCTTTATGTTTTTTGCTATATGTTACTCTATCTATCTGTTGTATCTATTTTCTTGAATTCAACTAACCTATAAAATCCAAAAGGTGAGGCAGGCTCATACACATATATATAATATAGAGTCTCTAAGGTCAACTGAATGGTAACACCTGGTGACTAGCATTAGTCATGACGTGTTAGAAGTCAAGTCGTTACACATATCAATAAAGTAAGGGACAATTATAGGTCATGATAAATTAGTTAGGGATAAATATATGACATGCTTTTGTGATTGAATTTTTGATTGTGTGACATACTTCTGGTTGCAGACCTAATTCCTGCTATGCAGGAGATGATGCCTAGGGTGCATCACTGATTTTGTATTTGGCATCTTTGAAAATTTTCAATAAACAATGAAAAGACATAGAATTCAGGAGTTTATTATGAGATTGTGCACGTGCCACAACCTATTAAGAGTTTAAGGACAACATAGAAAAGATGAAGCTGTTTAATGAGAATACATGGGTAAACCTGAAAAAATGGCCGAGAGAGGCTTGGACAAGGTCATAGTTCAGTCACAGGCCGAAATTAGATTCTATTTATAACAATGCTTGTGAAGTTTTCAATTAAAGATAAAGAAAGTAAGAGGAAAGCCAATACTCACGTTGCTTGAAGAAGTGAGGATGTTTGTAATAAGGACAATGACTAAGAATAAGGTTAAGCTGGATAACCATGTGGTATACTTTTCCTCAATAATCAAGATTAGACTTGAGAAAGTGAGGAAGGAATCTAAACACTGACACCCCATTTAGGCCGGAGACACTGGTTATGAGAAGTTTGAAGTGCACTGGCATCCTACAAAATATGTAGTTGACTCGAAAAAAAAGATGTTCACTTTCAATTTTGGATGCTAACTGGTGACAATTTTAAATTTATGTCACAAGTATTTTATATTTTGAATTAAATTATTTATTCAATACTTAATAACTTGTACATTATTTCTATATTTTCAGGAATCCCATGTGTCAATGCTTGTGCAGCCCTTGCTAAAGTCAACAGGCATCTAGAGGATTTTTCCCACAATTTGTCAACTATGGAGTCCTACAAAGCCACTTAAAACTACTACATAAACTCACTTCTTGACTAACTTTTATGGGAACAATATGAATACAACATACCTTTGAAAACATTGGTTAAGAAGAAGCCAGACAAGCTCCAAATCAAGAGGAGAAAAGATGCGGATGAAGGAGGTCACTCTAATAAGAAGTCTAAGCCAAGCACCACTTTGAAGAGGCAGCTACGACCATTTACTTGCAAGTATTGTCTACAGAAGGGTCACACCAAGAGAGATATGAAAAAAAGAGAGCTGTCGATACTGCAGAAGCTGTAGCTACTACTGCTGAGGCTGCAAAGGACCCTAAAAATGCTACTACTGCTACATCTACCAATACTACTGCTACTACTACTATTACTACTACTACAATGGCTATTGTTTTAGCCACCACTATTATTACATCAATTGCTACCGCTGCAACTACTGAACATACCCCTCTTGTGGATGTGGATATCCAATATGCTGAGATTGATCTATCTCAGCCATCATATTCTAAACCAAATGACTGTCGGCAAGTATTTCTCATGACTATGAAAAACTATGGAATTGTAAATTTTGAAATATTCTAATTTGTTCATCTGTTTTTTTTTTCATTTGCATTCACTATAGGTTTCTGAAACGAATAACAAGATACCAACAAGACTTGCGAAGCTGGCACTTAGAAGAAGGTCACCTCCTCCAACAACCTCTGCAGCCTTAGATCCAATGAGGGAGTTAATTCAGCCATTGCAGCATGGTTGGAAAGCTTCATAAAATTTTTTCTCGCACTAGAATTCAAACTTCCAAGAAAGAAGTGTGACGTCTGAGCTTAGTATCCATAGAATTATGGTGTCAACTTGCAAGTTAGGGATATTTTGTAAAACAATTATGACAATGCTACATTTCTTTTTATTTGTTGGTGATGATTTCTAAACTTCATGCAACTATGTTATTATATTTAAAATATTGAAAAACTATTCAGACAATGCTAAGTTTCTTTTTGTTTGTTGTTGTCATTTATGCATTATATAGTACTTTAGATGAACTTATGTTGTTTTGGATTATTTAAGGATAATATTTACGTTATCTGTTTTTATTGTTGTTTATCCATATAGAAATTGTGTGTTGAATTAAATTTACATCAACAAAACCAATAAAAATAGCTATCACAGAACACAATCAATTCATACAAAAAAAAATATCTAAGTTATTCCAATTAACATTCGTAATGTGGATTATATTGACATCATGGTTCTTCATTGCAACCATCTTTTCTTCAAATCTTCACTAACAGCATTAATACAAACACAACTACTACCCTAAATCCAGCACTTAGATCATCACTTTCACATTTATAACATCTACTTTTAATTTCTCAATCCTCCATGCAAAGTTCATCTTCATTTCACCCTTCTAATTTCCTTCATCAACTTTCACGGGTACCTTATCTTATACAGAATCTGTCTAAACAAATAATGCGCACCATTTCTTTCCATTAGTATGTAAACATGTATCGAGTTCACTAAACATTTAAAATCAAATCAACGAAACTTAAAAATATAGAGTTAGGACACTCATATTATAATTTGGATACCCAAACAACAACTTATTAGGAAATGTCTCGGTCCCTAACCACTTAAGGATCGGCCGACATTCACAGCCACACCACTCTGAAACCCACTCGTGCCTGCTTCACACAATGTTCCTTGTCAAATTTTTTTTGTCGCAGATGATTGGTTCGAATTTCTTAAAACGTGACTATCACTCTCTATCATGGTGCAATATCAAGAGAAAGAAGAAGAAGAACATAAAGAAGTAGACGAACAGAATCGGAATGAAAGAAAGAAGAATTACTTTTAGAGTTCATAATAAGAGACAAGGACTAATTTGTAGTTCTTCCTACTTCTTCATAGTTTTTCGTTCTATTTTTTTTTTATCAAAATCTTTCAAATTTGTTTCAATCATGAGCAAATTGATTATTTTAATTTTTTTATTATTTTTAGTACTCATTTTCATATTTTAATTTTTATTTTTTATTGTATTTTTTATTTATATGATAAATATATTTATATTATTTGTGTAGTGTTCTGATTTCTCATATTATATTTTTATATAAGTTTTTTTATCATTTACTATACTGTTTTTTAGGGCAATTTACAAAAATAAAATATTTGACATTCCAAAATTATGAAAATACAACTTTTGTAGTTTGGATACGAAAATGTAACTTCTACAAATCTATATAAACCGTGGAAGGAGTCCCATAGATTTGAAATACACGTAAACCGCCGGAGGGATTGCACGGTTTACGTTGATGAAACGTTTGGGAAGAAACCGTAGCAGAGGTTCTATGGTTTTTGTGAAGATACAAAACATGCATAAATATGCAAAACACGCATCAAGTTCTATATATATATATATATACCAACCTAGAGTGTCATTTTTATTTCAATAATTTGTCCTTTTACGCTTAAAAATTGAAAAGATTCTAAAATAATAGTCCAAAATAGGGAGTATATTTGAATTTAGTTAAAAGAAAAAGTTGAGTTCTCACCAAAAAAGAAAAAGTTGAGTATACTAAATGGTTGTTGACATAATCAGATCTTCAAAATGTTTGTCCCTAGTAATATTGTAGACTTACAACTTCTTTTAAGGCTTATTTTTTTTCTTTTATTTTGAATTTATCCTTCTTAAGTCACCAAACAAAATTAGTAGCAAATATATGGAATTATATATCATTCAATAATAAAGTTTAAAATTTTAAAAATTTAAATTATATTTATTTAAATTTTAAATGTTTTGGAGTAAAATATGTTATTTATTAATAAAAATTTGAAAGTATTATTTAAATATATATATATATATATATAAATATACGTATTAAAAATTTAAAATATTATTTGAATATATGTATTAAAAATTTGAATGAGTTACTTAAATTAAAAAATTAAAATTTAATTAGAATATAATTTTATTTAATTCAAATTATATTAGATTAAATCAAAATAATTTAAAAATTAAATTTAAATTAGCACCGTACAAATCAATCATTTGCATAAAATTGAATTAGATTGAAACGTATAAATCAAATCAATATTTTTTAAATCATTTAAAATTATATCATTTTTATAATTTGAATAAATTTAAAATATACTACAAAATATAGTCTTATTTCGTTGACAATACAAATAATAGATGTAAATATATCCCACTCACTCTAAGTTGGTATATATAGTGAAACTCGTATATAAACCGTTGAATTCCTTCCACGATTTATGCATGTTTTGCATTCTCACAGAAATCATGGAACCCCTACCACGTTTTCTTTCCAAATGGTTCATTAACGTAAATTTGCATTTTCGTATTTAAACTGCAAAAGTTGCATTTCCGTAATTTTAAAAGCTAAATATTTTGTTTTCGTAAATTGCCCTATTTTTTATATGTATGTTTTGTATGAATTTTTTTTATTTTTGTTTGGCTTTGTTCATATGATTTTTTATTTATTTTATTGTATTTCTTTTATTCATATGACAAATGTTGTTGAATTTTTTTTTATTTTGTATAGTGCTCTAATTTTTTAAGTATTTTATTTATTTTTATGATATTTTTATTATTTTTTGTTCATATAAATTTTTTTGATCCTTTACTACATTGTATTTATGTTGTGTATGAAATTTTTTTATTTTTTATTTCATTTTATTCATATGAATTTTATTTATTTATTATTGTATTTTTTTCACATGATATATGTTGTTGGTTTTATGAAATTTTTATTATTTCTTATCTGTTTGATTTTTTTTATTTCTTTGATGTACTCTATAAAAAAAGGCAAAATAAATAAAAAATTAATTATAAGTAACAATATAGCCATAAATAATAAAAATTTATAGTTCAAAATAATACTAAATTAAAGAGTACTGACAGTGCTAGAAAAATTATAGAATATTTTCTTTTTGTTTGAAATTATAAAATTTATAGTACTCTCTTTCATATTTTTATTTTTTATTGTATTTATTTTATTTATATGATAAATATATTTTTATATTATTTTTCTTAGTGTTTTGATTTTGCATGCATATAAAAAAATTATTTAAATCGATGTCTCTTTTAGTAATTTTTCATCTAAAAGTGATTTTGAGTACTATAATCCAAACAATATTTATTTTATTATAATCAATTTTGGTATAAACAACCGTGATTTCTGTGTTGCACCCTAATCAGTAACCACATAATCTGCCACTACCTATAGTGGATGATGTTCTTCTGTAAACCGCTGCTGCCAGTAACAATTTTTATAGAAATATAAAAAAATGAATTTGCGTCTTCGTATTTCAAAAGTTGTATTTACGTAAAATTAAAATTCAAACATTTTATTTACGTAAATTGGCCTAAAAATTAAATAATACTATTCATTTAATAATTTTTGTTCATTAAATTTAATTAAATTAGTCTAATATTAACAAAAATTAATTATAAATAATATTATTCTAAATTTTATTATTTTTGGTTGAATTTAGTTAAAAAAAATATAATATACAACTTGAGTAAAAAAATTGGTGCATAAACCCAATATGAGATCTTTTGAGAATTTAGTACTCACTATAAGTTTAGGACCATTTTAATCGTTCAAATTTCAAGGTAACTTGGTGGTGTTCAACTTTTGGACTCCCTTTTACAGAGAGTGAGTGAGAGAGAAATTCCAAGTAAAGCGCGCGATTACTTTGAACTTTGAAGTAGCTGCTCCTTTCGGAAACCATGATGGAGTCAGGGAAAGACAACGGCACCAAACTCACCGGTCAACGGCGCGTGGGTCTACTCTACGACGAGAGGATGTGTAAGCACGAGAACCTTCACGACGGTTACCATCCCGAAACCCCCAACCGTATTAGGTCCATTTGGAACAAGCTTCAATCCACGGGCATTACCCAACGGTACTAACTACTTTACTCCTCTTTAGGGTTTTAAATTTCACCATTTTTTTCTTATTATTATTGTTGTGGGTTACGTTAGCTAGAGATGTTATTTTGATTGCTCTAGTTTTCGCTGAGCTGTGGTTCCTTCTGTAACACTTTCAGACTCGTTTTATTGATGAAATTTAGGTTGCCATCTGACAATGGAACAAGACGAAATACTCACAAGAAGATATAGAAAACAGATATACAAAATTTTGTGCTCTTGAGTAAAATTCAATTTATTCTTATTTTTTTTATTTAAAAAATTTGAGACAAAAAATATAATAATAAAAATTAACAAAAATAATAAAAAAATAAAAAATAAGTTGTGTCTTTGTTAGTGTTTTTAGGCACAATATCTTATGTCTCTGTGTTTCTATCTGTCTTTGTGTTCCTGTCTCATTGTCCTCTGTAAACAAACCCAACCTTAACTAGGTTTTGTGATGAGTAAATGGACTAAAGTACACGTGAAAGGGTTTTGGGTAGATAAAAGTACACCAAAGATTAGTAAATATCAAAATACACATCAAGATTGTTTACGATGGACAATAGTGTCGTGCTGTTAGTAAGGGTTTGATATTTATAAATCTTTTGTGAGTATTTTTGTCCATCGAAAATAATCTCTAGGGTGTACTTTGTTATTTAGGAATATTTGGTGTACATTTTTGTCTCTGCCAAACTCTTACACGTGTACTTTTCTTCATTTACTCGTTTTGTGACTGATATTTAAATTTGTCTTGAAATCTACCTTTTGTTTTTTGAATTTTGTTGATGAAATTAACTATGTGACATGAAATGTAATATAGGCAGTGGTGTAAAGGATGATTGATGGCCACAAGTAAAAGAAAAATGGAGTTTTTAATAATTATTTCTACATATTAATGCTACTACAAAACTATAATTATGGTTTGGAGAAGCTTTAGGTGGTATATTTAGTATTTACACTGCAGATCTTCTGGAGCTTGGGAAAATAATGCGAGATGTGTTTTAATTTCTTTTGACATCTATTCAATGGTTCATTAAATTGTGGTAAAGTTAGAAAAATATGATGGTTTTAAGAATGGTGAAGGCCTAATACGAGTAAGAAACTTTCCAATGCTGAGATGGAGGCATGTGTCCCCGTAGTCTTTGAAGTAGCATAATAATAAAAAAAGGTGCTTTCATTGAGAGACTGATGGTGACATTCGGAGAACTCCATCAGCAGACTGAGCTTGCAGCCTTACAACGGAGCCATGTTGAAATTGCTAGTCTAGTTTCAACCACCAACGAGCGAATGGATGATTGGAGAGCCTGTATCAGTCTCTTTATGTTTACTTAAGGTTTTTCCTATAATTAGACTCCATTGTGATGGTTTAGAGTAAATTGTTCTCTCTTCTGTGAAAGTTGTGCTGTTCAATTTTTAGTTCTGAATTTCTAATACTAGGATGACTTTGCATAAAGTGACAAAATCTTACTTCTCTGTTTTGTGCTTTTAATAAATGTGGTGTAACATCATTCCAGATGTGTGATTTTGGATGCTAAAGAAGCTGAAGACAAACATATACTGTCAGTACATTCCAAAAAACATGTGAATTTTATCAAGAAAATAAGCTCAGAGTCAGATTCACGGAGGCTTAAGACTGCGTCAAAATTTGATTCGATATACTTCAATGAAGGTTCATCAGAAGCTGCTTATCTTGCTGCTGGCTCTGCTATAGAGGTGATATTTACATGGATTATTCACATAGTATAAATATCTGTGATTTTTTATGTGTATTAATGAGATAACTGTGGATCCATTATTACAGCCTTTTCGAAGTCTAGATTTGTCTGTGCCTGCCACTAAAGCAGAGTTTGCCATCTGATCTAAAAAATATACTTTCCTGTTTCTAGTATTCCACTTAATTTTAAGTTACTGACTTTGCTCATATTGGTAGTATTGATTGCATTCAATATCTTAGACAACTTTTTTTTCCTACTAAAAGAAACTGGTACAAAATTTGGGCCATCATGAAGTTTTTCTTGAAGTTGTTTGGGAGCAGCAATGTTTTACAAACATTTTAGCTTTTCAATTTGTATTTCAACTTGGAGGTTCTTTCCATATAATATTTCTCATTTTAATTATCAATTTTTGTAAATATAAAAAAAAATATCAATTTTTGTACTTACAAATAATAAAAAAAAAGGGGAAGTTAAGGCTTAAAAGTAAGGTTGTTGACTTGTAACTTGGAGGTCATATGTTTCTGCACATTGCCACAAATGTTTGGCTACTATTCTCAAAAAATGAGCAAACCTAGTCAAGAGAAACTGATGAGGTTGCAGGGCACACCCAACAGTCACCAAAGATACAAAAAGGTATTCCAAGAAAAAACAGCAAGACGACAATGTAAAAATAGGTGCGACAGTAATTTTGAATCTGTGCCACCCCGCACTCACCTGACACACATTGTGAGAAATATCCATATGTGGCCTTCAAATAAGTATATCAAGGTGGAAAGAGATTGTATTTGAGGAAGGAGTTAAGAAATAAGAACTAGAAATAAGATTTACATCTAAATATACCAAATGAATCAAGAGACCGTAATTGTTATCTGGGTTAAAAGACAATGGAGCAATATCAAGGACTGTTTACAAAATCAAACATAAAAATAATTAAAACTTTCTTTTTGTATCATGTACTTTTATCATAATGCTATAGATTTGGTTGGCTATATTGATACATCATTTTATCATCAAAAGAATTATCATTTAAATTAAAGAACTTTATCATGTATCCATCTGAATTTTTCCAATCTATCAGTGAACACATACATTTATTTAGATTGAAGTAAGGTTTTATGTTAATACTATTCTTTTTAACATAACTGAAGATCCTATGATTAATAGGTTGTTGAAAGAGTGGCAAGCAGGGAATTCAATTCTGCTTTTGCAATTGTTAGGCCTCCAGGTCATCATGCAGAACGTGATGAACCCATGGGTTTTTGTCTATTCAACAATGTGGCGATTGCGGCAACGTATCTCTTAGAGGAACGTGTGGGTAACATGATTTCTACTTTCAATTCTGTATTTACCAAGAGTTTTTGGCAGTTAATCTGTCAGTTGCTTTATTTCCACAGGCACCTCACTGTTGTGTTGCCCTGTTTGACAGCCAGAATTAGGTATTAAAAAAATTTTAATTGTTGATTGGGACATCCATCATGGAAATGGTACACAAAAAATGTTCTGGAATGACTCTCGAGTTTTATTCTTCTCTGTTCACAGGTATTATTATTATTTTCATGTATTTTCTGTCCACTTGAACTGATTTGTCCTGTTGTAATTGTTTCTCTCTACCTCAAAATATGTAAAATTTTGTTTCTATTGGTTTTGAGGCCCTAGACCTGACTGCTAGATTGTTTCCTTTTATACACTGGTGATTTAGGAAAATATATGTTGCTATATATGGGATAGGACATTGCATGAATTTGCGAATCATGTTAAATTTTAAAATTGTAGAACAACATGGCTTGTATATAATTGTACATGTATATTTTAAAGAAAAAAATTCATTTTAATTTTAATGATTTAATTTATTTTTATTTAATAATATATATATAAGCTTTCCTTTTTTTTATTGTTATAAAATATAAATTGATTACAGATTTGAAAAGAATTCACACTATGTGTCTTGTCTTGTTAGAGTAAAAGTGGGGAGGGGAAAAAAAATCACATGCGTACGTGCATCCTTTCTGCGTGGTGTAACATTTGACTCGAACATGTGGACATGACACCCAAATAGTGTGTCTATATTTAATAGTTTAGCATCGGGTCTTAGAGGTGGTTTTCAATCAAGACTTTAAAATGAATGTGAATCTCCATAGGTGGTTTTATCACTTTCATTGTTGATCTCAGATCATCTCATGCAGGCATGAATTTGGGAGCTTTTATCCTGCAAGTGATGATGGCTTTTATACGATGGTTGGAGAAGGAGCAGGTGCTGGATATAATATAAATGTACCATGGGAGAATGGAAGATGTGGTGATGCAGATTACTTTGCAGTGTGGGACCACATTTTGCTACCTGTTGCCAAAGAGTTTAATCCAGACATGATTATTGTTTCTGCTGGCTTTGATGCAGGTCTATTGTAGCATAATTTAAATTTGATGTTTTATAGGGGCGAGTTACTGGTTGTTTATACTCTTTCTCAGGGTTTGTAGCCAGTGTTGTTGGTTTAATTATTATTTTACTTCTTTGTATCTTGAAGGAGTATCACCATTACTTCTGATTTTGTACTAAACTACTAATCAGTTGATCATTAATTTATTATTACTGAAACGTAATAACTTTGATAATTTTTAATGAAACAGCCATTGGTGATCCTCTGGGGGGCTGTCGTGTTTCGCCATTTGGTTATTCTGTCCTGTTGAAAAAGGTTAATTTTAAACATTGACTTTTCATGATTGCGCCTTGCATTTGTTTCTTGTAATGCTAATTTCCTGATAAAACTGTTCAATTAACTGTGAAATTTTTTACTGTGTATATTGCACTTTAGTGTCACTATTTTCATGTTGCTTAAAGATGGGCAGTTATCTTTCTTAAACATATAGTGCTACTGCTTGCTTGAGTATCAAGTTTATATGATCTAACTTTAGCATTATTTTCTAGAATAAAATCTGATATAAGTTTTATATGTGAAGATTTTAACTTGGGTGATCAAATATATGAATGGCTGTTACATATTGTTTTACCTTCTATACATTTCAGTTGATGAATTTCGCTGAAGGTAGGATTGCACTAATTTTAGAAGGAGGATATAACCTTGACTCCATTGCAAAGTCGACGCATGCTTGCGTGGAGGTTTTGCTTGAAGACGAGCCTATTGTTGGTTCATCTGAGGCCTATCCATTTGAGTCCACCTGGCGTGTGATTCAAGCAGTAATAACTCATGACTCTAATATATGCTGTTTTGATCCTTCAAGGGGCAAAAGGGTTTTGTGATTTCATTTCTTATTATTTTTGGTTAGGGGGTGAGCAGTGGGAAATGGAAAATGTATTCTTTTCTTTCCTAAAAGCATCATATGGGCTTTTGTTACCCAAAGGTATTTGACATCTATTTAGTGCTAAATCTTTTGTGTTTGCCTTGCAGGTTCGCCAGGAATTAAGTTGCTTTTGGCCTACACTTGCTAATGAATTGCCACAAAAATTAATTTCTCAGATTGCTCCTCCCCCAGTAATGTTCTTTCGATTACTATTGTTCCTTTTTTACAGTTAATTTTGTTATTTCGCTATCGTATAATTTCTTTTTCATTATTTGTTCTTGCATAATACAAATCAAAAAATATTTTAGCAAATAGTGGTATGGTCTCCCTTATTTTTTTAACCTTTTCTAAATAATCTGTAATTTAATGAGACAATAACTATAACTTAAAATTCTGGTTGATTACCTTATATTCACAATGCAAAAATTGCCATGCTATCTTATAGCTTTTTGCTGCTGGCTCATACATTTTGAAAAGAACCATGACCTTTACATTGCAAAGTCGTAGATTCCACATTTTATTGGTAACTTAATGGATTAAGTTTATGTGCAAGAAGCAACTTATGTTTTAAGGGACATTAATTTTTCATTAGATGATTTACTGCTCGTATTTTATCCTATATGCATTCCAAATACATGCAATTTGGGTTATGAAAAGTTTCGAATAGATTATTTTACGATAATATTCTCATTGGAATTCTTTCTGCAACACTGCATTTGCAGCATACTCTTATCTCAAGCTCCGACTCCGAGACAGAGGATGACAAGGGTCGGCAGAATTCAGATCTTGCAGAGCTTCTACAGGATGTCATAAAACCACTTTCTGAGCTGAAGGTTGATGCAGGTAACTGTCGCTTTTTTACACCAAAGATTGATATAAAATTTGAGAAACATCCTGAAGTTTTAATATCATTCATGGCAAAATTTTAAACCAAATAAATATTTTACGTAGAAGAATTGATCATTGATGTGTGTATACCTTTCGAGAATCACGTCAGTAATTAGAAATTTCAGATGGCAACTTTTGAGCAATATGTGGATAAGAAAACTATCCATCATTTAGTATGATGTTTAGTGGGTTTGGTGAGACCAGCTAATCCACATAATTTGCCATAGTCAAATTCACAAATGTGGGTGTTTTGGTTTGCATGTTGATTTGGATCCAAAATCACCCAAGTAGAATTTTTGGCACATGATTGTAACTCTTAGGATGGCAGAACTTTTTTGGATCAAAATATGTCTTTTACCTTATGCGGGGCCCTTTAAGATGGCTGACCAACTTCCAATCCAACTGAATGTTGGAAGTATTTTGGGAATATGTTTGATATGTCCACACATGAATAGCAAGATGCAAAATGTTAATGTATTGTTCGTTACCCACCGTACAGTAAATTGATGTTCTCTCTGATAAAAAAAAATGTTGCATCTTTGTCAATGTTCGGTTGCTCAGGTAAATGGTAATTTGAACGGGGCTGAGGTTGGAGCAAATGGGGTGAGGTGATAGTTTTGGACTTGTGCGCACGCTTCTTGAAGGGAATGACAGCCTGAATCGTCGATGGGTTGGCGGGTGGGGGCCACCTGCAAGGATACACCAATGCCAAAGTCAGTGTTCATATGATGAGGCAGCTAATTAGGGTTAAAATGTGACGTACTTCTAGGGAGGGGTAGGTCCCTCCCTATTTATACTCTGAACTCGAGTGGGTCCTTTCGCTTGGGCCCATCTGCCTGGAAGCTTCTGCTAGCTGTTCAAGTCTTTTTGGCAGGGGCGTGAGGTGCCGGGTGGGTCACTTGGGTCCGTGTCAAGTGACCCGGCGGGTTGGTGGTCCACAGTCGGACCGGGACAGTTGTTGGGCTGGGCCGGAACGTACCAACCGTGAAGCTAGAAGCTCGTGGTTGATGCGTTCAAGTTACTCGCGCTCGCTCGGGTAGAGTCCTAATCAACCCTGGAACCTGTTGACAAGGTCCACAGCTCCAGTGCGCGTGAGTTGCCCCCAACTGTGGCTTAGGGCGTTGCTTCGGTTTCTGTGCTGAAAGCATTAAATGCTCTTTATGGTTGATTTGAAAGCAGGGGGAAAAATCAATTCTACCTCTGTCTTTTTGCACTTCCCTGACGGTTACCATTTTGCATTCTTTTGCTTTTGTCTTCACCACTTCTTCACTTTTCTCACACATTCCCTTCGTCTTTCTCTGCTTTCTGATCGCTGTGCCTTCGGAATTCTGCATCTTGCTTGCTGCGAATCCCACACCCGCCCTCTCTTCATTCCTTCTACTTTCTTCATTTACTGGTAAGCAATCATTTCCTTCTTCCTTCGTTGATGATTGTTGTGCTTGCCTTTGTTACCACTGTTGCTACATGCATTTTGCATTACTTCTAGTGCATTTGTTTGGTTCTTGTCTTGTCTAGGTTAGATTTGCCAATGTTAGCTAGTTCTTAAAAAGGGGGGGGGGTACCATTAGGTGTCTTTTTTCTTGGATCTAGGCCTTTTAGGCCTTAGAATAGTGGTGCAAATTAGAGTAGTGACGTAGTAGAACGTAGTCTTTGTTTCTTCATTTCTTGCGGGTTTCCGATCTCCCGAGTTAACTTAAGTGGTGCCCCCACTGTAGGTATGGCTCAGCAACCTGCGGTGCCGAATCGTGTTGATCATGATATCTGGGTCACATCCGACGAGAAAGATATGGCTTCCTGGGTAACCTGAGAGAAGCTACAAGAGCTTCGCGACTCCGGGCCCTTGTGTGGCGGAGGCCCGGTAGAAGCGAATTACCAAGTTTTCGTCCTGGGTGACCGAGAGTGTATTTGACACCTGAACCTGGTGTCTCCCTGGGTAGTCGACTGGTTGTGGGTGTACAAAGCAATGTTCACCACGCTAGGTGTCCGTCTTCCTTGTTCTCCGTTCATCATCTCTTTGCTAAATCGTTGTGACGTCGCCCTGTAACAGCTTCATCCAAACAGCTGGGCCGCCTTCGTACTTTTGAGATGGTGTGTGAATATTGGGAGCTCCAGACTTCTCTCAACGTGTTTTTTTTTTTTTTTACCTTTTCTTACTCACTAACCCTTCCCGAGAAGGCAAGCACAAGAAAGGCTACCTTTCCTTCAAGACTGTACAGAATAGGCAAATTTTTTGGCCTTTTTGAAGATTCTTTTCATGGTTTCAAAAGTAAGTACTTCAAAGTTAGACCGGCTCTGAGTTGCCATACCTTTTGGCTTACCCTCGAGGGTGAAAGGCGGATCCCGACTTATTAGAGCTTTGGTGTTGGCTCTGACTATCTAATAAAAGTGTCTTATGAGGGGTTAAGTCCGGAGGACTGTCAGATCACAGATATCTTGTTAGCTGTTTTTGGCTAAAAAAATCTTAACTCCCATTTACTAATGGGTGACCGGGAGTCCGATCGTGAATGCGTAGGTAAAATTTTGAATTTCTTTGTTGTCTTGATCTCCCGATCTGTTTGTCTATTTTGCTTGCTTTAAAATGTCCCATTCTTCCGACTTCCTAACTTTGCTTTTCTTTCCACTTCTTGTAGTTGCCATGGCTACTGGTAATGCCAAAATGGCTCGCTTGATGGCCCACTTCTTTCCCTCGGAAGACAGTGACGATGACACCACGGCAACTCCTTCGGTGGAGCCTATGCCTGATGCCGTCGGTGAAGGAATTCGCCAGGTCATCGACGAAGGTGACGAACAGCCCCAACCTTCTGCTGAAGCACTGCTTCAGAACCTTGCTGTCGACGAGGCGGGCCAGGGTCAGGGGGTGGGGTTCGAAGACGACCCGAGCTAACCATTGTAACCAACCCCAAGAAAAGGAAAACAACCCCGGGCTCTAGCAAGACTCTTACTGTCATGGAGAAGAACTTTGACGCGGGATATTTCATTGACTCCCAGCTCCTTCTGGGCACTGAAGAATTCTTCCGGGAAGAAGACCTCGCTGCCCAAGTTAGATGGACTTACCGCAGCCTCCTTCGGGCAGCGGCCATTGTGAGGAAAATGGAACTCGTGTTGGCGCAAAGCCAACTCGCGGAAGGTAAACTTAGGGCTTCCCAGAAGGATATTTCCAAGTTGAAGGCCCAGGAAGAGTTGCTCAAGGCCCGCCTTGCCGAGGAAGAGAAAAAGGCTGAGGAGAGTGCCACCAAGATCAACTATCTGGTGGATCGCGATCTCTCTCTCTCAAGCCAACTTAATAGTGCTCAAGGTCGGGCCACTGTTGCAGAGGCGAAGGTGAAGGAGTTGGAGGAGAAACTTGCCGAGGTCACAAAATCGGCTGAGGCTGCTAAGCAAGAGGCCTTAGCTTTGAAGAAAAAGAATAAGGAAATTGTGAGGGATGCACGGGGAGTAGTCAAGGCTACCGAGGAGAGGATTAAAGCTCAGGTCTTTCTCCTTGCTCCCGACCTGGATACCTCAATGATTGGAGCTTTCAAGATGATTCAGGATGGGAAGATTGTGGATATCCTGAGGCAGTGAGATCTTTGTAAAAAATGTGAATCTTGTACTTTTTTGTACTTTGTTGTATTGGGCCGATCTGATGCCCTTGTCTTGAATGAACAATTTTATCTTTAATAATTAATGTGACCTTGATACCTCGTGCTTTAGATCATTATCGGACCGATGCGATGCCTTTCTTTAAGCTACCATTTTCATCCGTAGTTAGAGCACATTTTTGTTGCTTGTTATTACCTCGCTTGACCGTCAAACTGTTATTCGTAGTAAGTTGGATATCCGTTTCTTGCAATATCGTGGCGCTCGGGGTGATCAATCTTGGGTTGTCGTTTTTATAACTTAATAGTAATAAATCACAGATATGACACTAAGCATGATGTAAATTAACCACGAAAATACAAAAGTCCTTTGCAACAAGTTTAATGAAAGAGAAATGAAGCATCTAACAGAAAAATAACAAATAAAGGACGACAGTAATTTAAATAACAAAGGTGAGGAATGCGAAGTGGTAATCGTTAGGGAGGGAAGTCATCCTTCAAGAGTAAAAACTCTTCAAGTTTGCCATATTCCATGTCTTCGGTACCTTGGTCCCATCAAACTGCTCCAGCTTGTATGCGCCTTTCTCGAGGACTTCTCTTACTCTGTAGGGCCCTTTCTAGTTAGCTGCTAGCTTGCATTGTCCTGGGGTTGGCGTGCCGATATCGTTGCACTGCAACACTAAATCTCCTTTCTCCAAACTCTTGTTCAGCACCTTGCGATTGCAACATAAAGCTATCTTTTGTTTTAGCGCAGCTTCCGACAAATGAGCTATCTTCCTTGGAATGACTGTATCAACACCATATGTAAGCTGGAAGGGTGTCTCTCCGATAGAAGATTGTGGTGTTGTTTTGTAAGACCACAACACGAAAGCTAGCTTGTCTGCCCAAGAGCCTTTTCGCTAATCAAGACACTTTAACCCATTAAGGATAATTTTGTTCGTTGCCTCGGCTTGACCGTTGCTCTGGGGTGTTCCACCGAGAAAAACTTCTGCTTGATCCTCAAACCAGCTAAGAATTTCCCAAATTTTTTATCAGAAAGTTGCGTTCCATTGTCCGAGACCACGATCTTTGGAATCCCAAACCTGGCGATTACTTATTTCCAAAGGAACTTCTAGCAATTTGCTGACAATATGCTGGCTAACGGCTCTGCCTCCACCCATTTGGTGTAATAATCAATGGCCACAATGAGGTACTTAACTTGCCCTGGGGCTACCGGAAACGGGCCCAAAAGGTCGACTCCCCATTAGGAGAAAGGTCGGGAGGCCAACATGGAACTTAGCTATCCCGCTGGGGCTTTGTAAAAATTCACATTCTCCTGACGTTTTCTGCACTTCCTTACCAACTCCAAGGTGTCCCACATCATAGAGGGCCAATAATATCCTGCTTTGATGAGCTTACTGGCTAAGGCTTTCCCTGCAATGTGATGGCAACAACACCCCTCATGGACTTTGCTTAGAACGTAGTCCGTCTGGTCAGGGCGAATGCACCTCAACAGGGTCTGATTGAGTCCTAGTTTGTACAGTTGCCCTTGTATTATTACGTACTTAGCGACTTCTCTTTTTACCACTTTGGTCTCCTTTTCATCTCCAGGGAGCGTCCTGTCTTCGAGGAAGCGTTGGATCGAATTGATCCAAGAGGGATGGTCTGGGGCTTGGGTCAGGCAGAGGGCCACCGATGGCTCTTTTACCAAACCCCGGATAAGGGATCGGTTTTCCGCCCCAGGTTTGGTGCTCGCCAACTTCGTCAAGAGGTCGGCCCTAGCGTTTCTCTCTCTGGGAACATGTTGCGCCACTACCTATTCAAAACCCTTGCATAGTCTTTTTGTTCTCTCCAAATACTTTTGCAACAAAGGGCCCTTGGCTTGGTAAGTTCCATTCATCTGAGTGGTCACGACCTGGGAGTTGCTGTTGACTTAGAGTTTCGTCGCTCCGACCGCTCTGGCTAGAGTTAAGCCGACTATTAAGGCCTCATACTCTGACTGGTTGTTCAAGACCAGGAAGTCGAATTTGGTCGATTGTTCATAGGTCATCCTTTCCGAGCTCTCTAGGATGATTCCGGCCCCTCCGAATGCTTGGTTGGACGCTCCGTCAATGTGAAGCTTCCACCGTGTGTTCGGATTCTCGGGAGCATCGCCGGTTACTTCTACCAAAAAATCTACCATAGCTTATGCCTTGATATCTTGTCGAGGTTCGTACCGGATTTCATATTGGGACAATTCTATTGCCCAAGTCATCATACGACTCGCCAGGTCGGGTTTCTGCAAGATTTCTCGGATGGCCTGGTCAGTCCTCAATGTGATTGTGTGCTCCTGAAAATACTGTCTTAATCTCTAAGAGGAGATTAACAAAGCATAAGCTAACATTTCCAATTTGGTGTACCTCAGCTCCGCTCCTTGGAGCACCTTGCTAATGAAGTATACCAGTTGTTGGAGTTTGTCTTCCTCCTGAATCAAAACGGCTGCCATAGCCTCCTCCGTCACGGCTAGATAAAGGTATAGGGCCTCTCGTTCTTTTGGCTTTCCGAGCACTGGTGGTTCCGATAGGATCTTCTTAAAGTGGTTGAAGGCTTCCTCGCACGCTAGAGTCTATTCGAAGGTCATTCCTTTCTTAATTAGATTGAAGAAGGAAAGGGTCTTTGTTGCCGATGTCCCGAGAAAACGAGACAAAGCCGTGAGTCTACCAGCCAGTCTTTGAACGTTTTTTACACCCCCTGGGCTTGTCATTTGAAGGATGGTTTTGTATTTGTCTAGGTTGGCTTCAACCCCTTTTTGCGTGATCATAAAGCCCAAGAGCTTTCCTGCTTCCATAGCAAATGCACATTTCAGAGGGTTCAGCCTCATATTGTGCTTTCGGAGCGACCCGAAGACAGCTTCCAGGTCGGCAACCAAGTTTCCGGCTCGGCTGTCTTTACCAATATATCATCAACGTATACCTCCACCGACTTGTCGATAAGTTTCCTGAAGACTTTGCTCATTAATCTTTGATATGTGGCTTCTGCATTCTTTAATCCAAACGGCATGGCCCTGTAACAGTAGGTCTCTGCTGGTGTTATAAATGCCGTTTTTTCCTCATCAGGGCGGTGCATCGGGATTTGGTTGTACCCAAGTACGCGTCCATGAAGCTCAGAAATCAGTATCTCGCAGCCGCATCTACTAGGGCATTAATGTTAGGGAGTGGAAATGAATCTTTTGGACATGCCTTGTTAAGATCTGAATAGTCGACGCACATCCTCCACTTCTCGTTGGCTTTCTTAATAAGGACCACGTTTGAGAGCAACGTCGAGTACTCCAACTCTCTTATGAAACTGGCTTCTAACAAGCTGGCCATCTACTTGGCCACCTTGTTAGCCCTATCTGGCGCATCTTTCTTCGCCGTTGTGCCACTGGCTTGGCGTCTGGTTTCATGGCCAGATGATGTAACATAAAATCGGGGTCCACTCTTGGCATGTCAGCCGGGGTCCAGGTGAACAAATCGCAGTTTGCTCTGATGGCCTCGATGAGGAGCTCCTTTAACTTGTGGGGGACGTTTTGGTTTATGAAGGTAAACTTCTCCGTGTCTTCCACCCGGAACTTCTCCAGGTCTCCCTGAAGTTCTGGCCTCGGCTTGTCGTCAACCCTCGCATCCAAATCCGCCAGGAACACCCCAGCTGCTTATTTTGACTTCTTCCTTAGCGAGAGACTGGTGTTGTCATAAGCGACTGCCGTTTCCAGGTCTCCTCGAATAGATCATACAACTCCACTATCCGTTACAAACTTCATCGTGAAAAGCTTTGTGCAAATGATAGCCGACAGCTTGTTGATGGTTCTCCTTCCCAAGATCACATTGTATGCTGTGGAATCCCATAGGACCACAACCCCATGTTGATGGCTTTTGAGGTCTCCTTCTTTGAGCCCTAAGGCATCAAACACGTTCCTACACATGATATTTGAGTTTGTTTCAGTGTCCACTAGGATTCACTTGACAAGATATGTCACGATTCTTGCCGTGATCACCATTGGCGGGTCCTTGGGAAGGTCGTGGCATCAGCGATCTCCCGGGCCGAAAGATATTTTAGGGAGCTCTCCAGATTGTGCACTGAGGTTTCCCGAGGTCATGGCTAGGATATTCGCATCTTTTTTTGTTGCTGATTTTGACTTTGGTAGAATGTCTTTTCCAACAACAACATTGATCACTACTGTTGGGGCGTTTTTCGTATTGTCAGGTGGCCCCTGCCTTGGCGTTGCGGTCCTCCTTGGACCGTTCTCGCTCTCCTCCTCGGTTCTCGAATGAATCGCAAAAACTCAGTCAGCTTGCCTTCCCGAATGTCCTGATCCAAAGCGTCTTTCAAATCGAAACAGTTTTGGGTTTTGTGTCCAAAACCCTTATGGTAGTCACAATACAAACTTTTGTTTTTCCTTGTTCTATCTTTGAGTTGCCGAGGTTTGGACAGTATGCCCTTATCTGCAATTTGCTGATAGACTTCCGCAATAGGTGCTGTGAGAGGGTATAATTAGTAAACTTGCCCACCTAGGGAAACGGTTTGAATGGCTTCTCGGACGTTCCTTTCTTTGGCACCTCCCTTGGCTTTTCTGTGTACCTGGCCTGACGGGCTGATGGGTTGGGAGGCTGCCGCTTATTGGCGGCCACCACTTGACTAACTTCTTCATTGTTGATATACTCTCTCGTCACATTTTGAATTTCTTGCATGGTCAAAACAGGCTTTGTAGTGAGATGTTTCCCGAAGTCCTCATTCAACATGTCAAGCATAGACTTGTCATCGAGTCCGTCAAGCCATTAATCTCTAGACATTCATCGTTGAACCGTTCGAGGAACTTCCTCGTCGGCTCGCTAGCGCGTTACGTTACATCTAGCAAGTTGATCGGGTGCTTGGCTTTGGCTATCCGTGTGGTGAATTGCGAGTTGAAACCTATTTTGGCCCCTGAAATTTTTGACCGGCCTCAATTTCGACCTCCAAATTTATAGTTACTCAATTAACACCCCCAAATATTAGATTGTGCCCCACGCTTGCTCCTGTAGTTATCTCTGTTAACGGGGATCTGATGTAGCACGTTAAGTTGATAGAGTGTGTGTGGTACCTAACTTGCTAGAATGAATGTGTGATGAGTGAATGATGTGGCAAAAGTTGAATGAAATCAATTTGCAGCCCTCTTTTCCTAATATGTTTTAGACTTTGCTGGAGAAATTGAGTTCATTCAACTTTTGCCATGTCATTCACTCATTACACATTCATTCTGCCAAGCTGGGTTCCACGTGGATACACACTCTGTCAACTTAACGTGTGTAACACCCTACCATACAGAGTCTTATGCTTAAGTCATAATTCAGAGATGGCAAGGTATTACGACCTCTAAAACAAAAATTTAGTACGTATAGTAGTATGAATGATTGATTATAACTAGGAGCCTTGTAGAAAAAAGGGGTAAACAAAAACCGCAACTCGAAAGCGCAACACTCCGATCACTAACACAACGAGCAAAGGATAAGCTAACGCAAGATCATATATATAAAGAGTATCAAAAACAGGAATATCAAGACTCAAAATCCGGCTGCGAAGGTAACCGGTTCGAGCATAGCAATATATACATATAATAAAATAAGGAAAACCCCAAGGAAAACCCAAAGGGACACAAATACCAAAAACCTAATCTCCAAAATTCCCTCTAGAAGGAGTCATCACAGTTTGTATTATTTAATGGAGATAAAAGTATCTAAACAAGATATATAAATCAAGATAGAGTCCCGAGAACAAGAATCTTCGCTAATCCAGAAGTCCCCAGCATGCCTCAACGAGAAGCCTCGTGTCCTGCATCTGAAAACCACAAAATCCGCATGGGTGAGAACCAGAGGTCCCCAGTACGGTAACAGCTTCCACATATATAATACATAATAATAGAGGAAAGCCGAAGGCAATCCTAGAACTTCCTCCAGAAAATATCAAAGCTTATAAACAAGCTAAACCGTAAGCGGCAACTAACTAAAGATCCTTCAGTCTAACTAATACTTCCCTTTCTACTTCCTTCAGACCTCCCAACAACCAGCAGGAGTATAATATAGCAAACACAGTTATATCAGACAAGAGATTTACAAATAGGAACAAATAAGGCATTTAGGCAATTAGCAAGTAATATGCAGTCAAATAGGCAATCTCAAACAATTCATGTAGTATGCTTATGATGCATGCCTGTCCCTAGTGGCTGATGATATCATCTGTCGGTTATAGAGCCAACCCGACAAGTCCTGGTAGCTAGCCATTGGACTGTCCCTCTGTCGTGCATCCCCAACTCGAGTTATACTCATCATAAACTTGATCATAATCATGATCCATATCCATCACCCTCACTGGTGAATATTTATCCATCACCATCACTGGTAAATATTTATGGGGGCGAGCTCATCCGGGCCTTTCACAGTGCCCGGCCACACTTACGACATAGGGTCAAAAGAGCTTCGAGTCTCAACCTGGAGCACATGGTGGCTAGCCATTGCTACTACCCAGGGAAACCCTCATCTCCAATGGTGGAAGTGCAAACCTTCACAATTCAATCAACATCATATATGCATTTATACTTGGCCATAAACATGGCTCCGCCGTAACACGGCAATAATCTAGCCATCCGGCTCACGGTTAAATCCATAACCAGCCAATTCATTAACAATTACGGCCCTTCGGCCCATGGCACAACAAGCACTTCCACCGCCATTCTCCGCATCTCACATAATCATCTTTGATCCTCAATGATCATTCATTTTTCCCTTGCTTCACTCGCAAGTTACCACATTCACTAGCCCTTTTTCTCATGCTAGGCATATCATAATGATTTAAGACATAAGTGGTGAGATCGGAGGCTTAGGAGTATGAAATTTGGCTTTTAAAACTCAAAAATCAACTTTGGGATGAAAACAGGTCCACGCGTACGCGCACGCATGGATGGCGCTTTCTCGAAGAACGGCGCGTACGCACCAAGTGCGCCTACGCGCGAGGGGTCATTCTGCTAAAAATTTTCTAAGTTAAAAGCTGCAGAATTTACAGATTCAAACCCCAATCTTCCGACGGACATAACTTCCTCATTTTAAATCGTTTTTCACCCGTTCTTCGAACGGCATGGACATCCCGGATCCAATTTCATTTCTAAACAGATTTGGCACAAATCAGAGATCCGTAGTCCAAGTTATGTCCCGTCAAAGTATGCCCAAAAACCATGTTTTCATACAAAACCACAAGGTGCCATTTTCAAAACAAGCCACTTTCAACTCTTTTCAAAATCAATCAAACATGCCAATTTCAACCCTTCTCTTTGAAATCATTCAAAATGTACCAAAATCAACAACAAGCCATCCTCAACTCACACATTGACACTTTACCAAGGTTTCCAAAACCACATCTAACCATTTTAACACTTCTCAATCAAATGGCTAAAGGACAAACACAATATCATGTCATACATCCTTTCTCATCCCAATTTCCAATAATACCATTTCCAATTAACCATCATTATACATAATCAATATCATACTCACCATCAACATGGTACCACCCATCAATTCAACCTCAATCATCCATCAAGCATATATCACAACATGCATTTCTCATATTTCACACAATCAAGGCATCAATATTCATAATCACATATATGAACACATCATATATTTCAACCATTCAACAACACCAACAATTCAATGCCTATCTTAGGGCCTCTAGCCTAAGTATTTCCTACCACATTACATATTAGATACGGGAAACCAAAACCATACCTTAGCCGATTCCCCAAGCTCAACCGGAGCACTTCCAAACCACTTGTCCACAAGCTCTCAAGGTATCAACACCTCCAAGAACAGATTTTATCACACAAAACCCTCTTCCAAGCTTTCCAAAATCACCAATCAAGCTCCAATATTCACATATACACAACCTAAGCCACAATCATCATACCCATACACAACATCTCAATACCCAAACATCATAGAACAACAAATTATACTAGGGTTGAGAATCTTACCACACCCAAGGTCCAAGGAGACAAGATTAACCTTCTCCTTCAAGAGAGTTGGGTCCTATAACATCAAAGAACCCAAAATCTCAACATTTTTGCTCATGAAACTCGAAATCAAGGGCTGGAATTTCGAACAGTAAAACGTAGATTACCTCAAGATTGATTGTATGGGTTTTGTAGAGCTCTCCGTGGTGAACGCGTGGCCGCAAACGGAGCGGCAATCGGAGCTCTAGATCAAAAGTTATGGTGGTTTGAAGATCAAGTGAGAGAAGGAAGTTGAGAGAGTGTTCTTCCCCCTTCCATCTCAATTTTCAGCGTGTTTTGGTGTTGTGTGAGGAGAGAGAGTGCTGAAAACTAGGGTTTTGGTTTAGTTATGTTGGGCCAAGGGCCCACTTTGGGTCCGGTTGGTCCGGTTTGGCCCATTCGATCCAATCTTGGTCCGATTTCTATAAAATTGGTACCGAAATTCTCGTCTCAATTTCCTCTATCACATTTAGCTATAAAAATAACATTTTTGGCTTTCTAGAATAAATTCTCATTTATGGGTTAATTAACCATTAATTAACCGGGTCTTACATTCTACCCACCTAATTGGGAATTTTGCCCACAAAATTCAAATTCAATTACCTGAGAATAAGTGCGGATAATCCGTTCGTATCTCCGACTCAAGTTCCCAAGTGTGTTCTTCAACACCGCCTCGACTCCAAGCCACTTTGACTAATGAAACCTCTTTTCCACGCAATCGTTTGATACTAGTATCGTCAATTCTAACTGGAGCCACTGGAAGCGTCAAATCTTCTCTTAACTGAACTGATTCAGGTTCTAACACATGGCTAGCATCAGGAGTGTACTTCCGAAGCTGTGACACGTGAAACACATCGTGCAGGTTCGAAAGATGAGGTGGTAGAGCCATCCGATACGCCACCGGCCCAATCCTCTCCAGGATCTGAAATGGACCAATGTATCGAGGATTCAACTTCTTTGCTTTAATCGCTCTACCTACTCCTGTGGTCGGAGTAACCTTCAGGAAAACATGATCTCCTTCCTCAAATTCCAAGGGCTTCCGCCTCTGATCGGCGTAACTCTTTTGGCGACTCTGCGCCGTAAGCATCCTGTCTCGGATTTTCTTGACTTGTTCAGTGGTTTCAGCTATCATTTCTGGCCCCAACAAGCCTTTCTCTCCAGCTTCATACCAACATAGTGGAGATTGACATTTCCTCCCATACAATGCCTCATACGGAGCCATTCCGATGCTCGCATGGTAACTATTATTGTATGCAAACTCCACTAACGGCATATACCGATCCCAATTCGTCGGTTGGTCCAAAACACAAGCTCTCAACATATCCTCTAGTGTTTGGATCGTCCTCTCAGATTGACCATCTGTTTGAGGATGGTAAGCTGTACTCAAGCTTAATCGGGTTCCAAAAGCTTTCTGAAATGCACCCCAGAACCTCGAAGTGAAACGAGGATCTCTATCAGAGATTATAGTAGCAGGTACACCATGGAGTCTCACAATCTCCTTTATGTATAACCGAGCTAGCTCCTCAAGGGTGTAAGTCATCCGAATGGGCAAAAAGTGAGCTGACTTCGTCAGTCGGTCCACAATCACCCAGATAGCATCAAAACCAGTCCTAGTCCTTGGCAATCCCGACACAAAGTCCATTGCAATACTTTCCCACTTCCATTGCGGAACCTCTAAAGGTTGCAACATCCCGGAAGGTCTTTGATGTTCAATCTTTACCTTTTGACAAGTTAAGCACTTTGAAACATATTCCGCCACATCATTCTTCATACCCGGCCACCAAAACATCGCCTTTAAATCATGGTACATCTTAGTACTTCCCGGGTGAATGGAGAATCCGCTTTTGTGTGCCTCCCTTAAGATATCTTGTCTCAAAGTACCAACATCCGGCACAATGATCCTACCCTTGAATCTCCATAACCCATCTTTTTCTTCCGACACTCTCCACTGTTTTCCTTGCTCGATAGCCGGTAACACCTTCCATAATGCTTCATCATTTTCATGAGCCTTTAGGAGTTTGGACTTAAAGTCACTTGAGATTTCTAATCGGCTCAAACACAAGTTTCCAGATACTTCTCGAGCACCAATTTTTAGACTCTCGAATCCCTTGAGCAACTTCTCCTCTTGAAGCATCATCCAAGACGCATATAACGACTTCCGACTTAACGCATCCGCCACTATATTCGCTTTTCCCGGATGGTAATTCAACTCAAAGTCGTAGTCCTTCAATAATTCCATCCACCTCCTTTGCCTCATATTAAGCTCTTTCTGATCAAAGAGGTATTTCAAACTCTTGTGATCGGAAAAGACTTGGAACTTAACCCCATAGAGATAATGCCTCCACACCTTCAAGGCAAATACGACCGCAGCGAGTTCCAGATCGTGCGTAGGGTAACTAACTTCATGAGGTCTCAACTGTCGTGAGGCATACGCCACCACATTATGATGCTGCATCAGCACGCACCCTAGACCCTTCAACGATGCATCACAGTACACCTCAAAAGGCTCGTTCGGCTCAGGTAACACTAACACAGGTGCAGTGGTCAACTTTTTCTTCAATGCCTGAAAGCTCTCCTCGCACTCAGGAGTCCAAACAAACAGAGTGTCTTTGCGAGTTAACTTTGTCAACGGCAAAGCTAATTGCGAAAAGCCTTTGATGAACCTTCGGTAATAGCCAGCTAAACCCAGAAAACTCCTTATCTCAGTTACTGTGGTTGGTTGCTTCCATTCCATTACAGCCTCCACCTTAGTTGGATCTACGGCTATTCCCCTCTTACTCACCACGTGACCCAAAAACTTTACCTCATCCTTCCAAAACTCACACTTAGACAATTTCGCATAGAGTTTCTTCTCCTTTAAAATTTACAACACGGTCCGCAAGTGTTCCGCATGCTCTTCTTTGGTCTTGGAGTAAATTAGTATGTCGTCAATGAAGACAACAACGAATTTATCCAGAAACGGACGGAACACTCTATTCATGTAATCCATAAACACCGCAGGAGCGTTCGTCAACCCAAAAGACATTACAGTATACTCATAATGACCATAACGAGTCCTGAAAGCAGTCTTAGGGATATCCTCACCCCTCACCCTTATCTGGTGATAACCGGATCGCAAATCGATCTTGGAGAAAACCCCAGCTCCTTGTAATTGATCCATGAGATCATCAATCCTCGGCAATGGGTATTTATTCTTTATGGTGACCTTGTTCAGCTGCCTGTAATCCACACAGAGCCGCATACTTCCATCTTTCTTCTTTACCAGTAATACTGGAGCACCCCACGGGGAAACACTTGGTCGGATAAAGTTCTTACCCAACAATTCCTCTAACTGAGACTTTAGCTCGGCCATCTCTAACGGTGACATCCTATAAGGAGCACTTGAGATTGGTCCCGCCCCAGGCACCAACTCAATAGCAAACTCGACCTCTCGGTTAGGTGGAAATTCCTCAATATCATCGGGAAACACTTCCGGAAACTCACACACTACCGGAATCTGATCCAACCTTTGATCATCACCCGAAACACCCGCGGTTAACAATAGGATACCCTGACATTCGATTCCAGAACAGTTCACCATCATTGAATTCAAGTAATAATTATTCACCACAACCGGCCCTTCTGTATCCTCCGGCATAAAGTACACCGACTTGGTAGAACAATCAAGCAGGACATGGTTTTCGGATAACCAGTCCAATCCCAAGATAAGATCAAGACCGATCATCGGTAAGCAGATTAGATTATGGACATAATCACGCTGCTTGAACCTAAACGAAACTTTCGGGCATCCTAGTCTAGTTACCATAGCTTCATGGGTAGCATTATACACTTTTAAGTCATAACCTAAGGTTACGATCTTCAACCCTAACTCATGGGCTTTCTCAAATGCAATAAATGAATGCGATGCTCCCGAATCAAATAAAGCATTTAAAGTTTGACCAGCCATTTCACAATTACCTCGAATGAGTGTCTCAGATCCTTCTGCACCCACAGCTGAGGTGGTGAACACCCGACCAGTCTGTTGTGCTTTCCCAGCACCTTGCTTTTGCTTCTCTGGACAACTTGCGGCTTTATGTCCCGCCTTTCCACAATTGTAGCACAAACCCCATCCGGCCTTGCATGGTACTCCCGGATGGTGACTCCCACACCTAGTACAAGCTTGATCATTCTGAGGCTGCTTCCCAAACCTTTTCCCTTGGGAGTAGTTGTTGTTGGGCCTCCTAAAAGAACCTCCCCTCTTGAAAGACAGACCTCTAGGTGCAAAGCTCTTCCCTCGGTTCTGTGGAAATGATCCTTTGTGACTTCCTTTCTCAGCGGCTGCCTTCTTCACACACTCTTCAGCAACCCTACACTTGTTCACCAATTCGGAGAAAGTCCTAATCTCCATTGGCCCCACCGAACCGAAAATATCACTCCGGAGTCCTCCCTCGTACTTAACACACTTCCATTCCTCATATTCCACCGGAGTCCCTTGACACATACGAGAGAATTTGAACAACTCCTCAAACTTGTCAGTATACTCAGATACGGACATAGTACCCTGCTTCAGCTGCAACAATTCAAGCTCCTTGGCCGTCCTAGCAGAAGTCGGAAAGTACTTCTTATAGAACTCCTCTTGGAAGACATCCCAGGTGATATAATCATCACCGTGCTGCAGAAGACGACGGATACCTTGCCACCAATGCGACGCTTCACCTGTGAGCATATAGGTAGCGAACTCGACACGCTGTCCTTCAGGTACCACTTGTGCTTGCAGTGCTCGCTCTATAGCCTGAAACCATGTATCGGCCTCAGTCGGGCTAGTAGTTCCCTTGAACTTAGGTGGATTAACCTTCAAAAAGTTTGCCAAGGTCATCGGACCCTGAACTCCACCTCCATCATTACCATGGTTGTTCATCTGTTGACCAAGAGCCTCAGCAGTGGCTTGCATAGCAGCAGCCATGTTCTCCAACGCAGCCATAAAGTTCACCGGGTCATTAGGATTAGTCTCCGGCGCACGAGCAGTCGTATGTCCTCTCCCACGGCCTCTACCGCGTCCACGAGGCGCCATCTGGTTCCTATACACACCAAACAATCGATATTAAGTTGATCAGTCTCAATATCGGAAGTTTAGTGCTTCAAAGTCCCAAATGCATGCTCATGAACGTTTATGCCAATTATATCAAGTAGATATACTAACAGCACATAACACACACACAGAGAATGCATAGAAGCATAGTCAGTCCATTCCTCAGGCTCTACAGGAACGAACTGCTCTGATACCATAATGTAACACCCTACCATACAGAGTCTTATGCTTAAGTCATAATTCAGAGATGGCAAGGTATTACGACCTCTAAAACAAAAATTTAGTACGTATAGTAGTATGAATGATTGATTATAACTAGGAGCCTTGTAGAAAAAAGGGGTAAACAAAAACCGCAACTCGAAAGCGCAACACTCCGATCACTAACACAACGAGCAAAGGATAAGCTAACGCAAGATCATATATATAAAGAGTATCAAAAACAGGAATATCAAGACTCAAAATCCGGCTGCGAAGGTAACCGGTTCGAGCATAGCAATATATACATATAATAAAATAAGGAAAACCCCAAGGAAAACCCAAAGGGACACAAATACCGAAAACCTAATCTCCAAAATTCCCTCTAGAAGGAGTCATCACAGTTTGTATTATTTAATGGAGATAAAAGTATCTAAACAAGATATATAAATCAAGATAGAGTCCCGAGAACAAGAATCTTCGCTAATCCAGAAGTCCCCAGCATGCCTCAACGAGAAGCCTCGTGTCCTGCATCTGAAAACCACAAAATCCGCATGGGTGAGAACCAGAGGTCCCCAGTACGGTAACAGCTTCCACATATATAATACATAATAATAGAGGAAAGCCGAAGGCAATCCTAGAACTTCCTCCAGAAAATATCAAAGCTTATAAACAAGCTAAACCGTAAGCGGCAACTAACTAAAGATCCTTCAGTCTAACTAATACTTCCCTTTCTACTTCCTTCAGACCTCCCAACAACCAGCAGGAGTATAATATAGCAAACACAGTTATATCAGACAAGAGATTTACAAATAGGAACAAATAAGGCATTTAGGCAATTAGCAAGTAATATGCAGTCAAATAGGCAATCTCAAACAATTCATGTAGTATGCTTATGATGCATGCCTGTCCCTAGTGGCTGATGATATCATCTGTCGGTTATAGAGCCAACCCGACAAGTCCTGGTAGCTAGCCATTGGACTGTCCCTCTGTCGTGCATCCCCAACTCGAGTTATACTCATCATAAACTTGATCATAATCATGATCCATATCCATCACCCTCACTGGTGAATATTTATCCATCACCATCACTGGTGAATATTTATGGGGGCGAGCTCATCCGGGCCTTTCACAGTGCCCGGCCACACTTACGACATAGGGTCAAAAGAGCTTCGAGTCTCAACCTGGAGCACATGGTGGCTAGCCATTGCTACTACCCAGGGAAACCCTCATCTCCAATGGTGGAAGTGCAAACCTTCACAATTCAATCAACATCATATATGCATTTATACTTGGCCATAAACATGGCTCCGCCGTAACACGGCAATAATCTAGCCATCCGGCTCACGGTTAAATCCATAACCAGCCAATTCATTAACAATTACGGCCCTTCGGCCCATGGCACAACAAGCACTTCCACCGCCATTCTCCGCATCTCACATAATCATCTTTGATCCTCAATGATCATTCATTTTTCCCTTGCTTCACTCGCAAGTTACCACATTCACTAGCCCTTTTTCTCATGCTAGGCATATCATAATGATTTAAGACATAAGTGGTGAGATCGGAGGCTTAGGAGTATGAAATTTGGCTTTTAAAACTCAAAAATCAACTTTGGGATGAAAACAGGTCCACGCGTACGCGCACGCATGGATGGCGCTTTCTCGAAGAACGGCGCGTACGCACCAAGTGCGCCTACGCGCGAGGGGTCATTCTGCTAAAAATTTTCTAAGTTAAAAGCTGCAGAATTTACAGATTCAAACCCCAATCTTCCGACGGACATAACTTCCTCATTTTAAATCGTTTTTCACCCGTTCTTCGAACGGCATGGACATCCCGGATCCAATTTCATTTCTAAACAGATTTGGCACAAATCAGAGATCCGTAGTCCAAGTTATGTCCCGTCAAAGTATGCCCAAAAACCATGTTTTCATACAAAACCACAAGGTGCCATTTTCAAAACAAGCCACTTTCAACTCTTTTCAAAATCAATCAAACATGCCAATTTCAACCCTTCTCTTTGAAATCATTCAAAATGTACCAAAATCAACAACAAGCCATCCTCAACTCACACATTGACACTTTACCAAGGTTTCCAAAACCACATCCAACCATTTTAACACTTCTCAATCAAATGGCTAAAGGACAAACACAATATCATGTCATACATCCTTCCTCATCCCAATTTCCAATAATACCATTTCCAATTAACCATTATTATACATAATCAATATCATACTCACCATCAACATGGTACCACCCATCAATTCAACCTCAATCATCCATCAAGCATATATCACAACATGCATTTCTCATATTTCACACAATCAAGGCATCAATATTCATAATCACATATATGAACACATCATATATTTCAACCATTCAACAACACCAACAATTCAATGCCTATCTTAGGGCCTCTAGCCTAAGTATTTCCTACCACATTACATATTAGATACGGGAAACCAAAACCATACCTTAGCCGATTCCCCAAGCTCAACCGGAGCACTTCCAAACCACTTGTCCACAAGCTCTCAAGGTATCAACACCTCCAAGAACAGATTTTATCACACAAAACCCTCTTCCAAGCTTTCCAAAATCACCAATCAAGCTCCAATATTCACATATACACAACCTAAGCCACAATCATCATACCCATACACAACATCTCAATACCCAAACATCATAGAACAACAAATTATACTAGGGTTGAGAATCTTACCACACCCAAGGTCCAAGGAGACAAGATTAACCTTCTCCTTCAAGAGAGTTGGGTCCTATAACATCAAAGAACCCAAAATCTCAACATTTTTGCTCATGAAACTCGAAATCAAGGGCTGGAATTTCGAACAGTAAAACGTAGATTACCTCAAGATTGATTGTATGGGTTTTGTAGAGCTCTCCGTGGTGAACGCGTGGCCGCAAACGGAGCGGCAATCGGAGCTCTAAATCAAAAGTTATGGTGGTTTGAAGATCAAGTGAGAGAAGGAAGTTGAGAGAGTGTTCTTCCCCCTTCCATCTCAATTTTCAGCGTGTTTTGGTGTTGTGTGAGGAGAGAGAGTGCTGAAAACTAGGGTTTTGGTTTAGTTATGTTGGGCCAAGGGCCCACTTTGGGTCCGGTTGGTCCGGTTTGGCCCATTCGATCCAATCTTGGTCCGATTTCTATAAAATTGGTACCGAAATTCTCGTCTCAATTTCCTCTATCACATTTAGCTATAAAAATAACATTTTTGGCTTTCTAGAATAAATTCTCATTTATGGGTTAATTAACCATTAATTAACCGGGTCTTACAACGTGTCACATCAGATTTTCATTAACGGAAATAGCTACAGGGGCAAACGTGGGACACAATCTAATATTTGAGGGTGTTAATTGAGTAACTATAAATTTGGGGGTCGAAAATTTCAGGGGCCAAAATGGGTTTCAACTCGGTGAATTGCGCTAAGAATCTCTGTGCGATATCCGCGAAGGCCGTAATGGACTCTTGTAGGCCATAATCTCATGTCCGTGGACTTGTCGAAGTTTTTCGACAGTCGGACCTTGAAGATAGAGGGGTGGAAAGGGGTTGCGCCCATAATAATGGGGTGCTGTCGCTTCTTCCCTTTGTTTCTTCTTGTCTCCCACAGTCTTCTGATCTACTGCGGGTGTAGGTGTGAGACCGAGAGTCGGCTCGTCCATGTTCGTTGTCCCTCCTGGGGCTCTGCGGTCCTCCGGTCCCCTAGTCGGTGACCAGGTACAGGACAGGCTCGGACGGGAGTCTCTGCTGTGTTCGGGACGGTAACGGTCCCTCGCGGCCAGGTCCCTCTCCAAGTTTTGCACTCGGTGCCGGAATTCTTGCATGATCTTTGAGTTGTCATCACCTGTGCTGCCAAATGGGCGTGTCTCGGGAGATTGAGAGGGGGGTCATCCCGACGGGACAGCGATCTCGAGCGTTCTTGAGAAGAGGCTGCGGAGCTTACCCTGCTTCTCAAGCGGGCTCCCCCTTCTTCACGTATCTCCTCTCTACGAGGGAAAAGATCCATGTTCGCACTAGATCCCCACAAACGGCACCAATGTTCGGTTGCTCGGGTAAATGGTAGTCCGGACGAGGGTGAGGTGATAGTTCTAGATTTGTGCGCGAGCTTCTCTAAGGGAATGACAACTTGAATTGTCGATGGGTTGGCAGGTGAGGGCCACCTGCAAGGACACTCTGATGCCAAAATCAGGCGGCTAATTAGGGTTAAAAGGTGACGTAATGCTGGGGAGGGATAGGTCCCTCTTTATTTATACTCTGAACTCACGTGGGCCCCTTAGCTTGGGTGCATCTGTCTGGAAGCTTCTGCTAGTTGTCCAAGTCTTCTCAGCAGGGCGTGAGGTGCCGGGTGGGTCACCTTTGGGTTCAGGTCTAGTGAGCCGGCGGGTTGGCGGTCCACAGTCGGACCGGGACCCTTATTGAGCTGGGCTGGAACAGTCAACAAATGTTGTGCATTACCTTCAGTGACTAAGTCAACAATGCATGGTTGTCAATGGACCATTAAAAGAAAGACTTCTAAGGAAAAGGATAAGCCAAATGTTGTTGAACCTTGTAAAATGAAAAGAAAAACTACCACAACTCTTGGACGGAAAAAGGCATGTTATCATCAATGGTCAGAAAATTAATCATATATACTTTTTTCACTTATTTATTCTTGATCATTTGACGTCGTCTATAATTAATGCAGATCATCAGATTGATGATATGAATTCCTGGCGAACAGAATTTTCAAATATTTACATATGGTATGCCTCATATGGATCAAATATGTGGAATTCAAGATTTTTGTGCTATGTAGCAGGTGGACAGGTAATGCTATTGCAATGTCTCAGTAAGTTTATATATGTTAGCACTGCTATAAGCTGTCAAATTGTTGTTAAGTGAATGATATGCCAGACCTGAAATTTCTTGTTTCTTCAATTGTCATCCATGATTATTTGCTTGCTTAAACAAGAGTTTGCAACCTCAGTTTCATTCATTGTTTATGGTGTGGATTTTGGTTGGGTGGGAGGAGGGGGGTTATTTTCTTTCCTTTTTATGTAGTTTTTGTGCGGTTTATGTTCAGGTGGAAGGCATGAAAAACACCTGTTCTGGTTCACTGGATAAAGCTTTGCCGAAGGCAATAGTATGGAAGACTTTTCCTTGCCATACATTTTTTGGCCGTGAAGCTTCACATACGTGGGGTCCTGGAGGGGTTGCATTGCTTAATCCAGTAGAAACATCTCAGTACAAGACACACATGTGTCTGTACAAAATTTCGTAAGCAAATCCTTGAATTTGTGAAATTATACTTCTGTTTACATAGGATCCTTTCTTCATTTCAGTGATATGCAGTTATAGCACAAGTGTGGAGTTTTCGTCCGTTTTATTTTTAAATTGCTTACATACTCTACGGAAGTTCTGTAGTTAACTTCTTGTCCCCGTTTGTTACAGGATGGAGCAATTCAATGATATTTTATTTCAGGAAAATGGATTAAGCATTGATACTGGCTCTCCTTTACTTGATATAGCAACCCTGAATGCTATCTCTGAGAAGGAATTCAATTCTCAGGAGGTTAAGGTATTACCCGATCCCCTTGTTTTTCTGAATTTGATTACTGAATTTAGTTCGTTCTTTTTCTTTTTTTCCCTAACAATCTCCTCATTTAGTTTGTTCCCCTCTCTCTAATAATGTTGCAGGATGGTTGGTATGGTAATGTTGTTTACTTGGGGAAGGAGCAGGACATCCCCATAGTTACCATGACGTGAGTGACATATTGCCCTTTCTATGAGGAACATGTTCTTAGAGCACATTTAGTGCGTGCTTTAGAAACATGTACAACCATTAACATGTTCGAATGTTATGTGTCCGAGGACACAAGTATTTCTCCTCTAGTTGCCATGTCAATTTATTTCCTAGTTATAATATAATCATGTTGTGTTACCTTAATCAAACCAGGTGTTCGCTCGCTGATATTGAAGGCTTCAAATCTGGGAAGCTACCATTACGAGCCCCTAATGAGGCATATACCAAAACCTTAATTAAAGGATTGGTAGAGGGCAAACAACTTTCTGAGGGGGAAGCCATTGCTTACATTGAAGCTGCTTCTAAATCCTTAATTTGCAGCTAGACATGTGCCTTTTGAATCGGGGTGTAAATCTTATTTAACAGTTTACATATATTTCTATTCCCAGCTTCGCATACACCTCGCTTGTGGGCTGACCATTTATTATTGCTAGGGCATTCGTCATGTGATTGCATGCATATATATATATATATATATATATATATATATATATATATATATATATATATATATATATATTACTTTCGTGTATAGTATTTGAAGTTCCTTGAATGTTGTTGACAGGAACTTACTCCAGATTGAATTGCTAATATATAGTTGGACAGAACCTTCTTTCTCCCTTTTACAGCTGAATACGTAGTTATCCCGTTCTGAATCATTTGCTTTTTTCATACAATGTTATTAGAACCAAATAACTATATAATTAGAATTAGACTAAACTACCAAAGGTACCTATGAAAGATGTAGTCGTTGACAAGAGTACTCATGAATTTAGAAAACAACCCGAATATCCACAATTATATAGTTCAGTTTGTCAAATGTAACCAAAAACGTTAGAAGGCTTTGTTTACATGTCCTACTTGTCTATTTCCTTTCTAACGAGGCAAGAGAGTTTTTTTAGGTGAATCATTTTTTTTTTTTTTTGGATGTGTATTGTATTTACTTAAATAATAAAAAATTAGTAACTCCTTCAAATTCCATTTAAACACAGAATAGAGTATAAAACTCAACCATGCCTTAATAGAGCAGTTTTTGATCTTTTCCTTTAGCCAAACACAATCTTCTTTGAACCCATTCCTGTGAATCCATTCCCGTGATGCCATTCATCTCCAAGTTCGCCTTCAAAGTTTAGGATGGGGAGGTTGTAGTTGCTTCAAGGAACTTTGTACAGGAGTGGTCTCATAGTCGAAGTCATTGAAGAGGTAATCCTTTCACAACCAAAATTGGTGAATCCTTGTAACCTCCAATTTGTTAGAGTTCTTCGTCGCATGTCAAAGATTGAATCATTACTGTTAGTGAATTTTTGGTAGGTTTAGTTTTTTAATAACTGAATCTTATTTTGGTCCTTTTATTTAAGCTGAATATTGTTTTGTGGTTGGAATACTGTTGTGTTTATTGTGTCTGAAACCATAAACATGGTGAATTTAGAGAGATAGTGAGTCAGGGTTTCACTAGTTCGTAGTTTGTGATGGCCACTAATGGTAGATTTTTTTTTTGTTACAGAGATAGCTACAATGCATATTATTTTAGAGATATATCATGGAGGAAAATTTGAGAGAACAAAGGATGGAAAAATCGTGTATGAAGGTGGTGAGAAATCTGAAATTCCAAGGGTTAACACTTTGAATGGATTTTTTATTAATGGTCTCCTTAGAGATATTGGATACACTTTGGTCGGTAAACGCTACTGGTTAGTGTCTGGGATGGAGGTTGATGGTGGTCTCAAGCTATTGAAAACTGATAAGGACATAATAGAGTTGTATGAAGTTGCATTGAGCAATGGAAATAGGGTATGTGTGTACACTGAGCACCCAATCAACTTACCAGAAGTTGTTGAAGAGGATGATCAAGCTTCAAAATAGGCACCTATAAGTAAAGAAGGTGGTATTGTGATTCCCTCAAAGGTGAGGCTAAAGAGCTATGCAAGGAGGACTCCAACTCCTAAAAAAATGAAGGTTATGAAACAAGCCAGCACATCTGATCAGCCCAATACCCAACCCATTATACACCTTAGTAGCAGGTCCAATAAGCAGTCCATGAACTAGTCCAATACACAACCAAAAAGATCATTACCACAGTACACATATTTTCTTAGCCAACCCCATCATGAGCCCAAGAATCCTAGAAAGCAATATACCCAGAAGAGGCAACATTCACAGCCAAATACAACCAAAAAAGCAGCAAACTCCAATTATCCCTGTCCAAACTCAGCAGACACACTAAGCCACAAATAGTTCAAAACACAATTCCAATTTTGAGCCTTTTCATGTTGTAACAGCCAATACACCAGAAATTTTAACACAATATATACCTCAGTCTTATAATGAATCCCAAAGTGATCCCAACCATGTAGAAGAGTTTGAGTCTCTCACTCAGCCCCAACCACCATCAGCAAGTCAAAATATAGAACAAGAGCAGGATCCATCCGAGTAGGGAATAAGACAAGTGCCTAAAAAATAAAATAGGAAGAGCACAACCAGACCTGAACCTACTGGACAATCCTTCATTCAGAACTCAGATCCTAACAAGGCTTCAAGAATTTTTGTGCCAATAGATGATGTTGAAGACTATTCAGGTGAGGATCCCGGGTTACATTGTCATGAGTTTGAGGAGCTTCACAACTGTGCAGATTCTGATGAAGAGCAACCAGATGTGTTTCCACAAGATAATGTTGATGCACCAGTTTCAGAAGTTAGGCTTGAAGTGGGAATGGAGTTTGAAACTTAAGAAAATTTAAAAAGGCTGTGAGGAAGTTCAACATTAACTTAGGCAGGAGTATATTTTTTCCTAGAGTTGATAGTATAGGGGTGAAGGTGCTTTGTTGAGATGAGAACTGTCCTTGGTAGATATTTTGTGCTAAGAGGAGTTACCCCATGAACTATCAAGTGAAAACATTTGTGAATGAGCACACATGTTGTAGAGTTGTGCATGACAGGTCTGCTGATGGTAAGTGAGCAGTTGATGAGTTGGAACAGCAAATTAGGGTGCATCCAGCAATGACTATAAAGGAAGCTGAAGATTATTTTAAGAGTATGATGTACTGCTGAATGACAGAAAAATTTATAGATCCATGACAAAGGCAAAAGATAGAATTGAAAGAAGTGAGAGAGCACAATATGCAAGACTTCGAGATTATGGCATGAAAATCTTGAAAATCAATCCGGGATCTATAGTAGATAAATGCACTAGACAAATGCCAGACTCGACTTTGTTGTTCAGAAGAATTTGTATTTTTCTGGATGTTTGTAATAAGGGATTCTTAGCTGGATGCAGACCATTTATTAACTTGGATAAGACCTTCTTGACATTCATGCTCATTGAGTCATCTGATTAAAGCCCTTGACAAACCTTGTCATCCACCCTCAATTTCATCAACCCATACAAAGTAATTACAGTCTTCATTATATAGAAACCAAAAAAAAAAAAAAATTAGAGTTAGAGAAGAACCCTAAACCCTAACTATGAAACTCGTAACTCAAGGATCATACATTTCAGAACGGGCATCGAATGAACCATCTTCCTGAATTCGCAACCGTTGAAGACTCCAACAGCACAGCATTCCCACCACAGTAACATCTTCCATCCAGGATTTTTGCATTTTTCGTCTTGGAATTCGACGTTCCAGAAAAGTTGCAACTTTCGCTCCAAGTCATTTTTCTTCTTGACATAGCTAAAGTTGCTCTAGCTATCATCTTGTTTAGCGGGGGTGAAGGGAACGATGGATGGAGTGTTGGGGATGGATGGAGTATTTGGGAAGGATTTTACTTTTCTAACGTTGGGGTCCAACGAAGAATAAAGAACTAGGGTTCATAGTGTTGCCAATTCAAGCTCAATACACGTCAAATCGACAACATGATACTGTGAAAGAAAAATGTCCACATAGGACACTCAGTTAAAGTTGAATCAAATTTTGTTAGTTTTGTATACGGGATTGATTTTCTGTGGGTATTTAGGTTGTTCTCTAAATTTATGAGTATCTCTTGTCAACAAATACATCTTTCATAGGCACTTTTGGAGTTTTGGTAGTTTAGTCTTAGAATTTTTACTTGTGCCCAACAAATAAAGATGCATAATTAGTATTTATAAAAAAAATGATTATGTTAATGATAAAATAAAATTGATATTCTTTTTGTAACGACAGGTTTTAGTTACGATTATAAATTATAATGTGAAAAATAAATGTTCTAGTAACTGATTGTTGAAAAAATTTTAAATTTACATGGACACACAAATACCGAATACGTAACTTAATGTAATCATTAATTTTGCGGGGGAAAACTAAACAAATAATGGTACTCCTTCAAAAAAATATTTATTTGCGGTAGATGATAACATTATTAATATGTTGTAGACTTCCAATTTTCATTACTATAATCAACCGATAATAACTCATTTATATTTTCTGTTAGATGATAATAAGTTTACAATGTAATCACTAGTTTTCCTTTTTAACAAGGATGGCAAAATGGTGAACTTTGGCAAAATTACAGAATGCCTTCAGTTCTGCCGAAGGCTTAATTCAAGTTATCAGAAATGTAAGAATTAAAGAATGGACCACCAATAACTGATGCTAATAAATAGCTGGAATCCTGGAGCCCTAACAACACTACTCGAGGGAAGGCTTGAATTCAATAATTTCCTACTCCCTATCTACCTTTTATTTTTGCATGCCCAGAATCGCCAAGATGTTTATGTAATTTATTCCTGAGAAAAAGAAAATACAGAAAGTTACATGGCTGTCCCTCTTTTTGACAAGAAAAATTTCGCCTGATAATATATACAACGGTAACAACAGCAAAGCTTATCCAACTAGATAACAAATAATGATAAATATGAGACATAAATTACCTTGACTCAAACTCCTCTCCACAGGTCTCGCAAGTATTGCCATGATTCTTTGACGCACCCTTACAGAAGAAACACAATCAGAAATCAGAACTTGGAGTCATGGAGTACAAAATAATCTAAATTGTAACTTGTATAGCTGTACAATATCATGGACTCAAATATGAAACTTTGACAGAACCAGAGACGGATTTACTTACAAGGATATGGGGGCAATTGCCCCCATTAAATTTTTATAAACAAATAATAAGTATATACATAAATATAAAATGCCCCCTTTAAAATAATAAGTTTGCCCCCATATTTAATTTTTTTAAATATGTGTGAAAAATCTAGATTATTAAATAACAACACAATAATAAAAATTATCGAATCATATAAATTTAATCTATTTATATTAGAAAAATAAATATGCTTGATTAAAAAATAATAATAATTTAATTAGTTAATTATCCAAAATCAAATTTAGTTTTTCAAATAAAAATGAGACGGTTAGTATTTAATAGTTTTTTAATTTAATTGAGATAATATATATTATATATGGTTTATTTATTTTTACTATTTATTTAATTTAGTTTTGGTATTAGATATAATAATTATTTTCATCAAAAAAATTTTTACCATGAATATTATAGAGTGTCAACTGTGCAATTAAATAGTAAAAAATATTTGAATAATTACTTGATAGAAAAAAAGACATTATTTATATTTATATATAAAAAAATATAATTATTTGAGTTAAATTTTTATTTTTTCGTAATTATTTTTGTGTTTCTTTTTTTAATCTTATACATTTTTTATAGATTTTTTAATTATTGAGCTATAATTTTTGTATTATATAAAAAATAATCATTAAAATGTGAGTTGATGGATATAGAGGATATTTGACAAAAAAATACTTTTAAATTAATATACTTTTTATGTGTTAATTAAAGATTTAATTATTCTGTTGGTCCTATATATAATTTTGCAAAATTTTCAATTAGATTCTTATACTTTTTTTCCTTTTAATTGGGTCCCTGCACCAATTTGTTTTTTCAATTAGGTCCCTATTAACAGTAATTAGCTTAATCTTATAGGAATCCAATTAAAAGAAAAAAAATTGGTGAAGGGACCCAAATAAAAAGAAAAAAAAGTATAGGGACCCAATTAAAAAAAATTTAGTGCAAGGACTCAATTAAAAGGAAAAAAAGTATAGGAATCTAATTAAAAATTTCGTGAAACTATAGGAACCAATAGAATAATTAAACCTTAATTAAATTATTTAAAGTTTGACTAATATATTTTAAATTTTTCAATATCTAAATATATTTATGTTAAATTTTTATTATTTTTATATATTATTTTTGCCCCCACTGCTAAAATTTTCTGGACAGAACCACACAAATGGAAATCAAACACGTTATGACTGCTACCCCTTTTCTTATATCATCCTAGCTACTACATTTAGGAAAAGCAAAAATTATCCAAGGCGAATTGCGGGTCTCAAGTTAGCAAGCTACCTAAGCAAAAGACAGCATATAAACATCTCGCCAGTCGCCACAAATGATCAGATAATGGAAACAAGCTTAGTCACAAGTTCTTACCTTGGCTTTTCTTCCTTTTGATGAAGTTTTAGCTTTGGATTTTGTGTCCTTTGCATCTCCTCTCTTATCAGCTGGTTTATTTGAAGTCTTATCTCTACCATCATGCCCGTTCTCTTTACCATTAATCACATTCTCCACGTTAAATTGGAAGGAAGACTCCTCTGCATGAGAATTGCCATTCCCATCATCGTTGTTGTTATTATGCTCTTCATCGCCATTGACGGCTGCTGTGCGGGATTCTTCTGGATTTTTCCTACCCTTTTCTTTCTTGGATCCGCGTTTCTTTCTTGCGCCCTTCCGGTTTTTGTATTCCATAGGGCCAACCCCATCATCCTCATTCTCAATTTGAGTTGGAGGCACTGGGGCATTGGGCTTGCGTGTTGAAGCATGTGGCTTTCTGCTCTTGTGACCTGCAATCATTGCTTCAAGAGCACCAATTTCATCATCATCATCATCACCATCTACAGACACACTAACCACATTGCCTTCCTTTTCATGTGAAGCATCATAAAATTCTTCCTCGTCATCATCATCAGGCTCGACTCCATTTCTAGTGCTCTCCTCTGCAACATTAAGACTATCTCTAATCCTCTCCTCCAAATCCTCAACCACGTGATCAGCATCCTCCTCACTCTCCAACCCTTCCTTCTCTTCTCTTCCTTCCACCTCAATCTCACTCTCCAAATCGTCCATAGCAACCTCCTCATCCTCATCCTCAATCGAATCCCTAAACTCAGCAACCTTCTCCTTATGCTTCTTGGACTGCTCATGGTTCTTCCACTGCTTCTCACTCTTGAACTTCTTCCCACACAACACACAATAAAACTCCTTCTCACCACCCTTCTTCCCCCCCTCCTCTGCCTCCTCAAACCACAAATCATCCTCCCCGTCCTCGCCCTCATCCACCTTCGCCCACTCTGGCTCCTCGTATGCCATTGCCCTCTCCCTCCTCTCCTTTTCCAACCTTTTCTTCTTCTCCTTCTGCTCCTCCTTCCGCTTCAACTCCTCCTTCTCCTTCTTCATCTTCATATCAATCACCCTCTTATCCCTCTTCTTCACAAACTCAGCCAATCTCCTCACAGTATCATTGTACTCCCTCCTCGCCTTCTTCCTTACCTTGTTATTTTCTTCCTCCATAAGCCGCCGCGACCGCCGGTTCGGACCGGCCGAAACATCATACTCATCAACCCAGCAAAAATCCATAACAGTCGAAAACCCTAACCAATAACCATAAAACGCAGTAACCTGCTCGTAAGGGCTATCTAAATTACCCATAACAGGAGCTTGTCTAATGGAATCAACACCTAACCCTAAATTCTTTACGAAATTGATCTCATTAGCGTGAATCTTATCGAAAACATCAGAATACACCTTGTAGAAGCCTCTACCGGAATCGGAGTAGCCGGAGAAGACGGTATTGGAGAAAAACGAGAAGAGGTCGGGGACGGAGGAGTTGCGGAGGGTGTCGGGATCGGAGAAGAGGATCTGAGAGCGGTGAGAGTCGTACCAGGAGCGTTCTTTGGGATCAGAGAGGACCTCGTAGGCGTGCTGAAGCTCCTGAAACTGCGCAGTGGCTTCCGATTGGGAGATACCTGATTGGACCAGCTTGTCGGGGTGGCGCTGCAGGGCTAGGCGGCGGTAGGCGGAGCGGATCTCCTCCGGAGTGCAGTCACGGGGGAGGCCGAGAACCTCATAGTGGCATCGCTTCGCTGACGCCGATGACGACGCCATTGACGGTGGTGGCTATGGCGTCGAATTAGGGTTTTTTTTTTTTTTTTTTTTCAGTGTAGCTGTTACCCTCTATTTATGAAACAGAGCAAGAAGACGAAGGCAATTTAAACTTCACCTTTTTATATAAATAATTAAAAAAAAAAAAAGTAAAACACTCAATAGTCAATAGTCAATAGTCAATACTCAATACATACTAATTAAATTATTTTTTGAATTTAAAAATATGATTTTTGTTATTTTTTAATATTTTTTTAAAATTAAATAATTTATTTAAATTTTCATTTATTACTCAACTTATTAACTTTTAACTTATATACTTTTGTTAGTTGTGCTTTATCTAAAATCTTAAGAATTTATTTGGGTGAAATTTTAAAAAAATATTTTTTTTGAATTATTTTTTGTTAAAAGATTTTATAGAAAAATAAAAATAATTTTATATTTGAATATTTGATATAAAAAGATATTTTTATTTATCAATTATGTTCAAATATAATAATATAAAAATAATTTTTCATTTATTTATTAAATAATATTTTTTTAAAAAAATCTTTTAAAAAAAATATAAATTATAACTTTTTAAAAAAATATTTTTTTTAATACTTTTATTTTTATTATTAAAAATTTATCAAATATGCTAAAAAATAAAATAATATATTTTTTTTGAAAAATTTTTTTTATTATTAACTTAAGGACAGTCAAACAAACACTTACACCTTTTTTTATCCATGTTAGATAAAAATCATTATTATATAAAGAAATAGTTATATATTGATGTCTCAGTACACTTATAATGTTTATTATTTGGTAATTTAGTTGTTTTAGTTATTTATGATGTTTTCAATTAACATCAAGCAAAAAGTACAAAAATAATTAAACGATTCAAATTAGCTAAAAATGATGTATGAATTGTATATGTCATATAATATAGAAAGTTTATAAAGAGGTCTTAGATTAACATTATAAAAAAGTTCAATTCTTTTGAAAAATATTTAAGAAATTCAAAATATTCTCAGTCATTTGACATCACATAGTAAAAATTAGGAATCTTAAATAATTTTTTTGAAATTCAAATGCTTGTAATTTATTTTTTTTTTAATTTTTATTAATACAATTTCTCTATTTTTACGTGTTCTTCTCTTTTACGTTTATCTTTTATTTTTCATCCTTTCTTTAATTTTTTATTTATTTTAATTTCTGCAATTTACTTTGCTTTCGGTACCTCACATTTCTCTGTTTATTTACTAATTTTATTCTTTTTAATTTCTGTTAACGTTATAATTGCGATATTGAAATACCCATTTTTTTCTTTAAATACATAACAAAATTTGAATAAAACCATCCTATTTTTTTCCCTTAGCATATATATGGTATTAAATTTAAAGTTTAGGCGTTTGTTATAGTGTAGATTAATAAAAATATTTACACATATAGAAATTGACTAAATCCCATAGTGGTTTCTGAGATTGATGTTGTACACCAAAATCGTCCTTGAGATTTTAATTGCATCAATTATGTTCTTGAGATTGAAAAAATTGCACCATATTAATCCCTGATCCGTTTTCCATTAACGACGCGCTGACATGGCTAGATGACATGGACCTTTGGTGACACGTGTCACCTCATGGTTTGGTCACGTGTAGTAGTATGATGACGTGTCAGTTAGTGAAACATGGCATGCTGACGTGGATAATTATGTCACGTGTTACAATGCTATTTTGTCACGTGTCGGGTTATGTCACGTGTCACAATATTATTTATCCACGTGTCATCTAGGGGTGGGCAAAAAAATCCATATTTTGGATTTTAAACCAAATCCAAACCAAACCATTTTAAAAAAACCAGTTTTAAACCAAAAAAAATCCAAACCAAATTACATTTATTTTATAATTTGGTTTTTGATCCAATCCATTTAAATGGTTTTAAATCCGGATCCAGATCCAGATCCAAATTAAGATCCGGATCTAAAAAAACCCTAATTGAGTCTTCTCCTCTTCGACAAATCCATTCAACAAAACCAAATCCACTCTTCGCCACCGTCAATATTTCTTCCTCTCTGCCTCTCGTCGGAGCTCGCCGGTGGTTCGTCGGCCTCTACCTCTTCGAGTCTATAGTCTTCACTTTGATTCGAGACTCTGTCTCTCTGCCTCAACCTCCCATTCGCGACTCTGTCTTCTCTCTTTTTCGGTTCTCTTCTTCTTTCGTTGGTGGCTCGCCGGAGCTCATGCTCATCAATTGAGGTAAGCCTCCTCCTTGCCCTTGGTTCTGAGTTCTGAGTTTTATTTGGGTTTTTTCTATTTTGTTGATTTGTTCTGTTTTGTTCCTTCATGAGTATACTGATTTGTTCTGTTTTGTTGAATCCTTGATGAACTGATTTCCATGCTCATTTATTATTTTTTTGGTTCATGCATGTACCATAATATATACAGTATATATGTAGCGCTAGTTGTTTATATACGGTGTATGAATTTTCAAATTGAACCCCCCTAAAACTTGATTTCATAAAAAATCTACTTGCTGATTTAAGCCAATATGTAAGTGTTCTATATGTATTGTGCTACTTGGTTATATATATATATATAACCAACAACCAATCTCCTAATCTCTTATAGGAATTAGAATTAGATAGACTAGTAGTTGAAGTTGCAGGGATGAATGATGAATTTGAACAATGCTGCATAAGAAATAGACTAGTAGTTGAAGTTGCAGGGATGAATGATGAATTTGAACAATGCTGCATAAGAGGGATAGTAAGAACACTTCAAATGGTGACATTGATTCAAGAACTTTAGTAAGAAGTGTATTAACTGTGGTTCAATTAGCAATCATATGAAAAATCATTATTTAGTTGAAGAAAACTAACTTATCTTATACATGTTTCCGGCTTTGTTGTTCTGATTTTTGTTGTAAATAGAATTTTGTTCTGAAAAATCATTAACTGTGTTCTGCCTTGGCCTTCTTTTTCTTATCATTATTTACTGCCTTGAATATCTCGCTCTAGCAAGTAGCAACTATAATATAGGCAATGGAAACAACTCAAGATCTTAGGACTTAGGAGTGCTTGCTTTCACTAGTCCCCACCTTAATTTTGTTGATATGAAACACTGCTGCTGTCTTGTTCTGCTGCTATCTTGTTCTGCTGCTGTCTTGTTCTGCTCCTAATTGTTTAGCAGCTGCCACACTAAAAGGTCTAATTTTGAAACTATCTGTATTTATAGTCATTCACATAGTAGATGATACATGGACAAATAAAATTGTGACACATAGCATAATCTGACACATGACAAAATAATATTGTGACACGTGATATAATCATCCACATCAGCATGCCACGTGTCGCTAACTGTCACGTCATCATACTGTTACACGTGACCAACCATGAGGTGATATGTGTCACTAAAAATTCACGTCATCAAACCACGTCAGTATCGTTAACGAAAAATAAGTCAGAGATTAATATGGTGCAATTTTTTCAATTTTAAAAATGTAATTGGTGCAATTAAAATCTCAAAGACAATTTTAATGTACTACACCAATTTTAAAAACCACTTTAGAAATTTACTCAGTAGAAATGCCTTAGTAAAAGAAAATAACAAGTGGTCACATAGAGGTGACAACTTCTACGCAAATATAGAAAAATTTTGCTCTCTGAGAAAAGGCTTTTACAAGTTCTCCAGATTTTTTATTATGATTAATTAATTTTGTTGATAAAATAGGTCTTTTTGTTTTCGTCCTCGATTTGGTGGGTTTCTCTGTATTTTCACTATTTTGGGCTGAAAGCTATTATTTGTTTGAATATCCAATATTTACTATGTCAAACATTAGGTCCAAGAAAAATATTTTATTTTAAAACGATTCAATAGTATTATATTTTTAAAAATTAAATAATTGGTTAAGTGAGAAACAAGTTTAATTTGAAATTTTCTTTTTGAATTAGAGTGGTAAATTAAATCTTTATATGATTATATAAAAAAAGCTATGGCATATTAATCATTAATTTGAGATATTTAATGTATAATTTGTTTTTTTTTAATTCTATTATATGTAATTATAAAAAATATTACTTGTAACATATGAATTTAAAACTTTAGTTTAATATAATATACTTATTATTTTGGTTGTAAATTTATTATTATTACATATATTTAATTTATAAAATAATAGATAAATAAGAACAAAACTAATATTAATACTGGAGTAATCAAAGACATAAATATTCTAATAAATATTTGAGATATTAGGTTTTGTTTTTTTAATTTTCCGAACCTGAAATCTAAATTAATTTAAATTGGCTCTGTTAGAGAATTATTAGAATCAATTTAGATCAATTAGTATCGTCTAGTATATCTGTATATTAATTGTAGGATTCTATGCCTTTATTGCTCTGATTCATTTAGCACCTATAAATACCCATTGTATATTGTACCTTAAAATAAAACTCAATAATACACTTTTCAGATTACTCTCTCAAGTCTCTTGTTTCTAACATGGTATCAAGAGCTTAGGTCTTTTTTTTTTTCAATGAATATTAGTTCATAGCCCCATTGTTTTTTCCTTTTCGGCAGTGTTCTTTGGCTTCCTTTTTCGTTCCCTTTTCGACGCTTTGATTCGTCACCCCTGTAACCATCTTATTCGTCTTGTCGCCGTGAATCCAACGCAACCAGAACCGCCGCCAGATGCGCCGCCACGCGCCGCTGAAAGACACTGCCACGACCAGGTTGATCTTCCTTCCAGATTCCACCCGTGCCTCTTTGCTCTCATTTTTCGATCTGTTTCTGACGCTTTGGTTCGTCACCTCCGGCATCATCGTGTTCTACTCTTCATCGGCTTTCCAACGCCGCCGAGATCGCCGCCGTCAGCCACTGGACGCGCCGTCACGCGCCGCCGGAATCCTGCTGCCCGCCTCCATTGTTTCTCCTTCAGAAGGTTCAGCAGCCGTTGGATCTGCGCTCCAATCAGACGATCCACGCGCTGCCACGTGTCGCGTTGCGAGCCCCCTCGCCCTCCAGCAGCCGTTGATCTCGGTGTAGATCCAACGCTCCTGGTTTTGCCACGTGTCGCAACGAAGCTCTCCTTGGCCAACCCGCGCACGCCTGCCCCGACCCGCGCACGCCTGGCTCGACCTGCTGGTTGACCCAACCTCCACTTCAGTGCCAGCCTGTCTTCCCTGTCTTCTCGCGGGCTGCCACGTGTCACCGTTCTGCTGACGTGGCGCTGACGTCACTATTGACGTGGCGCTGACGTCACTACTGACGTGGCAGTCAAGTGGGACCCTCCCTAAGATTTTTTGGTGAGCTCTTTCCGATTCTGCACTCCGATTTCTCATTTTTCTGCTCCGAAATTGCTGTTTTCTCTCCTCTCTTTGATCTTTGTGACTACTATCATGGAAAGCCAGGTGTTTTTGCTGCCACCGACAGAAAGGGTAAATTCTGTCGAAACTGTAACCGTTCTGGGCACTTCTTCCCCGACTGTCCTTCTGTTGAATGTCGCACATGCTACCAGAAAGGTCATATTAGCTACCATTGTTCACAGCTGTTCTGCCGTTACTTCAAGCTCTCGGGTCATTTAATTACTGCCTGTCCTACTCGCCCACCATGTCCTAGCCCACTCAACTCGTCTCCTGTCTCTCTTTCTGATATTGCATCTCTTCTTCAGCGTCTTCTCTCTGTTTCTGGTAATACTCCTACTGCTTTTTCCACCCCTCCTGGTAATTCTAAATGGTACTTTGACTCGGGTTGCTTTAATCACATGTCTCCGTTGCGTCATATTTTCTCGTCCATGTCTACCACTACAAATGGACCTTTTGTCAATACTGCAAATGGCTCCCTCTTGCACGCAACACACAAGGGTTCTATATCCCAGTCAACTCTTAATCTTCCTGATACTTATTATATTCCCAAATTAAACTTCAATCTTATTTCTGTTGGTCAACTTGTTAATCTGGGTTTTGAAGTCACTTTTTTTGTTTCTGGTTGTCGTGTACAGGATCCTCGGACGGGACAAATCATCGGGACTGGACGTAAGGTCGGAAGGTTGTTTGAACTCGAGAATCTTCATATTCCTCCTGTACCAAATCTCTGTGCTGCTTCTTCTCCCTCTAATCTCCACTTATGGCATCAGCGTCTTGCCCACACCTCCTTAGGAAAACTGCGTCCTCTTGTGTCTCAGGGTGTTTTAGGTCAGCTTCCAAATGAATCTTTTGATTGTATTTCTAGTCAAACTACCAAACAACCTGCTTTATCTTTTCACAATAATTCCTCTCTTGCTTGCTCTCCTTTTGATCTCATTCACTCTGATGTTTGGGGCCCCGCTCCCACTGTCTCTATGGGCGGAGCTCGATACTTTGTCATTTTCATTGATGATTATTCCCGTTTTACTTGGGTGTATTTGATGACTAATCGCCATGAGTTACCTCAGATCTATATCAACTTTGCTACTATGATTAAAACTCAGTTTTTCAAGGTCATTAAGATTTTTCGACGTGATAATGCTATGGAATACCGTGATTCCAAACTCTTAGCCTTTCTTGCAGAACAGGGTACTTTGTTTGAGTTTTCTTGTCCTGGTACATCTCAACAAAATGGTAGAGCTGAACGCAAACACTGTCACATTCTTGACTCCGTCCGTGCAATGCTCCTTTCTTCTTCGTGTCCTGAGCGTACTTGGGGTGAAGTTGTTCTTACTGTTGTTCATGTTATCAATAGACTCCCTTCTTCTGTTCTTGGTAATGTTACTCCCTTTGAGCGTCTTTATCATACCTCCCCAGATTATAGTTCTCTTCGAGTTTTCAGTTGTGTATGTTTTGTTCTTCTTCAGCCTCATGAACATAGTAAACTTGAACCTCGGGCTCGTATGTGTTGTTTTCTTGGTTATGGCACTGAACACAAGGGTTATTGTTGTTGGGATCCTCTCTTTAAACGTATTCGTATATCTCGTCATGTTGTCTTCTGGGAGCACCACATGTTTTCTCGATTCTCATCCTTTGAGTCCATTCCTACTACTCAGTCACCTTTGTTTACTAATCCCAATGTTGATCTTTTTCCTAGTGATGATTCTACAGATTCTATCTCGAGTGACCCTCCATAGCCTCCTGTTCTTCCGCCTTCTCCATCTCCCGATGATTCCAGACCAGCCGATGATCCTGCTCCTACCGTCATGCCTCCTCCTCCTGCTCGTTCTTCTAGGGTAAGGAATCCACCTCCTTATCTTCTTGATTACCATTGCTTTTCTACTATTCTTCATCAACATGAACCTAAGACATTCAGAGAAGCCTCCTCAAACCCAAATTGGCAACAAGCAATGCAAGAAGAAATACAGGCACTTGAAAAAGCACACACTTGGAATTTGGTTGATCCTCCTTCTGATCAGGAAGTTGTGGGCAGTAGATGGGTATACAAGATCAAGACTCGCTCTGATGGCTCAATTGACCGTTATAAAGCCCGCTTGGTTGCTCAAGGTTGTACGCAAGAGTATGGTATTGATTATGAAGAGACTTTTGCCCCTGTCGCTCGTCTTACGTCTGTTAGAGCTCTTCTTGCCATTGCCGCGGTTAAAAAATGGTCTATCAGTCAGATGGATGTGAAGAATACATTTCTTAATGGAGATTTAAAAAAGAAAGTTTATATGAAACCACCTCCAGGATATCCTTGTCCTTCTAATATGGTTTGTCTCCTTCGCAAGGCACTTTATGGACTTAAGCAAGCTCCTCGTGAATGGTTTGACAAGTTCAGCACTACCATATGCAGTCTTGGTTTTACTTCTAGCCCTCATGAGAATGCCCTCTTTATTTGTAAAAACGAACGTGAAGTTGTTCTTCTACTCTTGTATGTTGATGACATGATCATTACTGGGGATGATGTTGATGGTATCTCTGATCTCAAGGCCTCACTTCACCGTACCTTTGAGATGAAAGATCTTGGTTCTCAGCTATTTTCTTGGTCTCGAGGTCATCTCCACCGATGATGGCATCTATCTCTCTCAGGCTAAGTATGCTTCAGATCTTCTTGCTCGCGCTGGGATTACCGATAGTCGCACTGAGTCTACTCCTCTTGAGCCTAATGTTCGATTTACCCCTATGGATGGCACTGTTTTGGATAATCCGACTCTCTATTGACAGTTAGTTGGCGGTCTCGTCTACTTGACTGTCACCCGACCAGACATCGCCTATCCGGTTCATGTACTTAGCCAGTTCTTGTCAGCTCCTCGTACTCCTCACTATGCGGCAGTTCTTCGCATTCTTCGCTACGTCAAAGGCACTCTATTTCATGGCCTTTATTTTTCTGCCCATTCCTCTTTGTCTCTTTAGGCTTACTCCGATGCTGATTGGGCTGGTGATCCCACTGATCGTCGTTCTACTACTGGTTACTGTTTGTTTCTTGGCGACGCTCTCATCTCTTGGCGTGCTAAGAAGCAAACATTCACTGCTCTCTCAAGCACAGAAGCTGAGTACCATGCCCTCGCTGACACCACTGCTGAAGTTATCTCGGTTCGTTGGCTTCTCAAAGATTTAGGTGCTCCTCAGTCGTCCCCTACTGATATTTTTTGTGATAACCACAGTGCTATTCAGATCGCCCATAATGACGTGTTTCATGAACGCACCAAACACATTGAGATTGATTGTCACTTTATTCAGCAACGTATCCTTATTGATGCTGTTCGTCTCATTGCTGTTGGAACACTAGATCAAACTGCTGATATCTTCACGAAAGCTCATCATCCGACTCGTTTCCGGACTTTGTTATCCAAACTCAAGTTGGTATCCTTAACTTCCACTTGAGTTTGAGGGGGGATGTTAGGGAATCATTAGAATCAATTTAGATCAATTAGTATCGTCTAGTATATCTGTATATTAATTGTAGAATTCTATGCCTTTATTGCTCTGATTCATTTAGCACCTATAAATACCCTTTATATATTGTACCTTAAAATATAATTCAATAATACACTTTTCAGATTACTCTCTCAAGTCTTTTGTTTCTAACAGGCTCAAGAGGCCTAATTCTATTTAGTTTAATAAGCATGGTTATTTTATATGATTATTAAAAAAACGACGCAACAAATACACGAAAAGATAAAACTCAAAAAATTCAGACTAAAACTAACAATAGCTATTTTGGTTGATAAAACTTAAAAAAGAAAGCTACACCCAAATAAATAATACTTTTCGGTCCAAAATACAGAAAAATTCACAAAATGCAAGCTGGAAAACAAAAAGACTCACTTTACTAGCAAATTTAATTATAATTAAGCAATTGAAGAACCTGTAAAAATTGTCTCTCTCTTGAAACAAGTGTTTTTTATATAGGTCCATCTAGTATACAGATGTTTGTTGGTAAAGATTTAAAGAGAGTTTGGTAATAGAAGTATAGAACACGTGCACGTTTATTTTGCATAACGGAAGTTGTCACTTGTCAGCTCATGGATTTCGTGTATAGTAGATGGTTAGCTTGATTGAGTCTAGGAGTGGCAACACTATTCGAACTCACTGGTATCCACTCCGTCCCTATCCGCTCGGGGCGGATAATTACCCGTCCCCACACCGGAGTAGGTTTTAACGGGGCGAGTTTTTGGGCGGAGCGGGGCGGAGTCGGGTTTAGGCTAAACCTGTCCCTACCCGCTCCGGTATATATATATATATAAAATAATTAGTAAAATAATTAATAATATTATATTATATATAAATTTTTATTTTAATTTATGTTATGTATGTAAATGGTGGTTATATAATTTTTAAAATTTTATTTTATTTGTTAGATTTAATAATTATAGGGGCGGGTAGAGGCGGGTACCCGTAGGGGCGGGTTAGGATTTAACATTTTACTACCCGCGGGTAAAGCGGGACAGATTTTATGTGGATTTTTTGTAGGGCGGGGCGGGGTCGAGTAGAGCAAAAACCCGCTCCTACCCGCCCCGTTGCCACCCCTAATTGAGCCTAGCTAATGCAGTTACAATAATCTATTATTTTTTTTAGTAGTTAGTAATGGGCTTCATGAGTTGGTGGGTTGTGTTTTGGGTCATTTTTAAAGTTTTTGTGGAGAATTGATGGTGGTAACAAAATTATTGGACTTGGAGGAGTATTGATGGGTTTCGGGCATAGGTTAGCATAGCATTTAAAATAGGTATAAAAGTTGTGATGTATTGTACAAGAAAAAATAACATGTGACCTTAATATTAGAAAAAAAAAAGAAAGAAGAGATGTGTTGCTGTGACTGTGAGGAAATTTCTCGTTAGTTTACGTCGGCGACTTGCTAAGGTGAAACAGGTGCAGGAAAGGGAAAGGTTGATTCTCACGCTCAAGTGAGAGGAAAAAAATTAGTTTATAATAATATTTTTTAATTGGCTTAAAATTTTTAATAATTAGATCAGAATTAAATTTTTTAATAATTTTTTTTTCAATATATATAACAAACTATCTGTGAGAAAATTATTTTCTATCTTGTATCTTATAAAATATGTAAAAAAAAAAATTTAGAAACATAAATATTCAAATTTATAAAATACTTATGAAATATTATTTTTAGCCAAAAGATATTCAATTTAAAATTCAACAAATATAAAGTAATACTAAACTAAATAAATAAAAAATGACCTCATTTTACAAAAATGATGCAAAAATATATAATTGCTTAAACTCAAAATTTAGCTTAAAAGATTCGAACTTCTTAAATTATAACTTGCAAAATTCTCTATCAATCTATAAAAATACAAAAAAAAAAATTTATTAAAAATTCTACTATTTTTGTATAATATCAAAAATTATATTAAATAAACAGTAAATAGAATAACATTAAATTAAATGTATAAAATTACCTACATTTTTATAATATTTTTGCGTATTTTAATTTTGTTTGAAGAACAAAGATAAGGGAGTTGTCAGCTGTATTTTGGGTTTTTTGAATAAAGAAAAGAGAACGCAACGGAGCTTTGCTTTATGAAGCAATGGATTTTATTTTGATTCATATCTTTTTTTTGTTATCTTTTTATGATTCATATATTTTTTGTCCTTTCGTTGTTATCCTTTTTATTGCGATTTATGATTTTGGGTATAAGGTTTAGGGTTTTTGATTTTCGGGTTTGAGGACTATGGTTCAGAATTTTTAAATTTGGTGTTTTCGGGTTTGGGATTCAGGGATGAGGTTCTGGAATTACTGTTGTCGTGTACTCTCCCCAAAAGAAATAAACAAATAAATTGATTTTTAGGGTTTAGGATTTATCATTTAGGGTTAAACGGGGTTAAGATTTGTGTTTTATGAATTAGGATTAAGAATTTTGGGGTTTGGGGTTTCCAGATTTGGGATTTAGAGTTCATGGTTCATGTTTTAAGGTTTAAGTTCAGGGTTCAGGATTTACGGTTTAGTGTTTAGGATTTAATGTTACGGTTTAGACGGTTTACTTTTATCACAAGAAATTAACAAGTCAATTGCATTATTCAAGAATCTAAGCTTGATTTTGTCTCATCGTTACTTCTTTCACTATTTCATAACTTCCACTTAATCGGGAACGTTTTACATCCTCCGGAACGATTTGGACAGCTCTTTTAAATTTTCGCAACAAACACAAAATACCCTAATGACCAACTGTTTTCTTATTTTTCATTCTATGTGTCGCCAATGCTATTTTCACATTGGAGGTATACCCACATCTACACTAATCACACTAACCTTTTCTATTGCTTTCTTTTAATTAACAGTAATTCTTAGAATCTAAAAAAATCACCTGAACATGCCACACTGGACTATGGGTTTAGCATTCAGTAATTATAGTGCCAATAAGTGGCTGGCACAGAAAAATTTAGACTTCGAGACAAAAGTTGTAACACTCTCACTATCAGAAGTCACGCTTCCGGCTGCGCTACTCTGATAGCAAGAAGTATTACGACTACTTTACATACTAAATACTAAAATAGGAGCCTGTGAATCGACACTGTATCGCTAATTTCTTTGAAAATTAGAAATATATACTTTATCTTAAGAAAAATACAAGCAGGCATTGATTCATATACAAGACTCCTTACATAATAACTCAATATATTATACATATAAAACATACAATTCCTATCCCTCTTACAAACTTGTAATAACAAAGACGAGGGAAGAAAATAATCTAATTAATACAACAACATATAAACCAAACGCGGTATAACTCTTCTTAATGCTTCTCCATCCGGTTCTTGAAAAGGTAAAGCTGTAGGGGGGTGAGAACCTAACCACACGGTCTCACCACGGAATTTCAAAGTTGTCATAAGAAGATATTTAATAAGAAAACTGTTCTCAAGCTCAGTGATTATCATTGCCTTATGAATCTTTTAAAAACCCATAGGAAATCGTTCAAAACCTTTTCAAAGAAACAATGTTTAATCTTTCAGAAATTCGAAACCTTTCCTTTCTTATAAGAAAATCTCAATCAGGAATCAACCACGCAATCAAACAATACAATCATTAATTCAGCATCAAAGTTCATTCTCAAATGTTGCACGTCGGGACAAACACAGGCAAGACAGACAAGGAAAGCACAGGTTACTACAAATAGTTCAAGTAGCAGTTAAGAACAGTTTAGCAATTAGGCAAACCAAAAAGTTCAAACCCAAGCAAAGCATATAAATGCATATGATGCATGCCTGTCCTATGGCTAATGAGGCTCATCTGTCGGTTATCCAGCCAACCCGACAAGTTTGAATTGTCCTTAGACTGTCCCCCTGACGTGCATCCCCAAGAGTCTATGCATATCTTTTTCTTAAATAATCAACATTGCTCAATGGGGATAAGATTCCCGGGAATTTATATAGTGTCCGGTCACACTTACGTCGTAGGGTCAACAGAGTATCGAGTTTTTAACCTGGTACACGTGGTGGCAAGCCATGGTACTTTATCCAGAAAACCTCGTATATCAGATAATTCAAATTCATGAGCCAAATGAATAATTCAAAGTTGAAATCTTAACATTCTCAACATTCTCAACATCATAATCATTCATCAATCCAAATCTCATTTCCAAATTCATTCAAAAACCATATTTCAAAGAAAATCCTCATGATCCTTCTTTTTATTCCGTCCGTTAACAATCCCAATTCAAACTGTAATTCTTTCTTTGATAAATAAATCAATCTTAAAACATATAATGTTTAAAAACAAATCTTTTTAATTAATCACTTCAAATAAAACTTCCAATTTTATAAAATTTTGGCAGTATCTCCTCTAAAACTCGGAAGCTGCCACCCTTTTCGGGTCCCATCCAAACATTTCTCAAACCTTTTCTCAACCATTTCCAAATCTCATTCATTTTTAAAATTCGACCAGTTCCAATATCAAATTGTTTTCAAAGAGAATCAGTGCCCATAATAAATCTCTTTTTAAAATCAAACCAGCACAAATACTAAATCATTTATAAAGTCATTTATAAAGTCAGACTAACTCAAAATTAAACCGTTTCCAAAATTAATTCAGTTTCATATTCCAAATAATTTCCAAAGCCAATTCCTTTATATTATCAAAAATAGCTTCAAAACCAAGAAAGCCATTTTTCATAATAATCAACTAAATAACCTTTCAAACTAATTTCTTTTCAGCAATCACAAACTACTCAAGCAATCAAGTAATCAGTCATTCAGTCCAGCAAACAATCACATTTATAAGACAACCATAATCACAGACATATATTTTCTCACATTAATATCTATTTATAATAACTCCGTAATATAAAATAGATTTAAAAAAAAACCCTACCTCGAAAGTTAAAACTCGAAAACTCTAGAACGCGTCACAAATTCATTTTCTCTTGGCTCGCAACGGCGGCATATGCAACTTCAGCTCCGAACCATTCGCAGCAACAACAATAGCTTTGATCATGACATGCAGTAATCGGGATTCAACCTTACGTTACCGAAACCTCAGAATTTCTAATCAAACATAATAGAATACAGATTTTGAAAGGTTCCGAAATGTAAACTCTTACCGTAATGAAGGAATAATGACCGAACCAAACTGCAGAAAGTTTGGCGGCGGTTCTGGCGACGGCAGCAACGAGACGGTGATGGACTTTCTGCGGCGGCAAGCAGAATGGCGGCAGAGAAACTCGCGGTTACCGTATATCCTGACACAGAACAACCTCAGCAACCACTCTAACGGTGAAAATCGACTTAATAGACAAAGAAGCTGAAGAAAGGTTTAGAGTTTACCAAGCAAACAGGCTTCAGAGATGGTTTTCGGCGGCGACAGCGGTGGCGTGGAGCTCCAGCGATGCAAAGGCGCGGCCAGAAGCTTTAGTAGTGGCGGATCTGGCGACGGTTCAGACGAGGACGGCGCCGGTGACACGAGCGGTGACTAGGCACGGCGGCTGGACAGGTCGCGGTCCTCCCTTCCTCGCAGATCTCTCTCCTCTGCTTCCTCCATGGATGGCAGCGATGCTAGCTCCCTTCGGCGATGACAACGGCGCGGACAGCTACAGAAACGGCGACGGCTTCACGACGAGGACAACGGCGGTGATAGGAGCCCTCAAAGACGGCGACAAACGCGACGTGGCAGTGGTTCACGTGGCTGGTGCAAGCCCTTTCCTCCTCACGTAGCTCTCCCTCCCTCTATTCTGGGGTTCCTCACGAAGGCGACGGGCGGCGACGGGGAGGTCAACCGGTGCTGGCTCGTCCCTCTTCCCCTTTCCTTCTTCTCCGTTCTCCCTTCCCTCTGCTTCCCCTTTCTTTCTTTCTCTGAATTTGCTGCTGGGTGTAGGGAAGAAAAGGGATTCGGTGGCTGAGGAGATAAGGCGGCTAGGTTTTTAGGGAAATTATGGTTAGGGTGATATTTTGGGGATTTAGGATTTTGGTAAAAATTAGGTATATGGATAATTTGGTAATTTTAATAAAATTGGAACATAAATTATTAATATTTGAAAAACTAATTTAACCTCTAAAGTTACTTTAAAATATTATTTATAGTATACAAATACTAATTGATTTTCAATAAATTACTCTAATTGAAAATTCATGATAATATAATATAATTAATTTCTCCTTATCTTTAACTTAAAGTATTAAACGATATAAATTAAATTATCTAAAATCAAATCATATAAAATTCTTATTATTTCATAACTACCAATTTTATAATTTAAATATAGAAAATAATTCAATAATTATAAAATTAGACAAAATTCTAATTTAAATAGCCAAACCTCATTATTTTCGAATTTCCAGAACTTTAAATCTTAAATAGGAAAATAATCCATAGGTATAGAGTTTGGATAAAAACCTTAATTTATTTCAAATCCAATTAATTGCCTTTAATTATTTTCAATAAAAATAATTTCTGAAATTAAAACCATAAATAAATATATAATTTGAGATTGATTCAAAATAGGACTTTTCAACACTTTTGGGTCTTACATCCTACCCACCTTATAAAAATTTTCGTCCCCGAAAATTGATACAAAATAAAAGAGATTTCATATTACTTCACTCTTGAACTTATTTAAAGGAAAGGCAAAAAGTTCTTAGTATATAGCATAAAGGTATGAAGGGTATAAGTGTTATGCGAAATAGAAGTTACAATATAGGCTTGATGTACAAGGCGATATGTTTCAAACATGTGATGGTAAAACAAGGCGGCAAAAGGTTATAAATTAAGCTGGAGTTAAAACGATGTGCTTAACGTCCGTATACTAATCTCATACCAACTTCAGAGATTCAACTATTCAAACTTCAACATAACTTATCTCCGCCATTCTTAATCGTACTTTATTGAGCAACTCATCCGAAGGTTCTCAACTTTGTTAAAAATTTTGTAAACCTTACTACTGGTCATAAATCCCACATCAACAAAACTCTTTCACGTAAAACAAGGTTTCACAACTCCCTGTGACGTCGTATACTTACGAGTTTCACCTTTTGCGTTCACCAAACGTGTCCTAAAGAACTAAGGTGTCGTTTATTAAGTCTAACGGTCGCACAACATACCAAAACTAATCTCGAGTATACTCAGAAGGATAATAGACCATAGAAAAGAAAGAAAAGCAACAAGGACCTTGTTCTTGAGAATTTGAAAGAATAAATACAATTGCAGGTAAACAAGGATGCTCAAACAATAGAGTTTGCTAGAAAGAAATCAATTGACAACTTCAAGGATAACCTTTGGATAAAAAAAATTCAATAGAATCAATAAGGAAATCAGCACATTAGTTTGAAACATATCCAAGCTGAGTTGAAGAAATATGAGATTTCATAGAAAAGGAATGATTAAAGACTATGGTGACGCATTACTGCGGAACCACTTTAAATGATCACGGGGGTTTCATAGTTCGTGGAAGAATATGGAATCAATAGCCGTGTTGCAAGAGTTTTAACATAGTCAGAAGTGTAAACAATCAAGATATGCGTAAAGTACAAATGGCGAAGCAAGGAAATTTAAATTACATTTCAAGAAAAGAGAAGGAAGAACGATATATCAAATTGAATGGCACAATTTAGAACACATAAGCCAATACAATATAATAAAAAGGGACACTTTACATTTTCAAAGATTTAAGGGTCGGCATCATACCTAAAACAATTCCAATGTTATGTCAAAGAGTGCAAGATTTCATAAAGAGAAGTATAATGACAAGGGTAGACGTTCTTAAAGATTCAGATAGCAGTTTACAAATAAGAGGCGGACGTATGGAGAGATTAAAGAACTTTAATGGATACTTTGAAAAGAAAATGGTGCATCCATTAGAATGGAATTCAAGCTAAATCAAAGTACAAGATTCACAAGAAAGTGACCAGAGTCAAGGACGTCATTTACAAAATCCAAGGGAATATGTAGGAACGCAATCAAATGAGAGGTCCATAAGGAATAGATAAACTTAAGAGGAAGATCATATTACCTAGTAAAAAGAGAAGATATGAAATAAACAATTGAGGGAACTGAACAAAGTATAGATGTTTGCATTACCGAAACTCCGCGACTCCTTATAACCCCGTACACTTACCAAATTCACTTTCTACGCACACAAATCGCGTCCCTAAAAGCTAACACGTAAGAAATACTAAACTTGAGAATATTACAAGCGACACAAATGGTATTTGCAAGAAATCGGGAGGATACTCAGGTTCACAGTTGAACAAGGATGTATATAAGCAATGAAGTGTAATGTAAAGGGAGTTAATTCGAAAGCTTAAGAAGGAATTCTGAATCAAAGAGTTTTGACATGGGCAATAATAGGAAAGAGAGTACAACAATTTAGAACAACTTCAAATTGAATCTAAAGGAGTTAGTTTATCTTTTTCTAAAGAAGTATATAAATTCAATATTAAAAAAAAACTAAACAAGGGTAAATATTATGTTATACTATATCAAATTCAAATTAAAATGATTTGTTTGAAGTCTATTAAATGAAAATTAACTAAAATGAAAATAGAAATCTTGCTTTAGGAAGTTTGAAGAGTTCGTAGATACATAGTTAAGTAAATATATATATGCATAAAAATTTGGGATAATGTTACAAAATGATTAAATTATGTTCAAATAAGAAAATCTAAAGTAAAGTATTCTTGTAAAGATAAATAAAGACTAAGTAGTACTCTTAGATAGAAGCATGTTGTAACTATATAAAGAAATTATTTATTAATTATTTTTTTTGTAGGAAAGTACTTACAAAATCAAAGATTGTCGTATTCAGAATTCAAATAATGGTTACAATCAGAATCAAACAGAAAAAGAACCAAAATGGAACTATTTTTAAAAATATTCCAAAATAAGAGTTATAGAAGAAAATTACTAGAATTGATACATTTTATCAAAACAAAATCAGCTTTTATCATTTTTATTATGAATCGCGACTCTTAAGATTTCAAACGATTTAGGAATGAAGGATTATGCATTGCACCAAAACTAATTTGGAGATCAAATCAACAAATACTAAATTTATGAACAGTATCAAAATTGAATGTTCCTTAAAGATTCAAGCAACAATTAGGGACATAATCAAGCAAGGATATATATGAATGACAAGATATAATAGAAAAATATCCAAATCACATTCCAAGAAAGAAATCAAGAACTAGGGATTCCAATACAATTGATAAAGAAAAGTTAATGTCAAGAACGAATAAAGATTATACGTCGAAACGGAACCAATCTCTAGAACTCAGTTTCTAACATTCCCAAAACCCGCGACTCGCGTTATCTACGACTCGCATATCGTCTATGACAACCCATTAATGCTTACATATATATAATTCACTAGTGTTAAGCCGGCCAAACTTAATATCAGGAATTATGCAATGCAAGACTAATGGCATTAATCAGTAGACCGTCATGTGCATAAAGCTCTATTCTTGTTATTCAAACAAGACCTACTACATGATAGACTTTCAGAGTATGTAATTGAAGCATAATCAGTCCATTCCCAAGGCTCTACAGGAAAGACCGCTCTGATACCATAATGTAACACCCTCACTATCAGAAGTCACGCTTCCGACTGCGCTACTCTGATAGCAAGAAGTATTACGACTACTTTACATACTAAATACTAAAATAGGAGCCTGTGACTTAACATTGTATCGCTAATTTCTTTGAAAATCAGAAATAAATACTTTATCTTAAGAAAAATATAAGCAGGCATAGATTCATATACAAGACTCCTTACATAATAACTCAATATATTATACATATAAACATACAATTCCTATCCCTCTTACAAACTTGTAATAACAAAGACGAGGGAAGAAAATAATCTAATTAATACAACAACATATAAACCAAACGCAGTGTAACTCTTCTTAATGCTTCTCCATCCGGTTCCTGAAAAGGTAAAGCTATAGGGGGTGAGAACCTAACCACACGGTCTCACCACAGAATTTCAAAGTTGTCATAAGAAGATATTTAATAAGAAAAATGTTCTCAAGATCAGTGATTATCATTGCCTTATGAATCTTTTAAAAACCCATAGGAAATCGTTCAAAACCTTTTCAAAGAAACAATGTTTAATCTTTCAGAAATCCGAAACCTTTCCTTTCTTATAAGAAAATCTCAATCAGGAATCAACCACGCAATCAAACAACACAATCATTAATTCAGCATCAAAGTTCATTCTCAAATGTTGCACGTCGGGACAAACACAGGCAAGACAGACAAGGAAAGCACAGGTTTAGGTAGCCGTTACTGCAAATAGTTCAAGTAGCAGTTAAGAATGATTTAGCAATTAGGCAAACCAAAACAAGTTCAAACCCAAGCAAAGCATACAAATGCATATGATGCATGCCTGTCCTATGGCTGATGAGGCTCATCTGTCGGTTATCCAGCGAACTCAACAAGTCTGAATTGTCCTTAGACTGTCCCCCAATGTGCATCCCGAATAGTCCATGCATAGCTTTTTCTTAGATAATCAATATTGCTCAATGGGGGTAACATTCCCGGGAATTTATATAGTGCCCAGTCACACATATGTCATAAGGTCAATAGAGTATCGAGTTTTCAACCTGGTACACATGGTGGCAAGCCATGGTACTTTATCCAGGGAACCTCGTATCTCAGATAATTCAAATTCATAAGCCAAATGAATAATTCAAAGTTCATATCTTAACATTATCAACATCATAATCATTCATCAATCCAAATCTCATTTCCAAATTCATTCAAAAACCATATTTCAAAGAAAATCCTCATCATCCTTCTTTCTATTCCGTCCGTTAACAATCCCAATTCAAAATGTAATTCTTTCTTTGATAAATAAATCAATCTTAAAACATATAATATTTAAAAACAAATCTTTTTAATTAATCACTTCAAATAAAACTTCCAATTTTATAAAATTTTGGCAGCATCTCCTCTAAAACTCGGACGCTGCCACCCTTTTCGGGTCCCATCCAAACATTTCTCAAACCTTTTCTCAACCATTTCCAAATCTCATTCATTTCCAAAATTCGACTAGTTCCAATATTAAATTGTTTTCAAAGCGAATCAGTGCCCATAGTAAATCTCTTTTTAAAATCAAACCAACACAAATACTAAATCATTTATAAAGTCATTTATAAAGTCAGACTAACTCAAAATTAAACCGTTTCCAAAATTAATTCAGCTTCATATTCCAAATCATTTCCAAAGTCGATTCCTTTACATTATCAAAAATAGCTTCAAAACCAAGAAAGCCATTTTTCATAATAATCAACTAAATAACCTTTCAAACTAATTTTTTTTCAGCAATCACAAACTACTCAAGTAATCAAGCAATCAGTCATTCAGTCCAGCAAACAACCACATTTATAAGACAATCATAATCACAGACATATGTTTTCTCACATTAATATCTATTTATAACAACTTCGTAATGTAAAATAGATTTTAAGAAAAACCCCTACCTCGAAAGTTGAAACTTGAAAACTCTAGAACGCGTCACAAATTCATTTTCTCTTGGCTCGCAACGGCGGCAGATGAAACTTCAGCTCCAAACCATTCGTAGCAACAAGAATAGCTTTGATCATGACGTGCAGTAATCGGGATTCAACCATATGTTACCGAAACCTCAGAATTTCTAATCAAACATAATAGAATACAGATTTTGAAAGGTTCCGAAATGTAAACTCTTACCGTAATGAAGGAATAATGACCAAACCAAACTGTAGAAAGTTTGGCGGTGGTTCTGGCGACGGCAGCAACGAGACGGCGATGGACTTTCTGCGGCGGCAGAGAAACTCGCGGTGACCGTATATCCTGACACAGACAATCTCAGCAACCACTCTAACGGTGAAAATCGACTTAATAGACAAAGAAGCTGAAGCAAGGTTTAGAGTTTACCAAGCAAACAGGCTTCAGAGATGGTTTTCGGCGGCAGCAGTGGTGGCATGGAGCTCCAGCGATGCAGAGGCGCGGCCAGAAGCTTTAGCAGCGGCGGATCTGGCGACGGTTCAGACGAGGACGGCGCCGGGGACACGAGCGGCGACTGGGCACGGCGGCTGGACAGGTCGCGATCCTCCCTTCCTTGCGGATCTCTCTCCTCTGCTTCCTCCATGGACTGCGGCGATGCTAGCTCCCTTCGGCAATGACAACGGCGCGGACAGTTACAGCAACGGCGATGGCTTCACGACGAGGACAATGGCGGCGATAGGAGCCCTCAAAGACGGTGACAAACGCGACGTGGCAGTGGTTCACGTGGCTGGCGCATGCCCTTTCCTCCTTGCGCAGCTCTCCTTCCCTCTATTCTGGGCTTCCTCACGAAGGCGACGGGCGGCGAGCAACTCGGCGTCGACAGGGAGGTCAACCGGTGCTGGCTCGTTCCTCTCCCCCTTTCCTTCTTCTCCATTCTCCCTTCCCTCTGCTTCCCCTTTCTTTCTTTCTCTGAATTTGCTGCTGGGTTTAGGGAAGAAAAGGGATTCGGTGGCTGAGGAGATAAGGCGGCTAGGTTTTTGGGGAAATTAGGGTTAGGATGATATTTTGGGAATTTAGGGTTTTGGTAAAAATTAGGTTTAGGGATAATTTGGTAATTTTAATAAAATTGGAGCATAAAGTATTAATATTTGAAAAACTAATTTAACCTCTAAAGTTACTTTAAAATATTATTTGTAGTATAAAAATACTAATTGATTTTCAATAAATTACTCTAATTGAAAATTCATGATAATATAATATAATTAATTTCTCTTTATCTTTAACTTAAAGTATTAAACGATATAAATTAAATTATCTAAAATCAAATCATATAAAATTCTTATTATTTCATAACTACCAATTTTATAATTTAAATATAGAAAATAATTCAATAATTATAAAATTAGACAAAATTCTAATTTAAATAGCCAAACCTCATTATTTTCGAATTTTCAGAACTTTAAATCATAAATAGGAAAATAATTTATAGGTATAGAGTTTGGATAAAAACCTTAATTTATTTCAAGTCCAATTAATTGCCTTTAATTGTTTTCAATAAAAATAATTTCTAAAATTAAAACCATAAATAAATATATAATTTGAGATTGGTTCAAAATAGGACTTTTCAAAAGTCTTAGATCTTACAAAAGTAATATACGAAAATATTTAAATAATTAATATTAATGTATTTAGATATTTAAATCTTCACGTATATTAGTTAGCCTATTGAGAGTAGTTAACTAGTAATAGTCAACAACAGTCCAATGTATCAGCATAGTGCAAAGTATAAGCCTAACTACTAATAGTCAACAACAGTCTAATGATCAGTAGCAATTCATCAGTTAATACCTTTTAAGAATAGTTAACAAGTGTGGGTGTATAAAAAGGGATCAGTTTGTTAGAGTTGTGTGCGTGATTTTTTTTCATTTTGTAAACGTTTTTTTCATTGAATGAAAATTATTCTATTAATTCATCAAGATTCTCTTTTTTTTTCTTTTTTGCTATTGGTTCTTATTTTTTCATCACTTATTCTTACTGTTCTGTATTACTTAACTTTTAGTAATTTTTCTTTTTCTTTATGTAAAGTAAATAATTTATACCATACTATTTTCTATTCAAAATTGTTTTTGACTAATATTTTATAAATTAGTATCAACAGTTTACTAACTTAAAATATAAATAAAAACAATTCACTTTTTTGTAACTATTAAAATGTATATATATTTTATTAATATTTTTTATCTAAATTATTTAATTTTGTTATTAATAAAGTTCTAAGTCATCTTATTCTTATTTTTATGCTCGAAATTTTATGAGTTGAAAAATTTAAGATAGAACATCGATAAATAATGACAACGAGAAAAAGTTTTTCCAAAAATATATTTTACTATGAGGAGCAGAAAGTAATAAATGCACAAATCCAAAGCAATAATCCACACTGATAATAGCATCATTGGTGATTCATTCTATAACATACAAACAAAAGAAGCTATCTCCTCTGTTTTTCCAATTTTTCTTCTCTTGTTTTTTGATTTTTCTAATTTCAACACTGTCAATAGGTTAAAAAAGGCAAAACATATATGGTAGCACATTTAAATGTGTACAATCAACTTATCAAATAATGTGTAAGCTTATTGCCATTAGCTATATAAATTACAAGTGATCATCAAATAAAATGGAGTGAACACCAAATTATTTAGTTCATATTTGAGAAGAATTTAATGTTTAAATTACTTTTTAAAATGTCCTCTATTATATATTTTTCATCTTCTATTATATAAAAGAAATATAAGAATAGTTTAATGTCTTTTATTAGGTATAATTTATAAAATAAAATACTTTTTACTTATTAAATTGATTATTTTTAAATTTATTATTACCATATTCTATAAATTTTTTTTGAATTATTAGTATATTTTGTAAAAGTCTAAATATCATTTCATTGCTTTGAGAGTATTTTTTAAAAAATAAAGTGTAACATGATGTGAATAGTGCTCATATAGTTGAGTTAGAAAAACAAAAACAACAAACTAATTAGATGAAAAATATCATATACAACATCACTACTCGTTGTTTTATAAAATATTTGGAGGGTCATGGTCTCATTGCCCCAATAAAGCTCCGTCTCTGGCTGTGTCAATTACTCCTCATAAACCATGGAAGGGGAAGAGAGGATTATGAATGCATGCTTATTATTCATAAACCATGAGAGAGATACCATTATTTATGTGTTGTCTACTTTATTCATAAACCATGAAAGCTGTACCACTGTTTACATGTTTTCTAAAAAAATAGATTCCACGGTTTACATAGAGTAAAAATAGGATAAATAAGTAATGAATTTTTAATTATTATATTTGGGTAAATATTTGGTCCATTTGTTTTATTTAAGTAATTTACCCACTTAAAAATATTTTTTTATTATAATTTTTGGACAACATTGACGGTCTCATACATCTATTAAGACTATTATTAATACTACAGTGCCTAATCACATATTTAATGTTAACAAAATCATATTTACTATATTAACTTAAAAATATTTTTTTCTGGCCTTATATATATACATATCCTTTTTTTCTTCATTTGGGTCATATACTTTTATTTTTTTATTCAGGGGTCATATACTCTTCAATGATATAACTCTTACATCATGATTTTTCCTATTCATAATACCATCTACATCAACCAAGGCCTTTTGTGCAATGTTTTTTGGTCTCCAGGCCCAATCATTACAATAGCATGCTCAGCTCCAACTATCCATTTTGAAATTCTCCAAAATATATATATATATATATATATACCAAACGGAGCCATCCACCATTCCAGCTTCAGCAGTTCGGCTCCGTGGTGGCTTCCGTACACACCCTTCTACACAGACCTTCAAGATGCTCTCAGCCACATCTCTCAGGGACACATGTCACTTTTAGCTTCTTCCAATCCAAACATCTGTAAATATTTATACAATAGAATCTGTAAACTATAATTTTTCTTTTTATATTCGTGTAAAAGTTGTAGAAGTTATCTTTTCTATCGACTATTTATCACGTCTACACTTTAACAATACATTTTTACATGTGCAAATATTTTTATATTCAATTTGCACTATAGTCTACGCCTAAAGTTTAAAGTAGGTTGCTTATGTTAGTTTATTGTTATGACTTGTGATATGGTCGCTATAACTTGTCCTTAATACTATAATTTGGTAGTATACGTTATATGATTGTTATAATTCATCTTTAATGCTATAACTCGGCAGATTGTTATAACTCGTCCTTAATACTATAACTCGGTTTATAGATGTTATCAATAACGGGCACAAAAAAATATTGTAACGTCCTAATATGTTATTACTCTCCATTAATGTGAATTAGTGTAAAACCCGGACGATTTTTTCAGTATAAAAATTTATTAGTACCTACTCATTAATATTAATAGTTATTATTTTTAACTTGAAAAGGTTTTCGTAATAAAAATTTATTATACAGAATATAATATTATTATATTTTTTACTTATAGAGACCAAAATAATTTTATTATTTTTTTAGTCTATATTAATAAATTTTACTTAAATATAAAAATTATTATAATAAATTCCTGAATCTATAAATTCTAATCCAAACACTTAAATGAATTCATTAAAAATTACAAAGATAAAACAATTATTCTAATAAAAATGTTAAAAAAAGAACAAAAAAGATGATGAAGAACTTTAATTCACTACTTATCATCAAGGTTCTGAAAATCGAATCGATCATCGAACCGTTCTAGTTACTAGTTCACTGGTTTATAGGTTCAACCGGCTCGACCGTGGTTGAACCGAAAAAACCGTTTTATAATAAAATAATAAATAAATATAAATAAACACATTAAATTTGATTAAATTGGAGAATTTTTTGAAGAAATTCGCTACTTCACAATGTTTGTTTATTTTTTTATTTTTTTCATGGAAGCGATAGGTAAACCAAAATGGCAACCATCTATACACTGTTCTAGTGTTAATATCTGTGTTTCAGTTATTGTAATACCTTGGCTGGGAGAAATTGTAATGGCTCATTGCTCCATATCTAACACGGATACTAGTGCAAGTGCACCTCAAATAAATTCATGGTATGTAGATGAATCTTATGAAGAGCTCAAGAAGGGAATTCACATTGTGAGAATATCAGATGAGACCTTCACTTGTCTATATTGCCCTAAGAGAAAAATAGGGATATCTGTATAGGGAACTCCTTCAACATGCTTCTGAGGTTTGTCATAGTAGTGCACTAAAAAGAAATGTAAGAGAGAAGGCTAATCATATGACTCTAGCAAAATATTTGAAAAAAGATCTTGCAAGTTTCGATGGCCCCTCAAAACCTATAGATAAAGGTGTTCAATCCTGTAATGTTGAAGTTATTTATTCTTTACCAAGTTTTTCTGCAGAAATTGTCCAATTCATGAACATGTTTAATGGCATAGTAAATATGTATATGGAAACAGAAAACAAACAATTCCATTTCAAATTTATCTTGTAGAATTTTTGTAAGAGGAATCAAGAAATTCTCCAAAAACAAACTTGTTATTTTTTATAATGCTTCAAGCAATCAGCTTCAACAATTAATCCTTTAATAATGCTTCAAGCAATCAGCACCAAAAAATTAATCAACAACAATTATTCATGCTTCAAGCAATCAACAGCAAGGTTTAGAACCAACAATTAATCATGCTTCAACAATTATTATTACAACAAATTAGATTTATACCTAGGGTTAGTGGAAGATAGGGAAGAATACAGAGCTGGCGGCGAACAGAGCTGAAGGGGTGGAAGGGTCGAACAGAGCTGGCGCTGGTGGGAAGACACTGCACGACAGCAAGTGGCGTGGCGGTGGCTGCGATTTCGACGGCTGACTTCACGACGGAAAGTGGCTGCGCGAACGAAAAGCTGGCTGAAAGGAACTTGCGACGGTGAGTGACTTCCACGGAACTTGCGATGACGGCGGTGGTTGGACGGAGGTTGCGCCGGAAGCTCGAGGTGGAGATTGGAGACGTGGGAACTGAGAGCGAGAGGTGAGAATGGAGGGCTGGAGGCTCGAGAGTGGGTCTGTGGGTGTGGTGTTTGGGGGAAGACTAGGCTAGGGTTCCTTTCAGCTACAAATGCCAAACGCTGCGTTTTTGGCACAATTTCAAAAACCGGCCGGGTCATGGTTTGGTTCGACCGACCGATAACTGGCCGGTTCACCGGTTCAATTCTGGTTTTTAAATTCTGTGGTTTTGCTTTTTAACCGATTCATTTTTCTGTGCAGTTTACGGTTCAACCGGTTCGACCGGCCAGTCCGAACCGGTTTTCAGAACCTTGCTTATCATAGAGCAATGGAACTTGAAGCTGTCATTCTTCGAAAAAAAAACAAAAACAACTCCAAAGTAAAATCCTTATAATAAAAGCAGCACAATTTCTTAGAAGAAGAATTTAATGGGATTTTCATAAACCAATTAGCCACCAAAGCTTTAACAGACAAAATAAATAGATTAAGAACAATAATTGAAGATTCATTGATGAAAGATAGTTATTAGAATGGATGAGGTTAGTTACCATGTTTCCATCTTTATTCCTAAATATAAGGGTTTGAAGGAGTTAAAAGACCTCTTGCAATGGACAAAATGAAAGTCCAATTAATACCTCGCAAGTTAAAGGACCGTCTAGAAGGATGACACTTTAGATCTTATCATGCAGCATCAGCAGCTTTTCATTACAAACAATGAATTTATAATGTCAAGAAGATCAAACCTAAAAGTAGAGCACATACAATATTAGTTACAACAAAGAATTCAAAATCATAAAATTTAAATAAATAAATACACAAACTTAATGAAATGGTGGAAACTTATATTTTAATTTGTAGGTTGAGTCTCATACTCAATATAAGAAGCAAGACGAAAATCCAAAATATTATTCTAAAGAATTTAAAGTTGTCAATTAAGAGTGAAAATACCACAAATATTTTTAAGATCATGTCAAGTATATTTTTGAAGGACCAAATTCCTAATATGATCTTTAAATAACTTAGCAATCCACTTAAAATGAAAAGTGCACAAACACCAAACAGAAAAATTTTGATGGCCATTAAGCTTGAAAGCTTTTCAAAATATAGAATTACCAAAATAAAATTGTTAGCTTTTCACGCATTTGTTTGGTTTTGTTCACAATTTTGTTAGATAAATAGTGAAAATAAAAAACAAATATAAAAAATAGTTCAATCTTTCCTTCACATAAACCAATTCTCTATTTTTAAGATAAAGTCAACAAAAGATTTCCTATTTTCTTTTGTTATATCATGCTTTCACTTTTTTCATATACTGTTCTTTAGAAAATAAAAATCACTCAATAAGAACAAAAATATAAAATCAATAATGGAAGATGGAAAAATGAAATAGAAAATGAAACCAAATACCGATTCTGCCCTAAAGTACTGAAAATGGAAAAAACAAAGGGGGGACCAAGTAAATCTGATTGGTTCACATGAATTACTTTTAAAGAGTACATAACATACAAATTGAATATCGTTATATTAAATTTTTTTTAGGTTCAAGGTAATTCATATTCCCAGAAGTTTTTTGAAAGTGTTACCCTACTTAGCTTAACGGAAATGCTTATTGACACATATTGCTATATGCGTTTTTCTGCTAGTCACGCTTATCAACAACTTACAACAAAATATAATCAGTTAAATGCAGCTATAGGTAATACCAAAGTTTTGTTGCAGCAAGATTTGCAATGTGCTGAAATTTCAAATAATACACAAAAAAAAAAACATCATAGCGCATACTTTTATTAATCCTAATGTGATTTAAAGAAATTCTAATTTGTGGTTAAAAATACATGAGCAACTTTGAACTTAAGAACAACCCCTCTTTCAATTCTACAATCAGTATCTTCATATGCTCTCTCCATTAATCCATATCTGACCATTTCCCATGTTTTCTATGTCCAAAGCCAATGGTTCATTTCCATCCGGTGCATCGGAATAAACTTGAATGTTCATTTATCGTGGTATTAGCAAGCTTATATATAGTTGTTAAAATTCAAATTCCTAATCCACATTAAAAGAAACTATTGTTATCTTGTGCCATTTCAATTAGCTAGAGAATATATCTGACGAAGTGTTTTGATGAAATCAAGTTCTAGTGGGTACAATTTGAAAATTTATACACCCTATATAATCAACTACTGCTAGATATAATATTATTCATACATGCACCAAAAATAAGATAACTGAGATGCCAAAGAGCACTTGAAAACCGATAGTTAAATTAACATAATGAATGGTATAAGTGATATTCTCATATGTTGATATGTAGTTCTTAGTTTCTGGAAACAAAGCTAATGATAAAGGATTTTTCTGCTCTCCAAGATAATCGGGATTTTGTTCCACTGCACAAAAAGACCCATCTCAATTCTCAATTCTCAATTCTCAATTCTCATCACTCAAACATGCAATAATGGAAAATATGAAATTAAGATATTCCACATCTGGATTAAAATAATGTTATAAAAAAATGAACAACCTGCAATGGTGATATGAGAAACAGGAAAAAAAGGGAACACAATATAGGTGGTTACTTGAAATTGAAGATGGCATCAAAGGTTGCTATTTCACTATTTCTCAATATGAGTTGCCTTCAAAATGCTAAAAAAAATATTCAACTTTAGAAATTTTAAAGAAGTAAACTACTTCTATGCCACAAATAAAGTTGGAGTTGAAAGGATCATAACATTATATTCAAGTCAATAGAACTATTTTTGCTGAAAATAGCATCACATAAATCAAGTGTCTTCATATCAGAATTAAAGGGTTTCAATTACTTCTTAAAGGAAAATATAGTTTCCATGGAAACATATATAAAAGACAGACATTCATGCTGGCTGTAATAGAGAAACAGGTCAAAATACCTGTTAGAAAAAAATGGCCAACTTAATTAACAATGCATTTGAATACACTGCAGAGCTCACAACAAAGACAAAACCACAATCTTTAAATTCCTGAAAGAATCTACAAACAGATCAAAGTGTTTTTTGAAGGGAAAAGCCTCAGAACCAAAGTTGTAGGCCTATAGCATATTAGTTAAGAGTACCACAAAAAAAGAGCAGATTCTGATGTGCTAACTTGTGATATCCGTTGAAGACGTCAGATACCTAGCGATCCTTATTACTCCCTTTCCGCTCAAGGCTACCAATTTTTTTGCTTGGGAAAAATGAACCTGACTTTGGTGCGACCACCTGAAAATGCATATTATCAAATGACCATAAGCACAATGTACATATTAGTATATCTAGATACCTAAACTTCCAAGTTACCATTTGGTAGTTCATGTCTTCAGGGCTAAATTCAGTTTAATTTGAAATGATTCAACTTCAGAATAGTAGTAGTACTACTTAGCATAATCAAGCAATAAAACTCAACACTTCCAAAGAGCATAAAAGTTTTTCAAAAAACCAAAAGTACAATAAATAAACACTTCCATGATGAAGCAAGATAAGCAAAAAAAAAAAATATTTATCTAAGACACTTCAATAAAATGAGGAATAAAAAATAGTGCTGTTAGATAATTTTGAGTATTTTATTTAAGAAAACCATAAAGTATTTTATCTGTGATCCTAAGTGTTAATTGTAAAGTTATCTTTATTTTAACTATTAGATCAAATAAATATTTAGTGTTAATTGTACAGAGTTATCTTTATTTTAACCATAAAGCAACAATGTTAAGGATGATTTATTTAACTATTTAGTGTTAATCAGTGTTATCTTTGTTTTAACCATAAAGCGACAGGGTTAATGATGATTTTTTTTGAAGCAACAGTGTTATTATGAATTGAGATTCATCTTCACACAAACAAAAGCATACTGCATCAGTGCATATGAAAGAACCTATCTCCTTAGCACTTTAAGTATTTATTGTTAAAATTTCACATATATATATATATATATATATATACACACACACATACTAAATCAATAATTTTCCATCAGATACATAAACAGATAGATATTGTTGGAATAAGTTAGTTTTGAAATTTACTAAAAGCTTAAATACAATAATAAAAGAAGTAAGGAAATACCTAACATTATAAATCCTCTTTCCTCAAGGATTTTTCAGCGCTTTCCAAAACTGACAACTTTCTGACCTTAGCTTTAGTTGTCAAAGCATCAACATTCTTATTCTCCTCTAAGAACATCATAACAATCCTTGCTAAGCCTCATGAGATGCTTTTGGTGCTGGAACACTCCCTCCTCCACTTATCCTCCCTGCCAAAAACAAAAAACATAATTTGTAACAAATAATTGAACTTTGGAGATCTATTGAAAGAAAATAATTTCATAACTCCTCTCTAGATATTTTGCCCATATACCATCAAAAGTGTTAGATATTTTTCACTCTTATAAAATCTCCAATAGATATAGCAAATTATGTAGTTATGAAAATTTTTTTGACGTCAATCATAAGCTTTATAGTTCATAATAAAGAGAAATCAATGGCATTTAGATTTGATCAAGTAATGACAACAAAAGTGATTAAAAGCAAGAAATGCCTAAAACACATAAAAAGCATGCTTAAGACAATATCATAAAATTCTGTTAGCAAATCATAAAATTCTATTACCAATTTATATTTTTCAAACGCCAAACAATAGAATTCAAGAAAAACATATTAAGCTAATAAAATGAAATAAGAAAAAACTAACACAACTCATGAACGGGCACTTGTCGAGTAAAGAACCTACTACTACTCTATTTCCATTTCGTTTGGCAACATCTACTAGTCTCTTCCAAGTTGGTTCCTTCTACTATTTAATATCTTTGCTTTAGGCCTCTTTCTCTGCATGTTGTCTTTGGCACTGTTCGAATAACTCAACCTCTATTTCTAAGAACATCTTGCGAATATTCAAAGTGAGTCCTTAAACTGTCTGATTCCAATTATTGGATATATTACAACTCTATTTTAAGAAATTAAACTCACAATATGCTCATCATTCCATAAAAAGAGAGCTACTCTGCAACCTTCATTGCAAGTATATCGAAGCAAAGACTTCTAAGGGAACATTCAACATGATTTTTATTAATTGTTGGACACTATTGGTCCATATGCTTCATAAAACAACTGGCAATCACCACAAAGGAAATAAAAAAAACACCTGATATTGAGACAGGCCATCATACTCCACCAACACTTGTCTCTTAAGATAGTATCATCCACGCTGCTAGAATTTGCATCACAGCTCTCAGCCTGTAATGCAAATTGCACCTTGTGGTCATCATCACCAGCATTGGGCATTAAATTATCATTAGTTTCAAAAAATTCATCCCACACGTTACCTTGAAGCTATAACACAAAACATGTATTTAGATTTTAGAAAATAACTTACAACACCATGGCACCACAAAGCATAGCATCAAAAATAATAATAAAAAATTGGTGATAATCATAAATCCACTATAGTTGCCAACTCTTTGTTTTTCAGGAAGCTATAGTTGAAAAAAGCCAAAAGGGTATACCATTAAATAAAAGAGAACTTATCTTTTAGTAGAAATTTGGAAGCTAACCAATGAAGTATTCCTTCATAATTCAGAGATTCATCATAAATTTAGAATATTTTTCTTCCAAAAACATAGATTCATCACCACTGGTTAGCATTTTAAGAGATGAAGACTCCTGAAAAAAATTAGAACAAAAGCCTAGTCATAGCTTTTCATAATCTGAATTTTTTGAATGAGTTGTTGAATATATATTAGAGATAAAGACAAACAGAAAACATGAACTTTAAATGCATGAAAACCACATACTCATTACCAAAGGAAAAGTAATAGATTGCAAAAGGGTCATTGTATTAAATATAACTAATTTATTTAAAAAATAAGATCATTACAATTTAGTCACATTTTTTAAATTTTGTATGGATTGTTTCTTGATAACAATGGCCAAAAGAATAAACATGCTTTGAATGGGTGCAAAATAAATAAATAAATAAATAAATAAATAAAAGTGTGCATGATAGGAAAGAAAGCATGCATATCCATATAAGTAGAAATTGAACAATTCACATCTCTTTCTATCCAAAGATCATAATTCATTAACATTGACATAAAATACTTAAAGTGGCTATTATCCGTCCTACTATACTATCCAAATCTACATCTCAAAAAGAAAAAAAAAAGAAAAGAAACTTTTTAAAAACACAAATGGCAAAAAGAAAAGAAAAAAAAAAGAATATACATGGTCCAAAAGCATATTAAAGCACATGCATTATAGAAACAGCATCAATAATATAGTGCATTCACATTGAAAAATATGCTTACCTCTGGTTTCCCTCATTGGATTATAATGTGCTATGATAAGTGATGAGCGGATAATTTATACGCTTTTTGGCATTGTTTTTAGTATGTTTTTAGTAGAATCTAGTTACTTTTAGGAATGTTTTCATTAGTTTTTATGTTAAATTCACATTTCTGGACTTTACTATGAGTTTTTGTGTTTTTCTGTGATTTCAGGTATTTTCTGACTGAAATTGAGGGACTTGAGCAAAAATCAGATTCAGAGGTTGAAGAAGGACTGCTGATGCTGTTGGATTCTGACCTCCCTGCACTCAAAGTGGATTTTCCAGAGCTACAGAACTTGAAATGGCGTGCTTCCAATTGCGTTAGAAAGTAGACATCCAGGGCTTTCCAGCAATATATAATAGTCCATACTTTGGCCAAGAATAGATGACGCAAACTGGCGTTCAACGCCAGCTCTCTGCCCAATTCTGGCGTCCAGCGCCAGAAAAGGATCCAAAACCAGAGTTGAACGCCCAAACTGGCACAAATGCTGACGTTCAACTCCAAGAAGGACCTCTACACGTGCAACACTCAAGCTCAGCCCAAGCACACACCAAGTGGGCCCCGGAAGTGGATTTATGCATCAATTACTTATTTCTGTAAACCCTAGTGACTAGTTTATTATAAATAGGACCTTTTACTATTGTATTAGACATCTTTGGACGCCTGGTTCTTAGATCAGAGGGGCTGGCCATTCGGCCATGCCTGGACCTTTCACTTATGTATTTTTAATGGTAGAGTTTCTACACTCCATAGATTAAGGTGTGGAGCTCTGCTGTTCCTCAAAGATTAATGCAAAGTACTACTGTTTTCTATCCAATTCATCTTATTTCGCTTCTAAGATATTCATTCGCTCTTCAACTTGAATGTGATGAACGTGACAATCATCATCATTCCCTATGAACGCGTGCCTGACAACCACTTCCGTTCTATTTTCGATTGAATGAGTGTCTCTTAGATCTCTTAACCAGAATCTTCGTGGTATAAGCTAGATTGATGGCGGCATTCAAGAGAATCCGGAAAGTCTAAACCTTGTCTGTGGTATTCCGAGTAGGATTCAATGATTGAATGATTATGACGAGCTTCAAACTCGCGATTGCTGGGCGTAGTGACAGACGCAAAAGGATAGTAAATCCTATTCCAGTATGATCGAGAACCAACAGATGAATAGCCGTGCCGTGACAGGGTGCGTTGACCATGTTCACTGAGAGGATAGGATGTAACCATTGACAAGGGTGATGCCTCCAGACGATTAGTCGTGCCGTGACAGGGCATTTGGATCATTTTCCCGAGAGAAGACCGAAAGTAGCCATTGACAATGGTGATGCATTACATAAAGCCAGCCATGGAAAGGAGTAAGACTGATTGGATGAAAATAGCAGGAAAGCAGAGGTTCAGAGGAACGAAAGCATCTCTATTCACTTATCTGAAATTCTCACCAATGATTTACATAAGTATTTCTATCACTATTTTATTAATTATTTTCGAAAACCCCATTACTATTTTATATCCACCTGACTGAGATTTACAAGGTGACCATAGCTTGCTTCATACCAACAATCTCCGTGGGATTCGACCCTTACTCACGTAAAGTATTACTTGGACGACCCAGTGCACTTGCTGGTTAGTTGTGCGAAGTTGTGAACCATGGTATTGGCATCATGTTTTTGGCGCCATTACCAGGGAAAGAAAGAGCGATGAATTTTACATAATCAAAGTGTAATCACAATTTCTGCGCACCAAGTTTTTGGCGCCGTTGCCGGGGATTGTTTGAGTTTTCGGCAAGCTTTTGGTCCGGTAACATCAGTGCCAAGTTTGATCCGGCAACAACACCAAGTTTTTGGCGCCGTTGCCGGGGATTGTTCGAGTTTGGACAACTAACGGTTCATCTTGTTGCTCAGATTAGGTAATTTTCTTTTTGTTTTAATTTCCAAAAATTTTTTCAAAAAATCTTTCAAAAATTTTCTCATCAGTTTTCGAAAAAAAAAATAAAAATGTTTTCAAAAATATATTTTTCTTCAGAATTTTTAAGAATGAATTCTAGTGTTTCATGATGATTTGTTGAATCCTGGCTGGCTGTAAGCCATGTCTGATCTTTTGGACTGAGGTTTCAACTTATCATCACAAGAGCTTGTTGATTCTCACACACTTAGTTGTTCTATACATGGAAGGTATCAACAGCATACCAAAGCTTGGCTGGTTATTAAGCCATGCCTGACCCTTTGATTGGAGCTTTAGACTAACATGGCAAGACTCCTGGAATTCATATTAAAAATTTTGAATCCTTATTTTTTTTCTTTTTCAAAATGATTTTCGAAAATTTTAAAATAAAAAGACAAAAAAATCATAAAATCATAAAAATCAAAAATATTTTGTGTTTCTTGTTTGAGTCTTGAGTCATGTTATAAGTTTGGTGTCAATTGCATGTGCATCTTGCATTTTTCAAAAATTCTCATGCATTCATAGTGTTCTTCATGATCTTCAAGTTGTTCTTGGTAAGTCTTCTTGTTTGATCTTTGCATTTGCATGTTTTGTGTCTTTTCTTGTTTTTCATATGCATTCTTGAATTCTTAGTGTCTAAGCATTAAAGAATTCTAAGTTTGGTCTCTTGCATGTTTTCCTTGCATTAAAAATTTTTCAAAAATATGTTCTTGGTGTTCATCTTGACATTCATAGCATTCTTGCATGCATTCATTGTTTTAATCTAAAAATTTCATGCATTGCATCATTTTTCTTGTTTTTCTCTCTCATCATTAAAAATTCAAAAATCAAAAAAATATCTGTCCCTTTTTCTCTCTTAAAATTTCGAAAATTAGATTTGACTTTTTCAAAAATTTTTAAAAATCTAGTTGTTTCTTATGAGTCAAATCAAATTTTCAATTTAAAAATCTCATCTTTTTCAAAATCTTTTTCAAAAATCAAATCTTTTTCAAATTTCTTAGTTATTTTCGAAAATTATAAAAATGTTTTTCAAAAATCTTTTTCTTATTTTTACATCATCTTTTCGAAAATATCATAATCAATTAATGTTTTGATTCAAAAATTTCAAGTTTGTTACTTACTTGTTAAGAAAGATTCAAACTTTAAGTTCTAGAATCATATCTTGTGATTTCTTGTGAATCAAGTCATTAATTGTGATTTTAAAAATTCAAATCTTTTTCAAAAACTAATTTCTATCATATCTTTTCAAAAATATCTTCTTATCTCACCTTTTTCAAAAAAAAAAAAAAACTGATTTCAAAATATCTCTTCTAACTTCCTAACTTCTTATCTTTTAAAAATTTGTTTCAACTAACTAACTAACTTTTTGTTTGTTTCTTATCTTTTTCAAAACTACCTAACAAACTCTCTCTCTCTCTCTAATTTTCGAAAATATCTCCCCCTTTTTCAAAATTTCTTTTTAATTAACTAATTATTTCAATTTTTAAATCTTAATTTTCGAAAATTACTAACATTTTTCAAAAACTATTTTCGAAAATCACTAACTCTTTTTCAAAAATTATTTTCGAAAATTCTCCTTCTCTCTCATCTCCTTCTATTTATTTATTCATCTACTAACACTTCATCCCACCCAAATTCGAACCCCCTCTTCCATCTGTGTTCGAATTTCTTCTTCTTCTTTTCTTCTACTCACACTGGGACCTCTATACTGTGGTAAAAAGGACCCCTATTATTATTATTTTTCTGTTCTCTCTTTTTCATATGAGCAGGAGCAAGGACAAGAACATTCTTGTTGAAGCAGATCCAGAACCTGAAAGGACTCTGAAGAGGAAACTAAGAGAAGCTAAATTACAACAATCCAGAGAGAACCTTTCAGAAATTTTCGAACAGGAAGAGGAGATGGCAGCCGAAAATAATAATAATGCAAGGAGAATGCTTGGTGACTTTACTGCACCTAATTCCAATTTACATGGAAGAAGCATCTCCATTCCTGCCATTGGAGCAAACAACTTTGAGCTGAAACCTCAGCTAGTTTCTCTGATGCAGCAGAACTGCAAGTTTCATGGACTTCCATCTGAAGACCCTTTTCAGTTCTTAACTGAATTCTTGCAGATATGTGATACTGTTAAGACTAATGGAGTAGATTCTGAAGTCTACAGGCTCATGCTTTTCCCTTTTGCTATAAGAGACAGAGCTAGAGTGTGGTTGGACTCTCAACCCAAAGACAGCCTGAACTCTTGGGATAAGCTGGTCACGGCTTTCTTAGCCAAGTTCTTTCCTCCTCAAAAGCTGAGCAAGCTTAGAGTGGATGTCCAAACCTTCAAACAAAAAGATGGTGAATCCCTCTATGAAGCTTGGGAAAGATACAAACAGTTGACCAAAAAGTGTCCTTCTGACATGCTTTCAGAATGGACCATCCTGGATATATTCTATGATGGTTTATCTGAGTTATCAAAGATGTCATTGGATACTTCTGCAGGTGGATCCATTCACCTAAAGAAAACGCCTGCAGAAGCTCAAGAACTCATTGACATGGTTGCTAATAACCAGTTCATGTACACTTCTGAGAGGAATCCTGTGAGTAATGGGACGCCTATGAAGAAGGGAGTTCTTGAAGTTGATACTCTGAATGCCATATTGGCTCAGAACAAAATATTGACTCAGCAAGTCAATATAATTTCTCAGAGTCTGAATGGAATGCAAGCTGCATCCAACAGTACTCAAGAGGCATCTTCTGAAGAAGAAGCTTATGATCCTGAAAACCCTGCAATAGCAGAGGTAAATTACATGGGTGAACCTTATGGAAACACCTATAATCCATCATGGAGAAATCATCCAAATCTCTCATGGAAGGATCAAAGGCCTCAACAAGGCTTTAATAATGGTGGAAGAAACAGGTTTAGCAATAGCAAGCCTTTTCCATCATCCACTCAGCAACAGACAGAGAATTCTGAACAAAATACCTCTAATTTGGCAAACTTAGTCTCTGATCTGTCCAAGGCCACTGTAAGTTTCATGAATGAAACAAGGTCTTCCATTAGAAATTTGGAAGCACAAGTGGGCCAGCTGAATAAGAGGATCACTGAAATCCCTCCTAGTACTCTCCCAAGCAATACAGAAGAGAATCCAAAAGGAGAGTGCAAGGCCATTGACATAATCAAAATGGCCGAACCCAATGAGGGAGAGGAGGACGTGAATCCCAAGGAGGAAGACCTCCTGGGACATCCAGTGATCAATAAGGAGCTTCCCTCTGAGGAACCAAAGGAACCTTAGGCTCATCTAGAGACCATAGAGATTCCATTAAACCTCCTTATGCCATTCATGAGCTCTGATGAGTATTCCTCTTCTGAAGAGAATGAGGATGTTACTGAAGAGCAAACTGCCAAGTTTCTTGGTGCAATCATGAAGCTGAATGCCAAATTATTTGGCATTGATACTTGGGAAGATGAACCTCCCTTGTTCACTAATGAACTAAGTGATCTGGATCAACTGACATTGCCTCAGAAGAGATAGAATCCTGGAAAGTTCATAATACCTTGTACTATAGGCACCATGATCTTTAAGGCTCTGTGTGACCTTGGTTCAGGGATAAACCTCATGCCCCTCTCTGTAATAGAGAAACTGGGAATCTATGGGGTGCAAGCTGCTAAAATCTCATTAGAGATAGCAGATAATTCAAGAAAACAGGCTTATGGACAAGTAGAGGACGTGTTAGTAAAGGTTGAAGGCCTTTACATCCCTGCTGATTTCATAGTCTTAGATACTGGAAAGGAAGAGGATGAATCCATCATCCTAGGAAGACCTTTCCTAGCCACAGCAAGAGCTGTGATTGATGTGGACAGAGGAGAATTGATCCTTCAATTGAATAAGGACAACCTTGTGTTTACAACTCAAGGATCTCTCTCTGCATCCATGGAGAGGAAGCAGAAAAAGCTTCTCTCAAAGCAGAGTCAACCAAAGCCTCCACAGTCAAACTCTAAGTTTGGTGTTGGGAGGCCACAACCAAACTCTAAGTTTGGTGTCAAACCCCCATATCCAAACTTTAAGTTTGGTGTTGGGAGGTCTCAACAAAGCTCTGCACATCTGTGAGGCTCCATGAGAGCCCACTGTCAAGCTATTGACATTAAAGAAGCGCTTGTTGGGAGGCAACCCAATTTTTATCTAACTATATTTTTCTTGGTTATATGTCTTTATAGGTTCATGATCATATGGAGTCACAAAATAAATATAAAAATTGAAAACGGAATCAAAAACAGCAGAAGAAAAATCACACCCTGGAGGAAGCATCTGCCTGGCGTTCAACGCTAGAATAGAGCATGGTTCTGGCGCTGAACGCCCAAAATGGGCAGTATCTGGGCGCTGAACGCCCAAAATGGGCATCATCTGGGCGCTGAACGCCAGAATTGCACCCTGGAGAGGAGCTGGCGCTGAACGCCCAGAACAAGCATGGTTCTGGCGTTCAACGCCAGAAATAGGCAACAAATGGGCGTTGAACGCCCAAAATGGGCACCAACCTGGCGCTGAACGCCCAGAGTTGTGTGCAAGGGCATTTTACCTGCCTAATTTGGTGCAATGTTGTAAATCATTGAACATCTCAGGATCTGTGGACCCCACAGGATCATCTCAGGATCTGTGGACCCCACAGGATTCCCACCCACCTCACCCCTCTCTCTCCATTCTTGATCATCCCTTCTGCTTTCCATTCACCACTCACATCCATACACACATCCCTCCATCTCCTCCATATCTTTTTCTTCTTCTTCTATTCTCTCTTCTTTTGCTCGAGGACGAGCAACATTCTAAGTTTGGTGTGGTAAAAGTATAAGCTTTTTGTTTTTCCATTACCATTGATGGCACCTAAGACCAGAGAAACCTCTAGAAAAGGGGAAGGAAAGACAAAGGCTTCCACCTCCAAGTCATGGGAGATGGAAAGATTCATCTCAAAGGTTTATAGCTCAAGAGGCGTATGAAGCTCATCACCATGAGATCCCGGAGATGCCTCAAATGCATTTTCCTCCACAAAACTATTGGGAGCAAATCAACACCTCCCTAGGAGAATTGAGTTCCAATATGGGACAACTAAGGGTGGAACATCAAGATCACTCCATCATCCTTCATGAAATAAGAGAAGATCAAAAAGCAATGAGGGAGGAGCAACAAAGACAAGGAAGAGACATAGAAGAGCTCAAGGACATCATTGGTTCCTCAAGAAGGAAACGCCACCATCACTAAGGTGGATTCATTCCTTGTTCTCATTTCTTCTGTTTTTCGTTTTCTATGTTATGTGCTTATCTATGTTTGTGTCTTCATTACATGATCATTAGTAGTTAGTAACTTTGTCTTAAAGTTATGAATGTCCTATGAATCCATCACCTCTCTTAAATGAAAAATGTTTTAATTCAAAAGAACAAGAAGTACATGAGTTTTGAATTTATCCTTGAACTTAGTTTAATTATATTGATGTGGTGACAACGCTTCTTGTTTTCTGAATGAATGCTTGAACAGTGCATATGTCTTTTGAAGTTGTTGTTTAAGAATGTTAAATATGTTGGCTCTTGAAAGAATGATGACAAGGAGACATGTTATTTGATAATCTGAAAAATCATAAAAATGATTCTTGAAGCAAGAAAAAGCAGCAAAGAACAAAGCTTGCAAAAAAAAAAAAAAAAATATAGGCGAAAAAAAATAGAAAGAAAAAAAGAAAAAGCAAGCAGAAAAAGCCAAAAGCTCTTAAAACCAAGAGGCAAGAGCAAAAAGCCAATAACCCTTAAAACCAAAAGGCAAGGGTAAATAAAAAGGATCCCAAGGCTTTGAGCATCAGTGGATAGGAGGGCCTAAAGGAATAAAATCCTGGTCTAAGCGGCTAAACCAAGCTGTCCCTAACCATGTGCTTGTGGCGTGTAGGTGTCAAGTGAAAACTTGAGACTGAGCGGTTAAAGTCAAGGTCCAAAGAAAAAAAAGAGTGTGCTTAAGAACCCTGGACACCTCTAATTGGGGACTTTAGCAAAGCTGAGTCACAATCTGAAAAGGTTCACCCAATTATGTGTCTGTGGCATTTATGTATCCGGTGGTAATACTGGAAAACAAAGTGCTTAGGGCCACGGCCAAGACTCATAAAATAGCTGTGTTCAAGAATCATCATACTGAACTAGGAGAATCAATAACACTATCTGAACTCTGAGTTCCTATAGATGCCAATCATTCTGAACCTCAATGGATAAAGTGAGATGCCAAAACTATTCAAGAGACAAAAAGCTATAAGTCCCGCTCATATGATTGAAGCTATGTTTCATTGATAGTTTGGAATTTATAGTATATTCTCTTCTTTTTATCCTATTTGATTTTCAGTTGCTTGGGGACAAGCAACAATTTAAGTTTGGTGTTGTAATGAGCGGATAATTTATACACTTTTTGGCATTGTTTTTAGTATGTTTTTAGTAGGATCTAGTTACTTTTAGGGACGTTTTCATTAGTTTTTATGTTAAATTCACATTTCTGGACTTTACTATGAGTTTGTGTATTTTTCTGTGATTTCAGGTATTTTCTGACTGAAATTGAGGGACTTGAGCAAAAATCAGATTCAGAGGTTGAAGAAGGACTGCTGATGCTGTTGGATTCTGACCTCCCTGCACTCAAAGTGGATTTTCTGGAGCTACAAAACTCGAAATGGCGCGCTTCCAATTGAGTTGGAAAGTAGACATCCAGGGATTTCCAGCAATATATAATTGTCCATACTTTGGCCAAGAATAGATGACGCAAACTGGCGTTCAACGCCAGCTCTCTGCCCAATTCTGGCGTCCAGCGCCAGAAAAGGATCCAAAACCAGAGTTGAACGCCCAAACTGGCACAAATGCTGACGTTCAACTCCAAGAAGGACCTCTACACGTGCAACACTCAAGCTCAGCCTAAGCACACACCAAGTAGGCCCCGGAAGTGGATTTATGCATCAATTACTTATTTCTGTAAACCCTAGTGACTAGTTTATTATAAATAGGACCTTTTACTATTGTATTAGACATCTTTGGACGCCTGGTTCTTAGATCAGAGGGGCTGGCCATTCGGCCATGCCTGGACCTTTCACTTATGTATTTTTAACGGTAGAGTTTCTACACTCCATAGATTAAGGTGTGGAGCTCTGCTGTTCCTTAAAGATTAATGCAAAGTACTACTGTTTTCTATTCAATTCATCTTATTTCGCTTCTAAGATATTCATTCGCTCTTCAACCTGAATGTGATGAACGTGACAATCATCATCATTCCCTATGAACACGTGCCTGACAACCACTTCCGTTCTACTTTCGATTGAATGAGTGTCTCTTAGATCTCTTAACCAGAATCTTCGTGGTATAAGCTAGATTGATGGTGGCATTCAAGAGAATCCGGAAAGTCTAAACCTTGTCTGTGGTATTCCGAGTAGGATTCAATGATTGAATGACTGTGACGAGCTTCAAACTCGTGATTGCTGGGCGTAGTGACAGACGCAAAAGGATAGTAAATCCTATTCCAGTATGATCGAGAACCGACAGATGAATAGCCGTGCCGTGACAGGGTGCGTTGACCATGTTCACTGAGAGGATAGGATGTAACCATTGACAAGGGTGATGCCTCCAGACGATTAGTCGTGCCGTGACAGGGCATTTGGATCATTTTCCCGAGAGAAGACCGAAAGTAGCCATTGACAATGGTGATGCATTACATAAAGCCAGCCATGGAAAGGAGTAAGACTGATTGGATGAAAATAGCAGGAAAGCAGAGGTTCAGAGGAACGAAAGCATCTCTATTCACTTATCTGAAATTCTCACCAATGATTTACATAAGTATTTCTATCACTATTTTATTAATTATTTTCGAAAACCCCATTACTATTTTATATCCGCCTGACTGAGATTTACAAGGTGACCATAGCTTGCTTCATACCAATAATCTCCGTGGGATTCGACCCTTACTCACGTAAGGTATTACTTGGACGACCCAGTGCACTTGCTGGTTAGTTGTGCGAAGTTGTGAACCATGGTATTGGCATCATGTTTTTGGCGCCATTACCAGGGAAAGAAAGAGCGATAAATTTTACATAATCAAAGTGTAATCAAAATTTCTGCGCACCAATAAGTAAACTCTATTGAGGCCATTAGTCTTCATTTGCATATTCTATTGTACCAAGTGAAATAGAACCACCATTTGACACTAATATAGAATACCAAGTCACATCAATCATTCATTCCACATCCATTTTCTCATTCTTTATGCTAAAAAACAACATAATGCTTTTGTAGTACTTTTTTTTATTAAATTAAGAATTTAAATTAATCATTCAAAGGCATAAGACATCTTTATGAGTACCTAACAAATTTATTTTCATATTGGCATTACCTAGCTTTTAGGCAATCTGTATAATAATATATAATTCCAATACTCATCCCCCACTGCACAAACATAAATGTCAAGAACAACAGGATTTAGAACATTGATTGCAAAACATGACAATAGATCAAGTTATGATAAGATAAGAATTCTATGATAAAAAATAAGCACAACTTATTTGCAAAAGTTACTTGATATACTGAAGGAATGATAAAATATTTAAATCTAAGCTTAACAAATCTCCAATATATGTAAAATAAATGAACTCTTGAGTCTTTGACCAGATAAAAAGAAAACAATGTAAGTTTGTTAATAAAGTTGAATTTGAAATTGCATTTTGTAAATAAAGCCAAAATATTATTCAAGAAAACAGAAGCAAGAACATTACTAATTATCTGATTCAACTTAACTAACAATACTTGAATCTAGTAAAATTGGGCCAAATTCTTTGCAAGCTTTCAGTATCAATTTGTAACAAAAACCATAAAGTAATGGAAGCACTTAAGGACTGGAAGCTAAAATGTAACAAAACAGTTAAGGACTGAAAGGAGCTCTAACAACAGAGTAATAAAAGATCTAGAAGCTAGTCATTCAACCCTCTTACACCAGATTAACAAATTTTTTAAACTGCAACTTGAGCTGCTGCAAGCTTTTCAATTGGAACCCTGTAAGAGTCTTCAAATTTCAGTTTAATAGTTGAACATTTAAAACTCTAATTTATTTTTAAACTAAAAATCTAACCTAAAAGAAGAGTATGAGATAGAGCAAGACCAATTTGAGCAAAGAATGCAATAGAAGATGGCTGACACCATGCTCTCCTCATATTCCAACCTGATAACCCAACTGAAGGTGTTAATTGCTGCAGCACCTTGATGAGGTACAATAGTGCATAGAATAGAAGAGCTACATGCTTTTAAGTTTATACAATAATATTTGTTTGGTTAAAAAATCTCAATTAGTCAGTTACTCATAATCCTCCTTTTAAGTTTGGTCTGACAACACGACTTTTTCTGGGCAAAGCTTGATGAGTTGACCCACTCTTTTCTGGTCAAGTACCTAATATTATTGTCAAACAGTTCAAAAATTTTAGCAACCATCTTTCACATATCCTCATTGAGCAAACAAATGTTAGATAACTAACCTCAAATGGATCACTCTGCAGAATGTCACTTGATAGGTAAATGGAAAGAAATTTTTCAACATCATCTCCACTATACCCAAATGTCATTTGGGTAAGGTCATTAGTTCCAAATGAAAAGAACTTAGCTTCATCAGCAATCTACACAAATGGATAACAAAATTAGCAAGTTTAAATAAATAATTAAGAGTAAACTATCCTCTAACTATCTTTCTTTCCCAATTTCTAAAATTGTAATTGTAATATATGATACAATTAAAAAAAACCATAAAATCATCTAATATCACATGGACAAAACATAAACATGATTTTCAATTATAAAACAGCAATAAAACCCTAGCAAATAAAAATAGATACCTTATATGCTCCAGCTGAAGATGATTCGAAGCTGTTGGAGGGGGTGCTGTTGTAATCACTACAAATCAGCCGTACCACCATTAGCTCCTCTGCCAACCCAACCCAGTCCAACCTCAACCTCCAGCCAAAACAGAAGCAGATTAAACATAAATAAATATTTTTCTATTTTCTTAAAATATATATAAATAAATTTCTATTTTTTTAAAGAAATTACCTCTATAACACCACCGACGGCAGGATCTCAGAATTCTCCGTTCTCTACATTAATGTCATCAACTTATTGTCAGATGCTCTTTCTTCACTGATGGCTGCAACACCACTCACCGTTGCCGCTATTCTTTCTACTCGACGCTATATCAACAGCCACCGTCACGTATGACTAATTGTTCTTCATCTCTGCTACTCGCAAGAGGAAACAGACTTGAAGCCTCTGCCGCGTTCTTATCATTTCTTCGTCAAACTTGAGAGTGATAGTTCAAAATGGGAGAGCGTTTGAACTATTTGCCGGTGATAATCTTTGTGCATTTTGAACTATCACTCCATTTGTTTACTCCACATTTGCATCAATCAGATAGAGAGAGCGCGCGAGAAAGAAAGAAGAAAAAGAGAGAACTGCAAAGAATTCAAAATTTGTTCACTCAATTTTTTATTTTAAATACTCAGATTTTGTGTTCAAATTTTTATCCTTTTTGGGGAAGAATCCACCAAAACATCTTCTCACTGCATACCTATTTTGTCCAACTTTTTTTATGCCACTTGTCATGTAAACAGACTCGACACTTGTTGAGCAAATAGACTATACACTTGTCGAGCAATGGACCAAGCACTAGTTGCTTATTATATATTAATAGATTATTGAGAGTATAACTGCCGATGCTTCATCCCAAAATATAAAAGAGAGGTAAAACATTTATTTGATTAATTGCATTTTCTATAAAGCTTATTACTCACTTACTGACTTGAGCGTCGGAGTGCCTTTTATAGGTACCCACCCCTTGTTTCCTCCTTGCCGACGTATAACTCATCCCGACAAAAAGCTTGCAGATACTCATCGGTGGACGAGCTATACACTGCCCAACCTCTACAAGAACAATTGGCGCCCACTGTGGGGCCTCGAAATAAAAACCCTTCTTTCTATAGGCCCCATTTCCAACCCTTCTAGTGGCTTCAAGCTTACCTGCACCTTTGTAAACAAAGGTCGTATAATAAATCATTATGGCCCAAAAAAGACCGATCTATATCTATTATCTCTGTTTTTCGATCTATATCTATTCTCTCTATTTTCTAATCTATATCCGTTATCTCTGTTTTTTATCTATATCCGTTATCTCTGTTTTCTGATCTATATCTATTATTTATGTTTTTCGATCTATATCTATTATCTTTTTTCTCCGATCTATATCTATTATCTCTATTTTTTTATCATATCTGTTGTATCTGTTTTCCGATCTATATCTATTATCTCTGTTTTCCGATCTATATCTGCTATATCTATTTTCTAATCTATATTTGTTATCTCTATTTTTCGATCTATATCTGTTATCTCTATTTTCCAATCTATAACTATTATCTTTGTTTTCTGATCTATATTTATTATCTTTGTTTTTTTTAACTATATCTATTATCTTTGTTTTTCGATTTATATCTATTATCACTACTTTTCGATCTATATCTATTATCTTTGTTTTCTGATCTATATCTTTTATCTATATTTTTCGATCTATATCTATTATCTCTATTTTCTGATCTATATCTATTATCTCTATTTTTTGATCTATATCTGTTATCTCTATTTTTCGATCTATATCTGTTATCTCTATTTTCTAATCTATATCTGTTATTTCTGTTTTTCGATCTATATCTATTATCTCTGTTTTTTATCTATATCTGTTATCTCTATTTTCTGATCTATATCTGTTATCTCTGTTTTTTATCTATATTTGTCATCTTTATTTTTTTATCTATATATATTATCTCTATTTTTTTATCTATATCTATTATCTCTGTTTTCCCATCTATATCTATTATCTCTGTTTTTTAATCTATATCTATTATCTCTGTTTTCTGATCTATATCTATTATCTCTATTTTTTTTATCTATATCTGTCATCTCTATTTTTTTATTTATATCTGTTATCTCTTTTTTCTTATCTATATATATTATCTCTATTTTCTGATCTAAATCTGTTATCTCTATTTTTCGATCTATATCTGTTATCTCTGTTTTTTGATCTATATCTGTTATCTCTATTTTCCTATCTATATCTATTATCTCTGTTTTTCGATCTATATTTGTTATCTCTATTTTTTTATCTATATCTGTTATCTCTATTTTTTGATCTATATCTGTTATCTCTATTTTCCGATCTATATCTGTTATCTCTATTTTTCGATCTATATCTATTATTTCTATTTTTTTATCTATATCTATTATCTCTGTTTTCTGATCTATATCTGTTATCTCTATTTTCTGATCTATATATGTTATCTCTATTTTCTTATCTATATCTATTATCTCTATTTTCTGATCTATATCTATTATCTCTATTTTTCGATCTATATCTGTTATCTTTATTTTCTGATCTATATTTGTTATCTCTATTTTCTGATTTATATCTATTATCTCTGTTTTTCGATCTATATCTGTTATCTCTATTTTCGATCTATATCTATTATCTTTGTTTTCAGATATGTATCAATCATTATCAGATCTTTATCATTCATTATCAGATTTATATCAATCATTGTCAAATCTGTATCAACTATCTTCCGAACTATGACTATCAACAGTCAACAAATTCAATCAAATATCAAACAAGCACAAACACTTATCCATTCGCGTTAACGGTTCATTTCAAAAGCGCATCGTTTACACATGCACAATCAAACTCAATCATCAATCAAATCAACAAACAAAGGTGAATTAACGCGATATTCTTGCCTAACCAATTCACTTCTATCAAATCCGTCTCAGCAATGGGGACCCATACATCAATGGCAATCTAAAACAAGCCATTGTCTAACTCAGTTATCAAACAAAGACAAGATATTCTCGCCCTACTATCACATCCCTAACAAACATAAGGGACCAACATACCAACGGCAATTATTGCCTAAATCAAATATCAATCTATCAATTACTCAGATATTTATCAAGTTGAATTCAAACAGTCTAAACCAAATCAATCTCACCAACACTACCCTCATCAACAAACAGTGAACCCCGAATCCTCACATCCTCACTTACCCAGTTATAGGAGCCATGATCCTCAGCTTTATATTTTTCCTTACTTACGATTCTTTCAGAAAAGCGAAAAGAAGAAGAAACAGTAGCAGTAACACAAACTAACCTCTTTTACTCATGCCTTTAAGACTCCAAAATGCTTCAATAGAAAAGCAATGCCACATTTAATGAAACTATTCAGTTCCATGAAAAACCCTAATCATTGCATCTATTAAATCAACGATTCAAAATTAGATTGGAAAAACCAAAGGCACAATCAATGACAAGACTACTACACTTTCCAATATACGTTAACTTCAAATCACATCTGAAATTCAAATTATTTTATTCCTTATTTTAATAAAGTAAGTTTATCTGGGGGATCCATACCTATAACTCAAACCGCCGAGTTATAACTAAAAAAGCTCAACCTGCTTTATCAAAATATAGCCAGGCTAAGTTTGGGGGCTGTGATATGGCCACTATAAGCCTATAACCTGTCCTTAATACTATAACTCGGCAGTATACGTTATATGGCCGTTATAACTTGTCTTTAATGCTATAACTCGGCAAGCCGTTATAACTCGTCCTTAATATTATAACTCGGCAGCATATGTTATAGATCATTTATCAACAACGGGCACCAAAAGAAATATTGTAACACCTTGATATGCTATTACTCTCCATTAATACGAACTATTGAGAGTATAATTGCCGATACTTCATCCCAAAATATAAAAGGGAGGTAAAACATTTATTTGATTCATTGCATTTTCTACAAAGCTTATTACTCACTTACTGACTTGAGCGTCGAAGTGCCTTTTGCAGGTACTCATTCCCTTGTTCTCCCCTTGCCGACGTCTAACTCATCCCGACAGAAAGCTTACAGATACTCATCGGCGGACGAGCTATACACCGGCCAACCTCTACAAGAACAACTTGTTATATATTTGGGTGAATGTTCTCTACTTTTTCTAATATTATAATAGTTTAATTATTTTATTCTACTCTATTATTTTGTTAAAATTTTAATAGTTGTTACCTTTTAGAATAAATACAATAATTCTAAAATATTTGCTTCTAAAATATTTTATTATTTATTTTATATCAAATGCTAAAATAAATATTGTAAGAATAATTAATTTATTTTTACAATAAAAATTTAAGAAAAATTATTGAAATAATTTATCTAATATAATATTTTAATTATAAATTTTTAAACTTAATAAATATAATTAAAAATTTAGTAAAATTATCGGGATTAATAAAATAATTGAGCCTATTTTATTTACAATATAATGTAAGATGTTTTTTTCTAAAAACAAGTCTAAGTATTATATTATCAATAGATTTATTTATTTATTTATTTATTTCTGCATTAATGACAATAAATTTTAAATAAATATGTTATACATATTATTTATTTTTTTGTTGTCCACAGTATCCCCAACCCGACAGGTTAAAGATTAATTCGTCATGAATTTGAACTCTATTTAAGGGTCTGTCGTTGACCAATGGGTTGGTGCATGCACAAGGCTGCATTTGAACCCCTGACACTTGCATAAGCGGACAAGTGAGCTGGCCACTCGACCAGCCTAAGTTGGTTCATATTATTCATAATTCTTTAACCATATATGAGTGATGCTACATATACAAGTATTTTTGTAGCCAAGTCCAACTAAGTTGGTGCAAGCCTAGTGAAAAAATGCGAGCATACGTTAGACATACGTATCATTTCTTCTCTTTTGCTCCTTTTGCAGCACACAAATTGTTTTTGGAGAGTACGAAAACTTATTGATATAGCACATAAAATTTTGCACATATCACACAAATTTTTGTTGCGAATGTGTTTTGTTAGTTCGGTGAGTCACTTCTGGGTATATAGTTCTCCAAAAATTTATGTGCCGTACATCAAAATTTATGTGTTATGCACCAAGAATTGTGTTGTACACCAAAATTTATATGTTGTTCGTATTTTATTGGTATAATATACAAATTTTTGCATATAACACATAAATATTTGCATATAGCACACACATTTTTGCACATAATATAGAAAGTTTTACACATAGCACACAATTTGCTGCAAATGTATTTTGTTTGTTGGGTGAGTCAATATTCTGAATATATAGTTTGCCAAAAATTTGTATGCTGCACATCAAAATTTATGTACTTTGTATCAAGATTTTTGTGTAGTACACCAAAATTTATGTGCTGTGCATATTTTATTGGTTGTGTATCAATATTTTGGACATGTAGTTCTAAAAAAATTTAGTGATGTACACTAAAATTTGTGTGCACCAAAACTTATGTGTTATGCATCAAATTTATGTGCTATGGTTTTCTTAACATTTATAGGAGAAAAAGAAGATGAAGACGACAAGGACGATGATAATGATAATAAAAGAGGATGACAAAGAAAAAAAAAGAAGAAATTAAACAACAACAACAACAACATCAACAACAATATCAAGAAGAAGAAGAAAAAGAAGAAGAAGAAGAAGAGTGGTGGCAGTAGTGATGACGACAATGACGTCCAGGAAAGAAGCGCACAAAAGAAGAAGAAGATGATGACGACGATAATTACGAAAGAGGTGGAAGAAGAGAAAGAAGTGCTCGTGTGTAAAGAGAAGAAGCACGCGGATTTGGTTAAAAATTTGGTTCAAAAATACCTTTTTTTTCTAAAGATAAAGGTATTTATTCATTGAACAAAAAAAAAAATACAATGTGGTCTATTTTTGGGACGCAAACAAAAGCAAGAGAATTTTTCAAATGTTCACTAAACATGAAGAAAGAGAATAAAACTTGAAGAAGAGAGAATAAATCTAAGAAGGGAAAGTAAGTATAGATCTAGACATATAGTTATTGGGGTTCATTTCATTCATAAGCTTGAGGTAAAACTCCAACGTCGATTATGTGGTCACCAAATCTCGTTCAAAGATGAAGTTATTTCTTGCCCTCCAAATCCCCCAACACAGGGTCACTACCAATGCAAGCTGCAACAACCCATCCTGACGATTCTTGAAGAACTCCATTCTCTCTTTGACCAGGAAGACCAGAAGGAAGGTGAGCTGTTATCATTAAAAGTCATTGAAATGAGACTTTTATTCCATACATCTTTAGCCTTTTCACTCATGAATAAGTAGTGACTGAGTGATTCTGTTCCTTGTTGACAATGGCGACAAATTGGGGATACAAATGGGAGATGCTAGTGTAACAAATTAAGTACTGGGAGTTTTTCGTGCATGCATCTCCAGAGAAAAATCTTCAGTTTTGATAAGAGGGAAAACTTCCATATTTGACACGAAATCTCTTTACGTTGCATATTCACTAGGTAAAATTCTATTGAGGGGTGCTTGAAATGATATGCTACTTGATAACTAGAGCTAACTTCATATTTTTTTTACTTCTGGTTGCATTCCACTGGAGTCTATCTTCTTCCTATGATATTTTGATAGCAAGGAATTTCTAACTAATTTCAGGTGAGAAGAGTTGAATGGTTAGATGCTGATTCCACATTCCCTTGGATAACATTAAGTCTTTAATCCAAATAACGTTGTGTCTCTGAAGTTCCATGGCCATAGATGGAGGATTAAAAAATAGGTGATTGGGAGAGAGCCAAGGATCAGAAAGGATTTGGATGTAATTGCCATTGCCTACTTGCCATATAAGTTGCTTTTCCAGCACAGAATGACCTCCCAAAATACTTCGCCATCCGCAGGAAGGTGAGGTTCTTGTCTCTGCTGTCATAATAGTATTATATCTGATTGCTTTCTTAGAACATTGGATAGTAGAGGATAGCCGTAGATATTTATCTTGGGCCCCTATATCATGAATATTCAGTCTTTTGGCCATAGACAACCAAGTCTCCATAGGTGTAGTATTGCTGAAAAACAAAGATGATTTGTCCAAGTTCACTTTTTGCCCATTCACATTCTCGTAATTAAGCAATAGCTCCAAGATCTTGTCACAACTCTCCTCAGTAGCCTTACAAAAGAGAATTGAGTCATCTACAAAGAGAAAATGGTTTACTGCTGGACATCTACGATTAATCTGAATACCTGAGCTAATATTGTTTTACTCTGCCTTATTTAGTAGAAAGAAAAATTATTTCTGCACAAAATAGAAAAAGGTATGGGGATAAAAGATCACTTTGACGAATACCTCTTTATATAATTGTAAGAAAAAATATGATAAAAAAAATTAATTTTAATAATTTTGTTTATTAATTTTTAACTATGATTTACTAATACTGTAAGGAATACTTTTTCATATAATTGTAAAAAAAAATACGATGAACAAATTCAAACATTTGTTATAAAAAGAAAAAGTCTATACTAAAATTTTGAAAATAGAAAATGCAAATAATTTATATAGACCAATTTTTTTTTGTTGCATACGATATCTTCTAGCCTAATAGGCTTCTGCATGTATAAAGTGGGATTCGAAGTCCTGATACTTGTTTAAGTGGATGAGTGAGTTGACCAATCGACCAACCCAAGTTAGTTTATGGTACAATGAAAGTATATTTTTTACTCACAATAGTTGGGAATGAAATCAAAGAATCAATTTTGATTATTTTTCAATACTATTTTGGGTTTGTATCACTTGAGATATTGTCTGATAGAATAGGTTAAAAAAATATTAACAAGTATTTTTACTTTATGCTATTTAAATTATTTTTATAAAAAATAACTTATTCAGTATATATATATATACACACATACACATATACACAAAAAATATTCTAAAAATTTTATTCTTACTATTATAGATGTTATTGAAAAACTGTATGTACTAGGTGAAGAATAAATAAACAAATGTCAAAGAAAAACCTACAAAAAATACTAAAAATAAAATTTTTGTACTACAACATAAAAAATTATTACAGATTTAAATTATAAAAAATTTTATCAAATTCTATCAAATTATACTTATCATAAAAATTTTTACCAAATTATAAATTACTAACTCATGCTATTTTATAGAAAAACAAGAAAATTGTTAAGCACAACTGCCTTAAATCTAATGACACTCCAAGATAGCAATGACACTAAGGTATCATTCTAATTGAAAAATTTATACAACCTCACACTTATATTTGAAGTCAAAGTAAATGATTTTAACTTTAAAGAAGGCACTCAACAATACAATATTACTAAGACCTTACTCATATTACAACAAATAAAATATGTGATACTACAAAAATTTTAATTATTCAAAATAGTATTTATATTGTTCATTTATATTCTTAATTGATTATAGGAACCAACTTCACTGGTACTAATATAATTAGACCTATATGATATACCAATCAAAGAATTAAGGAGAAACAAACAAATCCAAGAGATATTTTTAAATGAAGAACATGCATACAAAGATAAAAAAATAATAAAAAATACATACAAGTCATCAGTTTAAAAAATCACGTCTTCACAAAAATATATGACAGGAAAAAAAGAAATAACTCTAACAATAATAAAAAAAAAAAAGGACAAATACTACATAAAAAGACTAAATCTGTCAACTAAAATAAATGTAAAAATCAAAACACCAAATGAAGATGTAGTTTTGTACAACTTCAATATAAAAAACTTTTATATTACAAAATATTTTAAATAATAAAACCCATCAAATTTAATATTAGTTTGTATATATTTTAATTAATTTTTAAACAATATAATACTTATTAAAATATATTATATACTATTACTAATTTACTATTTCACGCATTGCACGACAGTCTAATTTTTCTTAAAATTTAGACCACTCTTAGTATTTTTCTTACTATTGTTTTAAATAATAAAAGTTATATATACATTATCATTTTTGAAGAAAAAAAAAGATTAAATATACATTTGATTCATGGATATTAGTTAATATGCAACATGTTTTATTGGAAGAGGACAATTTTCTATGACTCTCTTTGCATTTTTGTGTTCAGCATTGTCGAATGCGAAAAATTTAGAAGTCTATGAAGGTTAGAAGTTGGCGGCAACAGTAATTATGGAAACAAAAAGGAAACTCCAGCAAGGAATGACTCAAGTTATAGAGCATTATTCTTTGTGAATAAATCCCCAATTTTTTTTGTTAGTTCTCCTTTTGCTAGTACTAGATATTTATCAAAGTGAGAGATATCCAATCTTTTTCTTTTGTCTTTGTTTCTATAATAGACAATGTATTTTTTTCTTTTTTTTTTTTACTAAAGATAGGAGATTCGAACCCGCAACCTCTTAATTGAGTATGAGGAGACTATGCCATTTGAGCTATTACTCATTGGCTTTAAAATTTGGAAAGATATGTGACTCGAACCCACGACCTCTTAATTGAGTATGGGGAGTCTATGCCATTTGAACTATAACTCATTGGTATTTGGAAAGATATGTGACTCGAACCCGCGACTTCTTAATTGAGTATTTCTTTTTTACAAAGTAATGCAATTACATATCTTTGGGGAAAAAAAATATGCAACATGCCTTATATAAGTAAAAAATATTCTCTTCCTATTTACTTCTATATCTGGTAAAACAATATTCCCTTACTATAAATATATAACTCTTCAATTTGTTTTTCCCTTCCTTTTGATAACTATACTTTCTTTCTTTCTTTTTCTTGGTATATAACTAATACTTTCTTAATTCCTACCAAAATAGCACCAAACACACTCTCTAGACTCTAGAGTAGATAGTTGATGATTTGCTTTGAACCTGACTTAATTTGCATTCTTCACTATGAATTTGACACAACACCAATCATTCAAGGTTTAATAATTTTCCTTGTGGAAAACAAATCTTGTTGTGGTTTTGGTGGAAAATTCGGTGCACAACTTCTTCAACTCCCTTGCCAAATTAGATGAGCCACAATAGAAAACCCCTGTAACAGGAAATCTCACATTAGTAACAGCATTAGTTGGGGCAAAATATATAATATATGGATTTCAATTATTAAACATCAATTTTATCTACATATATCACAATAACCAATGTGATGAATGGTATTATAAGTAGAATTTAACTAACTTGTGCCGGGTATATTTTAAAAATATAATAATAGAAAATTTTTAATATTTTTTATGTATTCAATGCATTGAGCTTAATAAGTAAAGAATTTGAGATAGAGATTCTCACCAATCTTAGCTCCCCTGTGCCTTTGAGCTAATCTAGCAAATATGTTGAACCAATTCGGACGAGCAAAATGAGTGTATATCTGATAAATAATTCAGTGACAAAATTATTCTATAATTCATGTAACAAGGTACTAATTTACTTAATACTCAAATATATCTCAGATTTCACTCTTCCTACATTGTTGTTGCTGACATAAACTGCCTATATAACTAAGAAGAAGATGAACTTACTGGGCTCCTGGAAACTAAGTCAGTGCCATTCTTGGCGTGATGCAACCCTTGAATGACACTTAGCAGCGCCGCACGGATATCTCCGGCAGGATACACGGTACTAGTAAGGAAATTGTGCATTTCCACCACCGACTAAAACACAGATTACCAAAAAAATACAACGATTAGAAAAAGAGTAATGATAGATTTATTCATTTTGTATTGTATATGGTATTGACTCACACCTTTAAGTGAGAATGTGAGTCATTCCAATTATATGGGAACCCAGTTAGTCAAACATTTTTCAGGAGAATATGGTTTTGTGATATTTTTAAATGGGGTTGTGGTTAGACTTAGACATACCTGATTTTTGTTTGAAGTTGCAATTTGATTCATAACATCTCTAAACCAATCAAGGGAATTTTGCTCTCTTGTGACCCAATAGAGATATGCCTTTTGCGGACACTTTGTTAAGTTGCCGTATTCTCTCACACCACTCTATTTCAAATGCCAAAGTTTTGGTGTTTGTTTAATGGAATAGCTACAGATGTGTAGTAATAAGAAAATAGACAGTAGAATTTATATATATATTTTTTTTTTGAAAAAAAAAAAAAGAAGCCTACATGAACATGATCATTGTGTGTTGTAGCTGCTACATCTTTGAGGATGCTAATGAAAGGTGTGGCTCCAATACCAAGGCCAATCAGCATCACAATGTCATACTTAACATGATCTTGAGAAGCAGAACCATATGGCCCATCTATGTACACTTTTGGACACACTTCTGATCTTGTTAACACTGCCTGCATTCATATCCCACAACCTTCTTTTTTAGAAATTCAATGCTGTAATTATTTATGAAAATAAATCTTTTTAATTTTTCTCTTAAGTAATGTTGCTAAGTGTGATCTTTTATTATACAACGTCTTTTTTGACACCGACACGTTTTCTCTCACATTTGACAATATATACGTGTACCTCTTGGAATAGGTCGTATATTTGGTAGCTCCAATCTCCAAGAGTTCTAATGTGCACACTAAGGTAATCATCTTGTGGTCCTGAAGTTAAGGAAAATGGATGCCTGCAAATATTGCAAGATTGGAATGGATTAATACTGAATTAAAAATGTAGCAGTGTTTAATGTCGTAGAAATTGAAGTACCATTCAAGGGATGAAATTTGTGGGCACTGAAGGAATATATACATGCCACTTTGGTACTTGAAGCCTTCAGGTTTTTGCATTTTCAGGTACAAAACTTTTCCGGGACACAGACTTACCTGCATGCAAATTATCATAGCTAAATGACATTATAATCCCTTGAAGATTAACTTTATCTGACAAGTTATTTGAACATGAAAAAATTGTTAAAAATATTCCCTCGACGTAAAATAACAAAATTTGAAAGGATAAAAATAACTCACTTTATGGTAGCTAATCACGAAGATATCTAGTTAAGATGTTAGTCTTATATTAAACTGTTTAGTCAAATATGTCAACTTATCCCACGATTGTCCACTATTATCTTCACATCAAAACATCTTCATATGAGTATTCGCCTTTTACTAAACATGCTTATAAAAAATCAAGACACTTTAGAACTGAATTAATCTTTGAAAGGCATAATGTCATTTTATTTTCATGGGTCACCATATCCAAATTGAATCTTTTTGAACAAAAATGACGGTTTGCTCAATTTTTAATCATACTTACAAGAACAAAAATGAAATTGGAAATTTCCAAATTTTGGACGGTTACATAAGAATGATAAAGTTAACGGAGAATTAGTTCAATGTTTCTACTATTGCTAAAAAAGTTGATCAAATACTACCTTGAAGATATCAACTTCATAAGATCCTGACCTTACAGCTCTAAAGATCCTCTCTCCAGTGTATAACAAAACTGGAAAAGCAATGTACATCCAAGTCTGCACGTACAAAAGAAATTATCAGTGAGAAAAAAATAATTTTGTATCAAAATTTGGTGAAAGACAGAAAAGACTAACCGTTTTCTCGGTCCATTTGTTAGTTAGGAACAAGAACATGGAGTGGACAATGAGCAATGCATAGACAATAACAAACAAATGGTGTGAGTACCAAAATGTGTTGTAGCCGGTGACCCTTCTTAGGGACACCGGCAGCGCCGGCGAGCGACGTCTCGGCCACTTTGTTGCAAGTGTGAATGCAATGGCCATTAGAAACACCATGGCTATCCCACTTGCCACCTCTGTTGTGGCCAAAATTTGCAAGTACGTTGGCTGCCGGAACCCGAATCTCGCCGCTATAGTCTGCTGGAAAACCGCCGTGCTCGAGCCGCTGATTCTTGGGAAATCACAGGCAAGGTGTGTACCGCCATGCAAGACCACACCCACCACTATTCCTGCTGCAATAAGCTGCATATAAATTCCAATAACATCATAAGTTTAACAAACAGAAAGACAAAGTATGTTTTTTTGTTGTTAAGACTCTGGTTGCTGTTTATATCTATCCGAGATATGAATTACAGTGATACATATTCACTGTTTATTTAGTAAAATAAGAACATATTGACATACAACAACACACAAAATACATGTATTTAGTATTTTGTCAAAAGATTAAGATGCAGATATTAGACATAACACGCATATTTTACTAACAATTTTCTCCTTATTAGTAGTAAATTTGTTTTTTATGACAAATTTATTTATGTCTCCTTATTAGTATCTTAATAACAAACAAAATGCATATATTTATGTGTATATATGTGGATTTTGGGATAGTAAACAAACAAACTAGCCTAATATTTGCAATAAGTTTTAAAAATAGTCCTAATGTATAGAGCCTAGACACAAAATGTACCATGTTGTTCAGAGTGGACAATTAATTAACCGAAATGCAGGCAAAATTAGACGAGGGTGTACCTTGTGGAAGTTAATGTTGTCATTAAAAGGAATGAGATAGTTGATCCTAGGATCCTTGCGGAGCCAAGTGATTGTGTTTCTACAAACAGGGAGGAGAATGAGAGCCATGTTGAGTTTCAATGTTTCAGCTGCACCTTTTGCAGTTGGAAGGCAATAACCCATCACTTGAAATCCTGATCTATGACTGTACTGATAGAATTTCCACCCAAACAGCACAATGCAAGCCATTACCCAAACCAGAACCATCCAAGCGCGCCGCCAGTTCGTTCGGAACAACACTTCCGCCCTCGACATTGCTTCTTGCTCCTTAAGGAACCCATTCTTGTTGCTCTCCACATTATTTTGCTTCTCTGTATCTCCTGCTGCTAATGATTTCTTTGATGGACTTTGGATTAACTTCAAGAGACACTCCATTTGAGATATCTAGAAAACAAAAAACAATGCATAATGAATAATGTGTCTCTTGAATTATCAATATTTAAATCTTGAGTTTAGCTAATACTTGTCCTTAGACACATGTTAATGTTACCAATTAAAAATTTGTATTAAGAAAAATACAAAATTTAGCTCTAAAATAATCCCTGACATTGATTATGTGCATTTAAATAGTTTCTGAGATTCTAATTACATCAATTATATTTTTGAAATTGTCAAAAGTGCCCCACGTTAATCTTTAACCATGTGATGAGTTACTTGATTAAAAAGAGTTCAGAGACTTATATGGTACATAGGAAATCTTAAAGATGTAATTAGTGCAATTGAAATATTAGAAACTATTTTTATGCATATAATCAATCTCAAAAATTACTTTGAGACTTAACTTGCATTTATTATTTATTTATTTAGTAAAAACTTAAAAACTTCTACTAAATATACTTTGAAAATACATGTTAACTAAACTCTTAAAAAGACACAAAACTAACTAAACTTTTAAAATTTTAAGAGTTAAACATGTGATTTTTATTCAATTAAAATTAGTACCTGAATGTAGCCTTTGTTTTGGAGGTCAAGTGATTCCATGATCAAAGCTGCAGAGTTCTCGGCTTCTTCTTGTGTCACGGATAACTTATTTGTAGATGCAGCCAATACAATTGTCTACACAAGCGCCAAAATTATTAGTCAAAAATACAAAGAACATGCCCATGCTTACTAGAACCAATTAACTGTTTCTTACACACCTACTATATTTTACTAATCATACACTTGTCCCGGTAGGACTAGGTGCCATAAATCTAACATGAACATTCAAAAACATGACAAATAGTAACATGATTTTTCTTCAATCATCTTAAGATTAATTATTAATTAACCTGTTTTATATCCGTCTTGGTAATTCTTCCATCATTGTTTCTGTTACACCTATAGTAAAAGAAAAAATTACAGTCAAAAGTAAAATAAACTTGTTAAGGTGTGGCAAAAATGCTACTTATATACTAAATTTAGCTACTAAAACCAGTTATTATGTATTCATATATGTATTATTTAACTTATTTTCAATTTATATTTTGTATTCTAATATATATTTTATATTAGTGACTGATTTTAATAGCTAATTTTAATTAATATACACCTAGTATAGTTGAAGATGCGAGTATGATAATTTAGTGTAAATTTTTTACATGTAAAAAAAAATTCGCATTCTTGAATCAAAAGAATCATCTTTAATCCGAAGCCAGAAACGGTACAAATCAGTTTTAGTGATGTTGAATTTCCAATGCTTTCCTCCTCTTAATGCTCTTAGCAATTCATTGGCAAATTCTGGTGAAGACTGCATCCCTATTGAAAAATGAACAATAACAATAATGATTGGCAAAAGAATCAATGAGACAAACAACTTTCAAAATCAGATTAAGTTGGTTTAAATAAAAGCAATACCTTTAAATTAAAAGAAACCCAAGTGGAGGATTCAAAATAAAATAAATGTTAAACATTGATAACTGAACCAAATTAAGGAACGAGTAATTGATTATACAAACTGTGTTGTAATGTAAGACATTATAGCATATGCGAAGAACGTGGCTAAGGTGGCTAACTACTATGCTTTGCTCACCCTATGATTCTTGTGTGTTAGTTGATTGGTACTATAAGGCAAACAAAAGCAGCCACCGAAATTTAAGGCACACAAAACGGTGTCGTTTCTAAGAATCATGCATCGCATAATAATTTTTATGATTAAAGATAATGAAAACAACTCAATAAAGTGATTACTGAAATATTATAAATTACACATAATAATAAAAAGAAATGTTTGACTTTCTGTTTCTTATAAAAAGAAATATCTATGCGAATTTTTTTTTTATATTAAGTGTCTTGTTTTCATATTTATCTTATGATGGTAAAGTAACAAGTAGATTAAAAATTTATTTGTTTATAATACTAAATAAATTTTTTGTTCATATAAAAAAATTAGTTTCATCTATTAACATATAAAAATGATTTATTTTTGTCTCTGATATTATTTATTTTATTAAATACTAATGTAGCAAAATGTAAAATATTAATATTTGATAGAATTGTACATTTCTACTATATGATTATAATAATTTATTATTTTTGACCAATTAATTTATAATATTTAAAAATATTAATTAAAAATATAATATTGAACTGTTAAACTAAAAATATTGAATCTGCTAGCTAAAAGTATTAGTCAATATAAATTAAAATTATTATTTTTTAATTTCTTCATTTAATATATTATATTAGCATATAATAGAAAAATATTTAAATTTTACCGACAAAAATTATAAATATTTAAAAATAAAAAAATAAAAAATTTAGTTAAACCAAAACAATTTTTCTCACCAATGCAGAAGGCAAAGTTGGACCATTCTACAACCGGTTCAGGGCTGGTTCTGGGGGAGGAAACTTGGTCGAACCGGCTGTTCACATGGTTCCATTGCATCCCACTGTGACCGACAATGCCATCGATGAACACTCTTTTCTGAAGTTCGTGGATTTCTGCCACGTGTGGTGGTCGTAGTTGGTGTTCTTGATGATCTTCATCATCATGAGGAGGAACATTATTGGACCCGGTCGGACCCGGGTGGTCGTAGAGGAGGTATTTCTTAAGGGTCCAAGAAGAAGAAGAAGAAGAAGAAGATGAGGTGGAGGAGGAGGGAGTCAATGAAGAAGATGGTGATGCTCTCATGAGAGCAATGAGAGAAGAACGATGATGACTATCATGATTATGATGCTGATGATGAGGAGCTTTTGATTCTACTTGAACATGATGAACATTATCCATTGTTGTTGGGTCGTTTTGAGAAACTCTTTGATGATGTTGTGTCTTAATTAGCTTATTATTTTCATTCGCATTTCCCTAATAATAATAATAAGCATAGAGAAAATAATGTATTTTTGTTTCAGAGAAAGAAGGTGAATAATTTCTTTTTTTTTTTTTATAAGGATCATTACAAAGTCTTCACTTGAATAATAATAATTGCACTCAAAAATTGACCCATGAAAGGAGATAAAGAAAACTATAGCTAGCTAGCTAAATTATGTTGCTACAAATAATGCACGAGCAAATTGGCAATAATTGTATATATTTTTTGTTATTTTATTTATATTATTTTTTTCATGTAGGAGTAGTAGTGTAGAATTTTCTTTATTGGAATTGAGTGGTTGAGTAAGGGAAAAGAGAAAGGACAATAATGGTTTTCAATTTGTTCCAGTGTAAAAGAAAGGATAATAATATTAAATTAATATAATACATTGTATATATATGTGTATGTGTGTTTGGTTTGGTATGGGTGTGTGGACTAATGTATATGATTATATAGAAATAATTGATGAAGATGATTAATGTAGGTTTTGTTGGATCATCTATCTGATTATATGAGAGAATGAAGGTAGATTAAGTAAGGGCAGGTATTATAGGTTGCATAACAAATCCATGGTGGTGGATTATTAGATTGGAAATATAAAGATTGTGTGACGTATAAAAATAAATAATATATCTATATATTTGTGTGTTGGTGTGTTGGTTGAAATGTGGGGGAGAAGAGAGAAGAACAACGCTGTCATTTCATTTTCCTATCTTTGCTAAATCAATGACACCTCATATTTTTCACTGAGCAAGCAAACAGAATAATGTGTGTGGTATGGATCATGAATATTATTAATTATCATATCATATATCATACTATGCTATAGTAATTATATATGGAAATGAAAAATATTTTAAAGCTAAGTGGTTCTATTGGAACTTGGAAGGATCAAATGGAAAAATGTTACCACTTTTGGGTAGCAAAGTAAGTTATTTTAATGTGTTATTGTATCACCAAGCCTAGCTAAGGGTTTGCCAATTGGGTCCAAGGTACTTGTTTGTAATTTATAAAATTTAAAATATTTTTTATATTAAGTATCTTTGTATTAAATGAAATTTACCTTTTATATATAAGATTAATTTATTATATTCATATATTGTAATTTGATTAATGTTCAAGCTATATATTTTGCTATTTTTCTTAATATGTGTTTTTTTGTCATAATTATTTTAGGACAGCTATATATTATGAAAAAGTATAGGTAACCAACAACATTTTTGAACAATATGTAAATAATGTGAATTAATAGGGTTAAAAAAATAAATTTAATTAATAGCATTAAATTAGGATGTAATGTATTTTTATTTGATTAGTGATTGTTCATATTGTTCAAAATAGTCATTGTTTACCTAACATTTTTCATATATTATAAATATTCGCTAAAATTAACGGGAGCTAATATGTATTCAAAAATTGAATGATGGTCGTATCTAATTAGATTTTATTAAAGGATGCCGGTTGATAGTAAAAGAAAATAGTAAAAATGTAATAAATAAATGTCTTTAGAGTACTTTAATTTCAAACTAAATGTTAACTTTAATTTTAAGTATGCTCTATTTTAAGTCAAAGCGAGCCATGTGACTCAAAAGAAAACAAACAATATTCATTGCGGTGGGCGTCGTAACTGATTTGGTTTCGTTTTGTGTGGAATGTTGCGTAAATAAAAATAAACGAAATTTGTAGTAAAATTGTGTACGCGCGATTTTAATATAGATATTCTTTTGATCAAATGGTGATTTATTAGATGTATAACTAATTCAAAAGAGTATAGGGCTTTAATTTTTTTTAGTTAATTTTAATTACTTTTTATTTTATTTTTACTTACACTTAGTTTGAATATTTTATTTTATAGTCTCCAAGGACTCCACCGATTTAGAGATATTATTCCTTTTAGGACCCTTTCTTTCTCTTACCTGAAGAGTATTCATTGGGCTGTGATGCATATGGATCCCATCCACACAAGGCCCAAAGCCTGGTGGAAAGGGGACATGAAGTGTTAGAGGATCTATCCTTATTGAATTCAACTTCAAATTCTCCTAAATTTAGATATAATTGTTCTTTACGTACAAGCTATTTTACTATAGAAGTTATTTTATCATACAAGTTCATACAATTCTTTTTTCTCTAAACCACCCTCATGCACGCGTCTACACACGCCCATTCCACGCGCCTCTTAATTTAACAGATTTCAATCAACGCGCGAATATATAATTTCTTTTTTTAAAAGGATTTCGTTTCTTTTTTTGAATTTGTCTGCGTTTTTCTTCATTTGTTTTCATACGTTCTCTCTGCGTTCTCTTTCGTTGTTTCGTGCATTTCTTTCTGTGTTCTCTTTCTGCGTTTTTTTCGATTTTCTTTGTTCTCTACGTTCGTTTTTGAAATTAAGCTCTGAAATCGTTTTGAAGATAATGAATGATTCAAGTTCAGATTGTCAGCTAGACTAGAGCGAAGTGGATTATTGTTTTGAATCGAATGAAGTGCCTGAGGTGTGATTGAATTCTAATTAATGTTTTTGTTAGTAGTTTATGATTATCTAGGTGAATAATATTGTGAACCTTGCTTGTGAAAATTATTGTTCATTGTTGATTGTTTAAATTGAATGTAATGTAGTTATTCTGATGAAAATTGCTGTCCATTGTTGTCCATTTTATATCGTATTTTTTGGGGTAAATCAGACATATTTGGGTGTAATAAGATTTTGGGTGTATTTACAGGTTCTGACTTGTCAATTGAACGATCGTGAATTGTATTATTGTTTTGACTCGAATCAAGTAATGAGGTGTAGTTTGAATCTAGACAATGTAGTTTGTTCATAGTTTAAGATTTTATAGTTGAATCGTTTCTATTTGATGCTTATTGAATAGTTGTTGTTGCATTCTATAGTTTATCCTAGCTTTTAATATGGTGTATTGTGGTCTTTTTTGGGTGTATTTTGCAGTTTCTGTGCGATGTTGATCAGGAGTTTGTTCTAAAGGTTAGGATGACTTTTAAGATGCTTGAAGATGCTGCAAAATTCTACAAAGATTATTCGAAAGTTGCAGGTTTTTCTACAAGAGCTCGGAACCCAAATAAGAAGGGTAATGAAATTAAGAACCAATTGATTACATGTAGCAGAGAGGGAAAATGAAAATTGAAAATATCTCCGACCGAGAAGACAAATCTCTCAGCTGGTTTAAATTGTCCTATAAGAATTTATATACACATATTGAATGACATTGGTGTTTGGATCATTTCGAAGGTCGTGTTGCATCATTCACATCCCTGCTGTCCAAATCAAGTAGAGATGCTTAAACAGCACAGGGAACTAAGCATGTCCGTGTGTCGTACAATAGAGAATAACGAGTAAGCCGGAATCAGACCAAGCAAAACATACCAATCATTTGTCGCAGTAGTCGGGGGTCACCGCGAGTCAAATTTTATTGAAAAAGATGTGAGAAGTTACATCACAAGAGAAGTACGGAATGTTTCGGAACTAGAGGATGCAAAAGAATTCGGAAAATGCTTATTAAGAATGAAAGAGAAGAATCAGAATTTCTTTTTCGAGCTCGAACTTGAGGTCGATCAGTCGATTAAGATTTCCTTTTGGGCGGACGCAAGGAGCAGGGCTGCCTATGAGTATTTTGGAGATGTTATTTCATTCGATACCACCTACAATACAAACAGGTAATATTCAATTCTACAACAGAGGTGTACATTGCATGTTTTTGGGTGTAGAGAGAGATTATTTCGGCGGATTTAACTATTTTATTTTCTGTTTCGTCATATTCAGGTATAATATGGTTTTTGGTTCTTTTGTCGAGGTGAATCACCACGGTCAGTCAACACTTTTCAGATGCGCTTTGATGAAAAACGAGGATACTCAATCATTCAAATGGTTATTCGAATGTTGGCTTTGTTGCATGGGAGGAAATGCTCTGAAAGGCATTCTCACCGATCAATGCGCATTGATGCAAAGGGCCATCGAGGCTTGTATACCGACATCAATTCACCGGTGGTGTATTTGGCACACTATGAAGAATATTCCAAGCAAATTAAACAGCTATAAAAGACACCAAGAAATCAAACAAGAGATGAGCCATGTTGTTTGGAACTCTCTTACGAAAGAATCATTCGATAAGAATTAGAATGATTTTCTGATGAAGTACGGTCTTGGGGACAACAAGTGGCTTTCAGGTAATATTTTTTTTTAATTCTGTAGCAGAGGTGTACATTGCAAGTTTTTGGGTGTATCCTAGTTCTGATTTAGGTGTTTTTTGCAGAGCTTTTCGAAGACTGTCATATATGAATTCCAGTTTATCTCGATCACCACTTCTGGACCGGGATGAGAAGCACACAAAGGAGCGAGAGCATGCATGCTTTTTTTAACAAGTTCATTACACAAAACAGCTCACTTATCCAATTCGTCAAACAATACGACAATTGCCTAGGAAGCAGGGAGCAAAGAAAGAGAGAATCGGATGCTGCAGATTTTCATACCATCATACCGTGTGAAACAAAATCCTCAATAGAAGCTCAGTTTCAACACGTGTATACTCACGATAAGTTTAAGGAATTTCAAGCACAATTCAGAGGAAAGGTGAATTGCATCATAAGATCAAAGCACTCCGCTCTAGGTTATACGATATATGAAGTTGTAGAACAAATTTTTAACTCAATATTCAACAAGTTTGGGGTTACATATGATGCGGTAGCAGCCGAAGTTAAATGTGAGTGCTTCTTATTCGAGTCAAGAGGGATATTGTGCCGTCACGCTTTAAGCGTGTTAAGCTTTGAACGAGTAAACAAAGTGTCACCGAGATACATATTGGAACGATAGAGCAAGAACATAAAGAGGAGACACACACACATCAAGAGCAGCCACGATGAGCCTTTGTTAGAGCCAAGAAGCAAGAGATTTGACAAATTGGTGTTTCATTCACAGAATATATGTGAATTTGCATCAGAACCCGAGGAGTTCACTACGATTTTGCACCGCACATACGATAATGCCATGGTTGAGATGCAAGAACACAAAGCCAAAAGCAACGAAAAATATTCGTTATCTCACGAAGATGCTAACTTGAAGCTATTAACGAGCTTCAAAGCCCTCCACGTGTGAGAACAAGAGGACTTCCCAAAAATAAACTAGGTTTAAAGATGGAAAAACAGATTGCAAATGCTTCAAAGAAAAGGAAAACAAAAGCTCTAAGCAAGCGAGGTAAAAGTGATGTTCTTTAAACAGGGTGGGTAATTTAGTTTAATATTGTTAATAGTTTTGCTAATATGTGAGTTTATTTTTTCGCAGTTGAACCTTTTTTTTATAGGGGATCAGTGGTGCAATCAAATTCCAACCAATATCATGGACATGTTATGAATTATTAGTTCAGAGATTCAGTAGCACAGGACATGATTTGGGGTGTAAAGTGACACTATTTGGGTGTACCGATGAATATTTTTTGGTGTATTCTGCATGCTCTTATTTTTGACATTCTCTTATGTGTGTATATATATATATATATATATATATATATATATATATATATATATATATATATATATATATATATATATATTGAGATGCTGTTGTTTGTGTTGGAAATTAGTGAGATGCTGTTGTTTGTGTTGGAAATTAGTGTCCTGAAAGGATTTGTTTGTTTTAAATTTACAATACATATACAATTCAATACCTAAGGAGGGTAATAATTCAAATTTCTGAATTGCCATAACTCCTGGTTAGATTTTAAAGAGAAATATGTAAGCATGCAATAAGGGTGTATTCCCCATTTTTTTTGGTGTATTATAAAAGGGGCGTATTAGTATATTTGATCTTTGTTTCCCTTGATTTTTTGGAACCTATAATTAACACCTTTTGAATAGAGCACAGACAGCTCCATAGAAGTTTATTAATGCAAACAAAATTTATAATAAGATTGGATTGAATATTCACAATCTATACAAAAAGTATGTGTTTAAACTAATTGATAAACCACTATTTTATGGTTTATTTTGTATTGAATTGAGTGGATTTTATCAATTATTCTCACACTTATTCATGTAAATTGCATGTTTTACATTTTCCTTACTAATTTTGTGCTGTGATTGAAAACATGCTTCTTTGGCCTTAAAATTGCTAATTTTAATCCTCTCTTATTACAATTCGATGCCATGATATGTGTGTTAAGTGTTTTCAGATTTTATAGGGCAGGAATGACTTAGAGGATGAAAAGGAAGCATGCAAAAGTGGAAGGAACACAAGAAAGTGAAGTATTGGGAAGCTGGCCTCGACGCGTATGCGTGACGAGCGTCACATGCTGCATTAAACAGAATTCGCTGGGGGCGATTTTTGGGCTGCTTTTGACCCAGTTTCAGCCCCGAAAATACAGATTAGAGGCTGCAGAGTGGAGCTGGAAGGGAGACTAACTTTCATTCACACAATTTTAGGTTTTACATGTAGGTTTCTAGTCTTGTTCCTTCTCAGATTCAGATTTCTACCTTACTTTAATTTAATTTTCTTCTACTTTTATTTGTTCTAGTACTTTAGTTTATCTATTTCTCTTGTTGATTTCCTTATGTTGCCAATTTAGTTTATGAATATTTCTTGTTTCCTTTAATCCATATTAATGCAATTTATGTTTTTATATTTATGATTGCTTTCTTTAATTTGTTGTTATTGTTTCCTCTTGCAATTGTTAGTCTTAGATTTTGCTATGTCTTGTTAGTTTTCTATGTTTTTATTTTACGCCTTCTAAGTGTTTGATAAAATATTTGGTTGGATTTTAATTTAGATTTTTATGTTCTTGACTTGGATTGATTATTTAGAGACTCTTGAGTTATCAAAAGTCTTTTGTTGATTGGCGATTGAAGATTGTCGGTTAGCTTGAACTTCACCAAAGCTAGTCTCTCACTATGAATTGACTAGGACTTGTGAACTCAAGTTAATTGTATGCGCTTGACTTTCCTCCATTGGTTAGAGGTTAACTAAGTGAAGGCAATTCATATTTACCATCACAATTGATGATGATAATAAGGATAGGACTTCTAATTCTCAATCCTTGCTAAGAGCTTTCTTAGTTATTAGTTTATTTTTCTCGCAATCTATATTTTCTTATTCCTTATTACAAAAACCCCAAAAATATGCTTTTTCATAACCAATAATAAATATACTTCCCTACAATTTCTTGAGAGACGACCCGAGATTTGAATACTTCGGTTAATTTTATTGGGTTTGTATTTGTGATAAACAATCTAAACATTGATTGAGGGTTAATTGTCGGTTTAGAACTATACTTGCAACATGATAATTTTTGTGAAAAAATCTTTACCGACATTTTTCTTCCATCACTAATCACAAACTATACAACATTCAATCATTGTCAATATCATTTGAACCTAACTGACAATATGGACTCAACAATGCTGCAGAAGGCTTGGACAATCTGATTCCTTCAATTTCTCGAATGGCTCTATCTCTATCTTGATTCATCTCATGAAACAGAATCTGCGAAGCTATTCAACTCTGAAATGGTCCACCTCCGCCTACAGTTTAAAAAAATTTCTTTTTACTAAACTCTGTTAATTTAGCAAAGTAATACAGAATTATATATTTTTAAACATAATTACCTGCGTCCAATTCTCCCAGTCGTATTTTTCCTTTTTAATATTTTCCAGTTCAAGTACCTCGAGCCATTTCATTACATAAATAGCACAATCAAAGCTAAAAACAAAAATAAATTAGCAAAATAAAATAGCAAACCGGGGTAAATATCTGAAGTTTGGCCTGACAGAACGATGTTTTAGTTTAATTGGCGCCTAACGAAAGAATTGTGATAAGTTTTAGAAACGAAAACTTACATATGAATGAGATGCCAATTTTCGCATGTCCAAATAAGGGATGAACATTGAGTAGTCTTGAATGTCGAAGGGCTTTTTTGTTTTTGAATGTAAGAACTCGCCACCGCCATGATTCCCCAAAGCCATATTCTGCAGAATTTGTATAACACTGAAAGAAACAGTTACTACACACAGTACATTACATAAATATACCAAAATTTGAGCTTAATACACCTTACCACAATATCAGGGGGAAAGCAGTAAACTTGTTCTTCAAATCTTTTTATTCTTGTTTTGTTGAGAATTAGACACATTGTAGTCACAATCTAGAAAAACAAAAAATTCAAATTAATTACATCAACATTGTAGTCATAACTCATAATAAAATCATTAATCTTATTCTAAGATTGCCTTAGCTTCAATATGTACTAGATTTTAAAGACGCAAAGTGGCCTTTTGTTATTTCCATCAGTTGTTGAGCATTGAGGATGCACATTGACTCCCACTCATTAGTGCTTCCATCTGCATAGGTTTTTATATTAGTAGCCCAGAGGAAGCACTTTTTTTTAGGTCCCCCGACACCTCAGTCATCCTCGCAGGAGTTTCAAACTTTTCAAACTTTTGGAGCGGGGGACTTCTATCTTCTACAAAATTCAAAGCCGCCGCAACCCCTGTGTTTGCAACTTGCTCCACCAGTTCTTCTAAATCTTCAACCAGAATCGGACTCACTTGACTCTTTCCCTTTTCAGACGTCGATCGTTCCTCCTGAGTCAGTGTCTCTTCCTGACTTGAATCAGTAAAGGCAAGGCTGAATGATGGCACGGGAAATTCTTTCGGTACAAAGGATACTGCCCTAGCCATCATCATCAATGCAGCAGTGACTTGAGGAGCTAGTTGACTGCATGTTGACATATAAAATACTATAAGAATAAGAATAGATGAATGATATCAAAAGAGAGTTATATATATTGTGTAGAACTTATATTTTAGAAGGAGCTGCTGGCATTGTAGGTGTGCCATCAACAGGTTGATGGGGTTGTGAAGTATTACACGGTTAAAGAAAAGGTTTTAAATAAGAAAAAAACCAAATGCACTTTAATTCACTAGAGATACACTCAAATAAGAACCAAATACACCTATATATAAAAGACATGTAACCAAATATTATTTCTTACCCCTTAATTGTTTCTTCTCTAATTTTTTTGCTCGGAGACTTTAGAGGGATTGGTTCACTCTCCATAGGGCTTGGTGCTCTCGTCTCCGACGGAGGCAGACGTACTTAAAGCGAAACTCCAACCAAGACAAAAATAAAAATTTAACAAACTCTCTTAAAATAGAACATTAAAAGGTTGAAATATAATTGTAAAACTCACATCTTAAGCAGTTTAGATTGCGAATGTGTCTCCTTCTGAACAATGATCATCTGTTGTTGAGCCGGGTCACTGAATGATTCTTCTTCTACACCAAACCTAAAATCCACCAAAATCATGTCAGAATACACCTGAAACATTAAATAGAAACACAACCTCTGTTTTTTTCCTGTCTTTTTTTTCTTGAATAAAATATTAAAGGGCTTTTTTTTTTCTAAAAAATATATACACAATCAGAAGCAGAAGATGGTAACACAAAAATTAAGCAAATGGCAATAGAAACAGAAATTACATGCTATCACTGGGTTTGTTTACACTGCTTTATTCCGTCTGTATTTGAAACACAGGATCATTTTCACTTTCCAAGTTCACCTCTGGCATTCTAAATATAAAATAAACATCATTAAGTATAAGTAGACTATTTAATTACATCAGAAACTATAAAATTCTATTAAATAAAGGATCTTACGTTTTGGATGAATCATAGTGAGCTTCTGTCGAGGGGATCCCAACTTCTGGTATGTCTGCCCTTTTTCGTTCATCTTGGGAAAGCAAAAACTATCACCAGCAACAAAAATACCTTAAAAGTGGCAATATACACCCAAATTCAACATACCCCTGTGCAGTCTTTTCATTTATTTTTTTCTTTTTTGATTCTCTAAAATATTCTTGTATTTCTTCAGTTCTGACAGTACATGCAAAAGAATATGTTAAAGAAATAAAATTTTGATGAAAAAGAGTAAGATAGCTTTACAACGTATCTTACAAATCATAGGATTCAGTTTGTTGTTCAGAAGAGGAATCCTCAACAATGTGCTTTCTTTTTCTGGATTACTTCCTGGAAATCAAAGAAGTATCAATCAGACAAACACAACAAAATTGACGATAAAATACACCTAAAATCAATGCATACTTTTTTGGTGGAGTCTGAACTTTTTTCTTTGATTTTTTTTTAATTATTAGTTCCAATTCTTCACTTCTAACAATAAATGAGAAACACTTTGTTAATACATAAAATTTAGATATAAACAGAAAATATAGTAATGCAATGACAATTCAGAATTTTATTCATCATCAATCCGCTTTTACTTTCTGAAGAGGAATCCTCCACAATCTGCTTCCTCTTTCTGGATACCATTCTGAACAGCAAACAATCACTAGCAAAAAATACCCTAAAAATGACAAAATACACCCAAAAATGTTACTTACCTTTTTGCTGTTCTGGTTAGTTGTTTTCTTGTTTTTGTTGTTTCCTCTGAGTCTTGTTCAGACTCAGACTCAGAGGAAATAGCAATATCACTCTATGATGAACTTTCCTTATTCTTTTTTTCTTTCTTTTCTTCTTTTTTCATTTTTTTCAATTTCTTTTTCAGTTCTACCCTCTTGACGATGCCCTGAAATAGTTAAAATATTAGTTCACACCATCTACATAAATCAAATACACTCAATTTAGAGAAAGTATTCTGTTCAGTTACCATATGACCATCAATTTCAGCTTTGATCCTCTAAACTAGTAGCTCCATATCCCAATGCATCACCCAGGGTGGTCCAAGGATTGCATCTGCTTTCTTGTTTCTGTGTTTTGTTTCATGAAAATATACAATCATCAAGGCATAGAGGCAGCCATCAATGAATTTTTTCTTTTTCAAGTAGTGTTGGCTTATGCCCTTGATGATGAAATCAAGGACACGGCTACCCCAGTTCCACTCCCTTATGTTGTCCAGTCAAAAAATTGGAGGCATGTGGATATGAGATACTTTGTTTATGGTAGTCGGCAACAAGAATGCCATTAGAATATAAAGAATGAAAATCCTCTTGAACATCAAGCGATCTTGATCTGTGTCAACACCAATATCTATCATCTCATCATTCAGATTCTTCAAAGTTTTCCCCTGGAACTTTCTATAAAGTTCTTTGTTCTCCTCAGATAGCTCTTTAAAACTAAATTTTTGGGGAAATAGGCCCCCTACAGAAGTAGCAAAAAAGATCACCAATTACACTCCAAATCACTAGAAATACCCCAAAATACCAGCCATATACACCTCAATTTATTTTATGATTACATGAGATCAGAAGAATATATTACAAAGAATGCAAGTATGAAGGTTTTGTATAATCAGTTACCTGATGCATTCAAGCCAAGGGCAGCTCCTATTTATTTTGGGTTTAATGCTCAATGCATTGTGCCGGGTGTCCAATTTGTTTTTTGACAAATGAAAGGAATATGCCAACTCCTTCAAGAGTTTATGTGGCACATTCATCAGAGGGATGTGCATCAAATCATCAAATCCTAATTCCCGGACGATGGCCTTCTTTACTTTAATCATTTTTTGGAACTTTTCATTCAGTAGTCTTATGGAGCATCTCAAATCCTTGGTTTGCTGTAAACAAACCAAACGAAAATCATTTAAATAAGCTATATTTATAAAAGAAAAAATTGAGTTGGTCTAAGATATATGTGCTTACATTGTATTTTTTTTCCAGCTGGGTTCTTACTTGCCATTTTTACTATAAGAAATAAAAAATATTGTTAATAGATAAAAACATCACCAGTTACACTCGAATTTGCATGATATACACCCAAAACAGCACCAGTTACACTCTAATATGCATGATATACACTCAAATACCAGCTATATACACATCTATTATTTTTTCGATTTACATAACATTATATGAGTTCAAAATAATATTCAAGTCAATCAAACATGCATAAAACGACACCAGAAGTACAAGGACAATACTCTATTTTTTTGTTACACATGGTATAGGACAACGGCACCAGTTACACTCGAATACGCATGATATACACCCAAATACCAGCAACATACACCTCTATTAATTTTTGGATTTACACAACATTATATGAGTTTAAAATGATATTCAAGTCAACCAAACATGTATAAAATGACACCAGAAGTACAAGGACAATACTCTATTTCTTGTTACACATGGTATAGGACAACAACACCAGTTACACTCGAATTTGCATGATATATACCCAAAATAGTACTAGTTACACTCGAATACGCATGATATACACATAAAACATCACCAGTTACACTCAAATACGTATGATATACACCCAAATACTAGCCACATACATAATATTAAATAATAATAGCACCAATTATAGTCGAATTTACTTGAAATACAGTCGAAAGTTTCTATTCATACAAACTCAGTTTCCAAACATGCAAAAAACACATTAAAATATACATTATTCGGGAAAGAGTACATAAACCAGTTATCATCGATTTGAATAGTTTGATGAGAACAGTAACTGATGAATGAAGTTTTGACGGTTTAGAATTTCACAAATGAAATCTCGTTGCAAATATAGTTTCTAAACCAACAATAATCCCTTCATACAAAAATTTGTTTGTCACAAGTACAAACCCATAATATTAATAACCAAAGTATTCAAACCTCGGGTCGTTCTCCCTAGGAATTGCAATAAAGTGTTCTTGTTATTGGTTATGAAGTATGTTTGGGATTTTTGAGGTAATAGACAAGAAATGTAAATGGCAAATAAACTAACAACTAGAAAAGCTCTTGGCAAGGTATGAGAATTAGAAGTCCTATCCTAGTTATCCTTATCAATTGTGATGAGAATTGTCCATTGCTTCCACTTAGTTAACCTCTAACTATGAAGAAAAGTCAAGTGGATGAATTAACTTGATTCCACAAGTCCTAGCCAAATTATAATGAAAGACTAGGTTTAGTGGCATTCAAGTCAATTAGCAACTTCTAATTATCAATCAACAAAACAATTAGATAACTCAAGAGTCACTGATTACTCTACCTAGGCCAAGAGGAGAAAAACCTACTCTAAAATTCAACCAAACATTTTGACAAACACTTGGAAGGCATAAAAGGAAAGCATAGTAAAATTGCAAGAAAAGTAAATCTATACTACTCAATTGCAAGGAATTAAACAACAACAAAGCAATTCAACAATAAAGGAACATGAATCATAATTTGCATTAAAAGAAAAATAGAGGAAACAAAAGTGCATCAACATAAAAGTAGAGAATTACAAGAATTAAAATACAAAACTAGAGAGAGGAGAAGTAGAGGAACAAGAATTGATAAAGGAAAAGTAAATCAAAGCATGAAATTAACCTAGATCTAAGAAATCCTAATCTAGATCTAACCTAATCCTAATTCTAGAGAGAAGAGAGAGCTTCTCTCTCTAGAAACTAACTTTCCCTCCAAAACTCAAACTAAAACTAATTGGTAACTAATTGGTTCATCCCTTTTCAATATTTGGGTTAAATAGCATCAGAAATGAGTTGGATTGGGCCCAAAATGCTTCAGAAATTGCTGGCCATGAGTTGCCTTTAGTGAGTCACGTGCAGCTTCCCCATGCGTACGCATCCCTATACGCTAGGCAACTATGGCAAATTTTATATCATTTTGAAGCCCCGGATGTTAGCTTTCCAACGCAACTAGAACCGCCTCATTTGGACCTCTATAGCTCAAGTTATAATCTATTAAGTGCGAAGAGGTCAGGATTGACAGCTTTGCGATTCCTTCATTTCTTCATGAGTTCTCCATTTCTACATGCTTTTTCTTCATTCCCTCAATCCAATCTTTTCCTCCTAAACCTGAAATCACTTAACAAACATATCAAGGAATCTAATGGAATCAAGGTGAATTAAATTTAGCTATTTTAAGACCTAAAAAGCATGTTTTCACTCTTAAGCACAATTAAAGGAGAACTTACAAAACCGTGCTATTTTAGTGAATTAATGGGAGAAAAGTTGACAAGACCCTCTAAATTTAACACAAGATAAATCCTAAAAATGGAGTTTATCAGTAACATGTATTTTCAACCAAGAACACATAATGAATCTACTTAATAAATAGAAATATGATGATATAATGTTTCGCATTCGAAATGAACAGAAAAGTGAAAAACATGGAAGATTAGTGAAACAGTACCTTGAATAATATTTTGGTTTTTTTTATGGATATTTGGAAGTTTTCTTGTTGATTTTCTCGAGTGTTGGCGACGATTTTGACAGTTTCTTCAAAATTTTCGAACGTGGTTTGAATCTTGACGGTTGTGGTTTTGATCGAGGAAGAAGAAGCGTCCTTCATAATGGTGAGTTAACGCGCTATGGAAATGGTTGAGTAGCACGCGTGTTAACACGCTCGTATGGGTGAGTGTCCTTTTTGTTTGGCTTGGCCCAACTTGTAGGACTTGTAAGCCAAAAAGGCTTGTATGTGTAGCAGGTCTGATCCAAATAATTTTCAACTTGGGCTTCTATACTCTTTGGCTCGCATGGTTCCATCATGCATGACTCTTGTGTAATGAATAGGGTTGCACACGGATCGGATCGAATTGGATATGGGTAAAAATTCGATCCGATCCGCACTAGATTTTTTGGATCAGATCAGATCTAATATCCACACTTTTTAAACTTATATTCGACTCGCACATTTGCGAATAGGATAGGATATCAGATATATCCACGAAAAAAATATATTAAAAAGCTTATTGCTAAAAAAATTAAAACCTTTTTTCATTAATCCTAAAATATTATTAAACAAACTTTTATAGTAAAATCAAAATAATACAACATATATAACCAATAATTATTAATTTAAACTTTTAGACATCCGAGACAATCCTAAAATTAAATCAACCATAGGAGCAACTTAACAAGTAAAAAATTAAAATCACTTATCAGAAGGACAAGACAATCCTAAAATTAAAAATTTAAAAATTAACATCAGACAAAAAGATGACAAGAACAGAAGAACCATGATGAACAGGGGATAGATCAGAGGGTAAGATAAGAGGACAAAATACGGATGGCAAGCTGAAGTAGCGGTGAGGCGACGAGGAAGGAGGTGATGGTGCGACGATGAAGGAGGCGGTGAAAGGCAATGGACTGGAGGAATGGGGTGAGAATAGATGAACCACGACGCGAAATGCTATCAACGAACACCGCAAAAGAGAAATGGAACGATGATGAAAAAAATTCGAACGACAAGGTTGACAAGAGGAAGAGTGCTAGAAGTGAGGGGTCCGGCTCCAGCATAATGATTTTGATTTTCTATATTATTTTATTTTGTTTAATTTTTTGTTTGATATGACTTTCTCAATTGAATTTGATGCCAGCAATATATATATATATATATATATATATATATATATATATATATATATATATAGGGAGAGAGAGAGAGAAGCGCCGTCTAGAACCAAAAGAGGGGTGTTTAAGAAATTAGGGTTTGTTGCTATGTTAGTATATATTTATTAATTTATTTTTAATTATGGGGTGCGGATTTGCAAATACAGGTGTGATATCCATGATCTGATCCCAATGGAGTGTAGATCGGATGCGGATAAATACCGTAGATCCACGGATCTTATCCAATCAACCCCTAGTAATGAAATAGAGGTAATGAAGAAAAAATTTGAGTATTGAGTTCTCTCTGGAGGAGAGTTCTTTATTGAGAGTCCTTTCTCTTTGTAGAAGAGCCACACAAAACTAAAGGTTCTGTCTTCCAACTTCTTTACCTTATTTTAGCGTTCTCACTTATCTTCACACACAACCTATAATAATATCAGTAATAGAAATTCAAAGTTTGAAAAATAGCATACAAGTTACATCATCTTTACACCTGCTCGCTTAGTTAATGGCATCAACAAACTTTTCAACATACACTAGCATATTTACCACTACAGGAATTGGAGAAGCATTATGGAAAATGAAGGAAATCAAATTATAGAGGGCAAAGTGTTATCCATTAAAAGCATATCGGAGGAAACTTACAGTTAGGAAAGCCTCAATTTGGTAGGAAAAATAATCTCTGACAAAGAGATAAACTTCAAGACAAGCAAGAACGTTCGGCTAGGGATGTGGGATAATAAGAAAGGAGTGGCTTTCTCTGAGGTAGGCAAAAACAAAATGGTGATTAGCTTCAGCAATGAGAAGAGGGGTATTCAAATATTGGATGGAGGTACATGGAGCATTCGAGACTAACTCATCAACCTACAAATATGGGATCAACATCAATCAGTTTATGATGTGAAGCATAACCACATGCTGTTATGGGTGCAAATGCAGCTGAAATCATTGGCAAAGAGCTAGGACCAATAGTGGAATCCAAGAATCCTAGAAGGGGTAATGATTTGGAAAGAACCTTCTTGAGAGTCAAGGTAGAGATTAATATAAATGAACCTCTACCCACAGGGATATAGCTGTCCAGAGATAAACTTCCAAAAGCCTAGTAGAGTTCAAATACGAAAGAATACAAGATAGTTATTGTTTAAACTATGGTATACTTGGCCATGGAAAGAAAGATTGCAACAGACCCATAGCTATGGCAGTATGGAACCCAAGCATTCCAAGGTATGGACCAGGTTTAAGAGTCAACAGAGTTAAACTGCTTTCTCCAAAGGGTGAGGAACGTACAAGTAAAGAAGAACTTAGAAGCAAAAAAATGGCAGAGCAGGCGCGTGAATCTGCACATGCTGTGGAAGAGAGTAAAGAAAAGCAATAAACCGAAGAAAGTGGGACTGGGTGGGGAGTAGAAGCAGGAGAACAAGGACTAAGAGAGGCTATGCACGACAATCTAAAAGGAGTAGGTGAGGAAAGTCAAGGATCAAGGGAGTAGGTGGATGTAATTCCAAAAATCATGCTAATAAATGACATAAAAGATAAAAAGAAAGAATTAGGTTTAGTTAAGAGAAAAAAGAGATTATGGGAAGGTTCAAGGAAAGAAAAGCTGGGATAGAAAATAGAGAACATGGATTCTAGGCTAATATGCCCAATATTTCACACACTTTGGATCAGAGGAAAAAGAACAAATAAGCCTAACTACATACAACGAAGGGTAGCCCTATTGCTGGAGAAGAGAAAAATCATTAGGAAGCCCAAAAAAATGTGGTTCAAGGCTTAGGCAATAATAAGGTCAAAACTATAATAGAAATTTTAAGAGAAACAATGTGAGCCAGGAAGAAAGTTGAGGAGGGGAATCCAAGCAAAGAAGTAGCACTGGAGACCAACAAAAAATCAAATATGACAGAAAAAATCATTTGGAGCATTAGAGGAAGACCAAAACTGAAGAGTGTAGAGAAAAAGAAAGGTAAAGCGTCAACACACGTAACTAAGGAAGGTGAAATTTATTTCCTGGAATTGGCAGAGGAAGAGGATGATATGGCAGCAGTAAAAGAATATATAATGGAAAGGAGTAATGCGGTGATAGAGAGGACAGGAAAAAACTGGGAAATAGAGCTAGCTCAGAACATAGAGAATTGCCTAAATCTGAAGAGAAAGAGAGAACCAAAGGACCAGCTTATGTTTAAAGAGGGAGAGGAGCTAAATATAGTGACTACTGGAATAGAGGAAGCAAGCAAGACAAGGATAAAGCTAGAAGATATTATTATGGCTGAGCAAGCGAGCCAACACATGCCCCACCCACAGCCATGAAGATCTTGAGTTGGAACTATCGTGGGTTGACAGCACCTGCGACAGTTAAAGAGCTTTTGAGTCTGTGTAAAAAATTTAACCTGTATATAGTTTTTCTTTCAGAAACTAAAGCTTATAGTAATAGTATTATATGATTAGGAGAATTTTAAAATATGACAAGATGTTTTGTGTGGAACCCTGGAGCTTGTCCAGGGGCTTCCATTTATTTTGGAATGCTAATATAAATCTTAATGTTTATGAATGGTGCCATAACTATATTATAGCTAATATTAATTATAATGGATTTGATTATTGGTAGAGGATATTTACCTATGGGCACCTCAATCCTAAAAGAAGAAAAGAGCTATGGAGGGAGCTTACTATGAGAAGCCAGAACCTGCAGGGGCCTAAATTATTTTTGGGTGATTTTAATGATGTTTTGTCTCAAGATGAAAAAATTGGTTTGCACCCCAAGCCTCTAAATCAAATTCAGGCTTTTAGAGCTTTTGTAGATGAATATGAATTCATGGATATAGAATTAAAAGGCATGAAATTCACTTGGTTTAGTAATCTCAGAAATGACTTTGTCACTAAGGAGAGACTTGATAGAGCTCTAGTAAATTGGAAGTGGAGAAAATGGTTTCAACATGCGGTGTTGTATGGGTTACCTGCTATTAGTTTTGATCACAGTATTTTGCTACTGGATCTTGAACCAAAAAGCTGAATAACAAAGTCTTTCAAATTTGAAGCTTATTGGATGGATCATGAGGATTGTGAGTACATCGTCAAGAAGGGTTGGAGCAACAAAAAGAAAGAAGGAGGAGATAATTGAGTAGACTTGACACAAAAAATAACTGAGTGCAAAAGAGAATTGTCGAGATGGAGTAAAAGAACCTTCAAAAGGGTTGATATAAGCCTGGCATCACACATTCTACCAACCCAACCCAATCTGGTTGAATAGGGTTACCAATCCTTCTGTCTCTTGTGAATTCTATAGCATGTTATAGTTAAATTTTAGCTTGTTCCAAATAGAGAGTTTTAGATGATCAAAACATAAAATTATAGTTCTATCCTTTCTAAATTTTGAAATAAAAATTTTATTTCTCCCTTTACCTTTCCTTCCTAACTCCCATAAACATCACAAAAAAATAATTTTAATGTTTAATCTTTTGATAGAAGCTCATCTAGTGGTGCACGAAATTTTGATCATCAATGGCGCCAACAACTTAGTACGCACAATTGTAATCTCAACTCTTTATCACAACTTCACACAACTAACTAGCAAGTGCACTGGGTCGTCCAAGTAATAAACCTTACGTGAGTAAGGGTCGATCCCACGGAGATTGTCGGCCTGAAGCAAGCTATGGTCACCTTATATATCTCAGTCAGACGGATTCAAATGGGTATGGTGAATTGATAATAAAAACATAAATAAAATATAAACTGGAATAGAGATACTTATGTAATTCATTAGTAAGAATTTCAGATAAGCGTATAGAGATGCTTTCGTTCCTCCTAAACCTCTGCTTTCCTGCTGTATTCATCCAATCATTCCTACTCCTTTCCATGGCAAGCTGTATGCTGGGCATCACCGTTGTCAATGGCTACTTCCCGTCCTCTCAGTGAAAATGGTCCAAGATGCTCTGTCACAGCACGGCTATTCATCTGTCGGTTCTCGATCATACTGGAATAGGATCCATTGATCCTTTTGCGTCTGTCACTACGCCCAGCACTCGCGAGTTTGAAGCTCGTCACAGCCATCCCTTCCCAGATCCTACTCGGAATACCACAGACAAGGTTTAGACTTTCTGGATCTCAGGAATGGCCATCCATGGGTTCTAACTTATACCACGAAGATTCTAATATCTCGGACTCGGTCCCCTATATTAGATATCCAAGAGATACCCATTGAATCTAAGGTAGAACGGGAGTGGTTGTCAGGCATGCGTTCATAAGTTGGGAATGATGATGATTGTCACGATCATCACATTCACATTGAAGTGCGAATGAATATCTTAGAAGTGGAATAAGTTTGTATTGAATAGAAAAATAGTAGTACTTTGCATTAATCCATGAGGAACAGCAGAGCTCCACACCTTAATCTATGGTGTGTAGAAACTCCACCGTTGAAAATACATAAGTGATGAAGGTCCAGGAATGGCCGAGAGGCCATCCCCCAAACGTGATCTAAAGATGAAACTAAAGATGTAAAGACAATAGTAAAAAGTTCTATTTATACTAAACTAGTTACTAGGGTTTACAGAAATAAGTAAATGATGCAGAAATCCACTTCTGGGGCCCACTTGGTGTGTGCTTGGAATGAGCATTGAAGCTTTCACGTGGAGAGGTCTTTCTTGGAGTTGAACGCCAGTTTTTAACCTGTTTTTGGCGTTTAACTCCACTTTGCAACCTGTTTCTGGCGTTTAAGTCCAGAATGCAACATGAAACTGGCGTTTAATGCCAGTTTGCGTTATCTAAAATCGGGCAAAGTTGGACTATTATATATTGCTAGAAAGCCCTGGATGTCTCCTTTCCAACGCAATTGAGAGCGTGCCATTTGGAGTTTTGTAGCTCTAGAAAATCCACTTTGAGTGCAGGGAGGTCAGAATCCAACAGCATCTGCAGTCCTTCTTCAACCTCTGAATCTGATTTTTGCTCAAGTCCCTCAATTTCAGCCAGAAAATACCTGAAATCACAGAAAAATACACAAACTCATAGTAAAGTCCAGAAATTTGATTTTTATTTAAAAACAAAATATACTAAAAACTAACTAAATCATACTAAAAACTATGTAAAAACAATGCCAAAAAGCGTATAAATTATTCGCTCATCACAACACCAAACTTAAATTGTTGCTTGTCCCCAAGCAACTGAAAATCAAATAGGATAAAAAGAAGAGAATATACTATAAATTCCAAAATATCAATGAAACTTAGCTCCAATCAGATGAGCAGGACTTGTAGCTTTTTGCCTCTTGAATAGTTTTGGCATCTCGCTTTATCCATTGAGGTTCAGAATGATTGGCATCTATAGGAACTCAGAGTTCAGATAGTGTTATTGATTCTCCAAGTTCAGTATGTTGATTATTGAACACATCTACTTTATGAGTCTTGGCCGTGGCCCTAAGCACTTTGTTTTCCAGTATTACCACCGGATACATAAATGCCACAGACACATAACTGGGTGAACCTTTTCAGATTGTGACTCAGCTTTGCTAAAGTCCCCAATTATAGGTGTCCAGGGTTCTTAAGCACACTCTGTTTTTACTTTGGACCTTGACTTTAACCGTTCAGTCTCAAGTTTTTACTTGACACCTTCACGCCACAAGCACATGGTTAGGGACAGCTTGGTTTAGCCGCTTAGGCCAGGATTTTATCCCTTTAGGCCCTCCTATCCACTGATGCTCAAAGCCTTGGATCCTTTTTATTACCCTTGCCTTTTGGTTTTAAGGGCTATTGGCTTTTTGCTCTTGCCTTTTGGTTTAAAGAGCTTTTGGCTTTTTCTGCTTGCTTTTTCTTTTTCTTTTTCTTTTCTTTTTTTTCGCTATTTTTTTCTTCTTTTTTTTTGCAAGCTTTTGTATTCACTGCTTTTTCTTACTTCAAGAATTATTTTTATGATTTTTCAGATTATCAAGTAACATTTCTCCTTGTTCCTTATTCTTCAAGAGCCAACATATTTAACATTCATAAACAACAACTTCAAAAGACATATGCACTGTTCAAGCATTCATTCAGAAAACAAAAAGTATTGTCACCACATCAAAATAATTAAACTAGTTTCAAGGATGAATTCGAAACCATGTACTTCTTATTCTTTTGTAATTAAAACATTTTTTCATTTAATAGAGGTGATGGATTCATATTCATAACTTTAAGGCATAGACACTTAGACACTAATGATCATGTAATAAGACACAAATATAAATAAACATAAAGCTCAAAAATCGAAAAATAGGAAAATAAATAAACAAGGAGATTAAGGAATGAGTCCACCTTAGTGAGGGTGGCGTCTTCCTCTTCTTGAAGAACCAATGGTACTTTTGAGCTCCTCTATGTCTCTTCCTTGCCTTTGTTGCTCCTCCCTCATGGCTCTTTGATCTTCTCTAATTTCATGAAGGATGATGGAGTGATCTTGGTGCTCCACCCTTAGTTGTCCCATGTTGGAACTTAATTCTCCTAGGGAGGTGTTGATTTACTCCCAATAGTTTTGTGGAGGGAAGTGCATCCCTTGAGGCATTAGTGGTTATGGAAAAATAAAAAAGCAATGCTTTTCACCAAACTTAAAATGTTTGCTCGTCCTCGAGCAAAAGAAGAAAGAAGTGAGTAGAAGAAGAAGAAAATGGAGGAGATGGAGGTGTGTAAATGGTTCGGTCAAGGGGGTTTTAGGTGGTTATGATGTGTGAAAAGGAAGGAGTGATGGGTTGAATTTAAGTGGGTGGTTGCAGGTGGGTTGTATGATGGTTTTGGAGGAGTAATGGAGGTGATTAGTGGAGGTTAATTGAGGAAGAATGTTATGAAAAGGTGTGAAGATGAGAGAAGAAGTGGTAGGGATCCTGTGGGGTCCACAGATCCAGTGGGGCCAAGGACTTAACATCCCTGCTCCAATTAGGCGTGTAAAACGCCCTTGCTGTGCAATCCTAGCATTTTACGCCAGACTGCTGCCTGTTTCTGGCGTTAAACGCCCAAATGTAGCTTGTTTCTGGCATTAAATGCCAGCTTGGTGCCTGTTTCTGGCGTTAAATGCCAGACTGATGCTTGTTTCTGGCGTTTAAACGCCAGACTGCTCTCCTCCAGGGTGTGCTGTTTTTTCATTCTATTTTTCATTCTATTTTTGATTTTTCAGTAGTTTTTTTTGTGACTCCACATGATCATCAATCTAATAAAACATGAAATAAACATAGAAATAAAAATAAAATAAAATAATTAAGTAACATTGGGTTGCCTCCCAACAAGTGCTTCTTTAATGTCAGTAGCTTGACAGTAAGCTCTCATGGAGCCTCACAGATAATCAGAGCTTTGTTGGAACCTCCCAACACCAAACTTAGAGTTTGACTGTGGGGGCTTTGGTTGACTCTGCAGTGAGAGAAGCTTTTCATGCTTCCTCTCCATGGTTACAGAAGGAGATTCTTGAGTTTGAAACACAAGGTTGTCCTCATTCAGTTGAAGGACTAACTCTCCTCTGTCCACATCAATCACAGCTCTTGCTGTGGCTAGGAAGGGTCTTCCAAGGATGATGGATTCATCCTCTTCCTTTCCAATGTCTAGGATTATGAAATTAGCAGGGATGTAAAGGCCTTCAACCTTTACTAGCACGTCCTCTACTTGTTCATAAACCTGTTTTCTTGAGTTGTCTGCCATCTCTAATGAGATTCTGGCAGCTTGCACCTCAAAGATTCCCAATTTCTCCATTACAGAGAGTGGCATGAGGTTTATCCCTGACCCAAGGTCACATAGAGCCTTCTCAAAGGTCATGGTGCCTATGGTACAAGGTATTAAGAACTTTTCAGGTTCCTGTTTCTTCTGAAAAAATGTCAGTTGATCCAGATCACTCAGTTCATTGATGAGCAAGGGAGGTTCATCTTCCCAAGTCTCATTACCAAATAATTTGGCATTCAGCTTCATGATTTCACCAAGGTACTTAGCAACTTGCTCTTCAGTAATTTCTTCATCCTCTTCAGAGGAAGAATACTCATCAGAGCTCATGAAGGGCAGAAGGAGGTTCAATGGAATCTCTATGGTCTCTAGGTGAGCCTCATATTCCTTTGGTTCCTCAAAGAAAAACTCCTTATTGATCACTGGACGTCCCAGGAGGTCTTCCTCACTGGGATTCACGTCCTCTCCCTCCCTTGTAGGTTCGGCCATGATGGTCAAATCCATGGCCTTGCACTCTCTCTTTGGATTTTCTTCTGTATTGCTTGGGAGAGTACTAGGAGGAGTTTCAGTGACTCTTTTACTCAGTTGGCCCACTTGTGCCTCCAAATTTCTAATAGAGGACCTTGTTTCATTCATGAAACTTAAAGTGGCCTTAGATAGATCAGAGACTATATTTGCTAAGCTAGATGGATTCTGCTCAGAATTCTCTGTCTGTTGCTGAGTGGATGATGGAAAAGGCTTGCTATTGCTAAACCTGTTCCTTCCACCATTATTAAAGCCTTGTTGAGACTTTTGTTGATCCTTCCATGAAAAATTTGGATGATTTTTTCATGAGGGATTATAGGTGTTTCCATAGGGTTCACCCATGTAATTCACCTCTGCTATTGCAGGGTTCTCAGGGTCATAAGCTTCTTCTTCAGAAGAGGCCTCTTTAGTACTGTTGGATGATTCCTTCAATCCATTCAGACTCTGAGAAATTATATTGACTTGCTGAGTCAATATGACATTCAGAGTATCAATTTCAAGAACTCCCTTCTTCATAGGCGTCCCATTACTGACAGGATTCCTTTCAGAAGTATACATGAACTGGTTATTTGCAACCATGTCAATGAGTTCTTGAGCTTCTGCAGGCGTTTTCTTTAGGTGAATGGATCCACCTGCAGAATGGTCCAATGACATTTTAGATAATTAAGAAAGACCATCATAGAATATATCCAGGATGGTCCATTCTGAAAGCATGTCAGAAGGACACTTTTTGGTCAGTTCCTTGTATCTCTCCCAAGCTTCATAGAGGGATTCACCTTCCTTCTGTTTGAAGGTCTGAACATCTACTCTAAGCTTACTAAGTTTTTGAGGAGGAAAGAACTTGGCTAAGAAAGCCGTGACCAGCTTATCCCAAGAGTTCAGGCTATCTTTAGGTTGAGAGTCCAACCATACTCTAGCTCTGTCTCTTACAGCAAACGGGAAAAGCATAAGCCTGTAGACCTCGGGATCAACCCCATTGGTCTTAACAGTATCACAGATCTGCAAGAATTTAGTTAAGAACTGAAAAAGATTTTCAGATGGAAGTCCATGAAAATTGCAGTTCTGTTGCATCAGAGAAACTAGTTGATGTTTTAGCTCAAAATTGTTTGCTCCAATGGCAGGAATTGAGATGCTTCTTCCATGTAAATTGGAATTGGGTGCAGTAAAGTCACCAAGCATCTTCCTTGCATTTTTATTATTTTCGGCCATGTCTCCTTCTTTTTCGAAAATTTCTGTCAGATTTTCTCCAGAGAGTTGTGCTTTAGCTTCCCTTAGCTTCCTTTTTAGAGTCCTTTCAGGTTCAGGATCACCCTCAACAAGAATTTTCTTATCCTTGTTCCTGCTCATATGACAAAGAAGGAAATAACAAAGAAAATATGGAATCCTCTATGTCACAGTATAGAGATTCCTTTATGTGAGTAGAAGAAAAGAAATTCGAACACCAGGAGGAAGAGAGTGTTTGAATTTTTAGATGAAGAGAAGTGTTAGTAAATAAATAAAATAATTAGAAAGAGATGAGGGGGAGAGAATTTCAAAAATTAAATAAAAAGAAAAGAAAAATATTTTTGTTTTTAATTAAAGTTAGAATTAAAATTCAAAAATTTAAAAAGAAAAATGAAATTAAATTAAATTTAAAACAATTAATTATTTAAAAAGGAATTTTTGAAAAAGAGGAAGGGATTTTCAAAAATTAGAGAGAGAGTTAGTTAGGTAGTTTTGAAAAAGATATGATTAAAACAAAAAGATAGGATTACAAAAAAAAAAGGATTTGAAAATTAATTTTGAAAAGATATGATTGAAACTTAATTTGAAAAAGATTTGAAAAGAAAATTAAACATATTTGAATTTTGAAGTTAAAGTTGATTACTTGACTAATAAGAAACTAAAAGATATGATTTTAAAATTTAAAGATTGAACCTTTCTTAATAGGCAAGTAACAACTTGAAAATTTTTTGAATCAAAACATTAAATGCTAGTAGTAATTTCAAAAATTATAAAATAAAATAAGAAAAAGATTTTGAAAATTAATTTGAATATTTTCGAAAACATTAAAAAAAAATGAAAAATATTTCGAAAAATTTTAAAAAGGAATTCGAAAATATTAAACGGAAACTGAAAAAGATTTGATTTTTGAAAAAGATTTTGAAAAAGATAGAATTTTAAAATAGAAAATTTGATTTGACTTATAAGAGATAACAAGATTTTAAAATTTTTTGAAAAAGTCAACTCAAATTTTCGAATTTGATGAGAAGAAAAAGGGAAAGATATTTTTTTGATTTTTGAATTTTTAATGATGAAAGAGAAAAACAACAAAAAGACTCAAAACATGAAGATTATGGATCAAAACACATGATGCATGCAAGAACACTATGAATGTCAAGATGAACACCAAGAACACTTTGAATGTCAAGATGAACACCAAGAACTTATTTTTGAAAATTTTGAAGAAGAGAAAAACATGCAAGACACCAAACTTAAAGATTTTTAATTTTTAGACATTAACAAATTAAAAATGCATATGAAAAACAAGAAAAGACATAGAACAAGAAATTTTAAAGATCAAACAAGAAGACTTACCAAGAACAACTTGAAGATCATGAAGAATGCAATGCATGAATTTTCGAAAATGAAAGAAAAGTAACAACATGCAATTTGACACCAAACTTAAAAATTGACACTAGACTCAAACAAGAAACATAAAATTTTTGGTTTTTATGATTTTATTAATTTTTTTGGATTTTTTGAAAATTAATTTAAAAAATAAAAAATAAGGATTTCAAAATTTTTTATAAGAATTCCAGGAATCTGCAATGTTAGTCTAAAGCTTCGGTCCAGGAATTAGACATGGCTCACTAGCCAGCCAAGCTTTCAGTGAAAGCTCCGGTCCAAAATACTAGACATGGCCAATGGCCAGCCAAGCTTCAGCAGATACAAATAAAAAATACAACAGCTGATACTTCATCCAACTTCATATGCTGATAAGTGGAAGCCTCGGTCCAAATGAATCATACATGGCTTTACAGCCAGCCAGGCTTCAACGTGCTTCATGAAACTTTAGAATTCATTCTTAAAAATTCTGAAGAACATAGAATAATTTTTTTTTTGTATTTTTTGAAGAATTTTCGAAAATAAAAATAATAAAAACAAAAAGCTTAAAATTAAAATAAAATTACCTAATCTGAGCAACAAGATGAACCGTCAGTTGCCCAAACTCGAACAATCTCCGGCAACGGCGCCAAAAACTTGGTGCATGAAATTGTGATCATCAATGGCGCCAACAACTTGGTACGCACAATTGTAATCTCAACTCTTTATCACAACTTCGCATAACTTACCAGCAAGTGCACTGGGTCGTCCAAGTAATAAACCTTACGTGAGTAAGGGTCGATCCCACGGAGATTGTCGGCCTGAAGCAAGCTATGGTCACCTTGTAAATCTCAGTCAGGCGGATTCAAATGGGTATGGTGAATTGATAATAAAAACATAAATAAAATATAAATTGGGATAGAGATACTTATGTAATTTATTGGTGAGAATTTCAGATAAGCGTATAGAGATGCTTTCGTTCCTCCTGAACCTTTGCTTTCCTGCTGTCTTCATCCAATCATTCCTACTCCTTTCCATGGCAAGCTGTATGCTGGGCATCACCGTTGTCAATGGCTACTTCCCATCCTCTCAGTGAAAATGGTCCAAGATGCTCTGTCACAGCACGGCTATTCATCTGTTAGTTCTCGATCATACTGGAATAGGATCCATTGATCCTTTTGCGTCTGTCACTACGCCCAGCACTCGCGAGTTTGAAGCTCGTCACAACCATCCCTTCCCAGATCCTACTCGGAATACCACAGACAAGGTTTAGACTTTCTGGATCTCAGGAATGGCCATCCATGGGTTCTAACTTATACCACGAAAATTCTAATATCTCGAACTCGGTCCCCTGTATTAGATATCCAAGAGATACCCATTGAATCTAAGGTAGAACGGGAGTGGTTGTCAGGCACGCGTTCATAAGTTGGGAATGATGATGATTGTCATGATCATCACATTCACATTGAAGTGCGAATGAATATCTTAGAAGTGGAATAATTTTGTATTGAATAGAAAAACAGTAGTACTTTGCATTAATCCATGAGGAACAGCAGAGCTCCACACCTTAATCTATGGTGTGTAGAAACTCCACCGTTGAAAATACATAAGTGATGAAGGTCCAGGCATGGCCGAGAGGCCAGCCCCCAAATGTGATCTAAAGATGAAACTAAAGATGTAAAGACAATAGTAAAAAGTTCTATTTATACTAAACTAGTTACTAGGGTTTATAGAAATAAGTAAATGATGCAGAAATCCACTTATGGGGCCCACTTGGTGTGTGCTTGGGCTGAGCATTGAAACTTTCACGTGGAGAGGTCTTTCTTGGAGTTGAACGCCAGTTTATAACCTGTTTCTGGCATTTAACTCCACTTTGCAACCTGTTTCTGGCGTTTAACTCCAGAATGCAACATGGAACTGGCGTTTAATGCCAGTTTGCATCATCTAAACTCGAGAAAAGTATGGACTATTATATATTTCTGGAGAGCCCTGGATGTCTAATTTCCAACGCAATTGAGAACGCACCATTTGGAGTTTTGTAGCTTCAGAAAATCCACTTTGAGTGCAGGGAGGTCAGAATCCAACAACATCTGCAGTCCTTCTTCAACCTCTGAATCTGATTTTTGCTCAAGTCCCTCAATTTCAGCCAGAAAATACCTGAAATCACAGAAAAACACACAAACTCATAGTAAAGTCCAGAAATGTGATTTTTATTTAAAAACTAATAAAAATATACTAAAAACTAACTAAATCATACTAAAAACTATGTAAAAACAATGCCAGAAAGCATATAAATTATCCGCTCATCATCTAGGCATTTGCATTTTGCATAAAGCTACAAAAGGCCCCAAAGAAAATATGGTTATCATCATTCCATGTAACCCTTTCAAAGACAAGAATGATCCTTTCTTACTCACTTTTCCTAAAAAGCTCCACCCTTTTTAATAAAAGGAAAATTCATATACAAGTCTAAGAGCAAGAAACTTAAGTCACAATGCTTAGCAAACACAGAATTAAACAAACTACTAATAAAAGTTTTGATGAACTTATAGTCCAATAATGGTGGTCAGTGATATTCCATCTATTTGTATAGACTTCGAAGCCATCAAGAGGGTCTTTTCTTCTTGTTCTCTCTACAGCTAAGGGAAATGAAGGGCTCTCAAACGGTTTTGCTGCAATTTCAAACCTAATATACCTCTCTGGCTTTAACCCCTTAAAAGAAAACCTTACAACATTTTCTCTATTTTTTTGCCCTACCAAAACTAAATAAAACTTACATAAGTACAGCCACCACCGGTTGCAATCCCACTCTTTCTCCTTCTTACCACTACCCTCAATCACCGCATTTTCCTTCAAGAGCGAGTTGATAAGAGAATCGAACTGCTTGATAGCATTCCTGACGAAGTCCTGGATGGCGTCCCATCAGAAGTTGTTTCCACTGCCGTTGTCGGTGCTGTTAGCATCGTCGGAGCAGAGGCGTTGAGGCAGCGATAGAAGGAATGGAAATTGGAAGAAGGAAAAAGAATGAGCAAGGGTCTTCTGAGAAGAAAAGGGATTGAAGATTGCTTCTTGTTGTTTGGGAAACTCAGCTTCGATGCTGTGAGTGCATACGACGCCGTTTTGAATTATGGGGACTAATTTGTCCCATTTTAAAAGGTTTTCCTCCACATGTGCATCTACAACAGCCAGGTCAGCGTAACAAGAGCCACGTCAGACTTTTCTGTTGAGTCTGACAGACCCAATGGAATGGAGGGATACATATGTCCACCTTTTAAAGAGGTCAGGGATTTAAATGTATTTTTCAATCTTCAGGGATAAAAATGTCTGCGGAACAAAAAGTTAGGGACCTATTTGTTTTTTTTCCCTAAATAAAACATCATCAACCCTAGCCTTAGTCCTCGGATCACAGATTCACATTTCACAGCTCCCCAAGAACACAATGAACCCTAATCCTCTTCTCTCAAATCTCAATCTCTATGCACCCTACCGCTGTTGTACTCTACCCCCATTTGCCCCCACTCCCGTCACCAGCGCTATTGCACCTTAGCTGCATTTGCCCTACTCACGTCGCTGTCGCTGTTGCACCCTGCCCATGTCTACCCTCACTCGCATCATCGGCGCTACTGTACCCTACTAGCGTCTAGCCCCACTCTCGTTGTGGCGCTGCTCATGTCCCCACCATCCGTCGGCTTGCTCGCGTACTTTGTTTTGCCATTCAGCGCTCCTCCTGCCACCATGTTCATTCAGACTTCAGCATCTACTCATCGTGCTCGCTTTGCTTGAAAGTATGTTACTCTGCCTTGATCACTGAAATTTTTAAGTACATATGCAGATTAGATAAGTGGTTATTTAATTTGATTTAATTTAATTTGTGGAGTGGGAACTTATTAAAACACTGAGAATTTGATTAATCAATGATTATTTATCAACCTAGCCTAAGTACATATGCAAATTAGATAATTAACAAGTAAAGAAACTAGAGAGAGGAGTTCATGACTTCATGCTATTTCTGTTATATACATATAAATTATTTGTCATAAATTTATATTTCTCTCAAAAATTTATTTAAATATTAAGAAATTAGAGAGAGAGGAGTTCATGGCTTCATGTTGTTTCTGTTACATAAATATTTTTTATTTGTTTATATTAATGTTAAATTTATCAAAAATACTATATGTACACTAAAATAAGATCTCATGCCTTCCCTTCTCTTTCAGATCTTGCCGCCTCCCTCAGATCCTTGCTTCCTTGATCCGTCTCTTTGTCGACCACCATCATCCTTGTATCACCGCCATGCTAGAGGTCGGACAGCTCACCGCTGACAATGGTCGTTCTTGGTTTTTTGCCGCTCCTCCTGGTCGTTTTTGCTTTTTCGTCGCTTGTCACCTCATCTTTCTCCATGTCAAACCGCCTCCTTCGTCTCTATTCTACTTATTTTCGATTGCTGGTTTCGATCTCCTTACTTAGTTCTAGATCTGGTTCACTAAGTTGTCTTGGTCTTTCCTCCTTTGTCACCGCTTCTCTTCCATGGCAGGAGGTTCTGGCTCGCAAAGCTCCTCCTTGGCCATGGTCCGCAACTGTTTCAACTTCTCCTTGAGTATTGTAGTTTGCCTAGAGTTTTCCACTTTTCCTTCTACTTGAGTCTCTTCCTTCCACTTTTCCACTTCTCCTTAAGACCCCTACATGTTCAACAATTTTATTATTTCAAGTACCATATATATATATATATATAATATATATATATAGACAAACACACACACACTAACTAGAATCGTTACGCACGTACCTACTATGCCATATGTGCCATGGCATAAGGAAGGCTGAGAATGCCAACACCAACCATGGGTAAAAATAGTGTAATCATATGGCTAAAAGCATTAATTGAATACAAAGAAATGAAATAGTGACCCTCTAAAACTAACATGGAATGATACTCCAAATTCTAAAAAAATAGCAGTAGACACAAAAGCAAAATATGAACATTGTTGTTTTAGAAAGCAAGGTATCAAAATGTAGAAAAATATTGTTTTTAAAAAGTGTAAAAAAATTATTAAAAAAACTTCGTTCTGTATTTATAGATTATAATCAAACACGCACCGAATCATACCCTAAAATTTGATTATAATCAAACATGCTCTAGGTTGTAATCAAACTCACAAATCTAAATCAAAATCCAAAAATATATTATAATCAAATATCGTCTAAATCATAATTTGAAATTCATTTATAATCAAACACACTAAAGATAATAATTAAACTTAAGAATCCAAATCAAAGTTCAAAAATCAAATTATAATCAAATTCGTTTTATATCATAATTCGAAATCCAACTATAACCAAACACTAAGACCTAAATCAAAGTAATCTAATGTATATTTGATATGAAACAAGATTAGGCCAAGTTTATTAATAGGTCAAAAATCAAAATCACAAGAAAGAAAGGCATATCTTAGTTCAAACATTTTCACAAGTATTTGGTGCTCAAGTGCAACAGAATGCTCATAATAACCACTTTCACAATAAAGGTGTCAAATATGCTAATAATCAAACTCAAATACAAATCAAAGTTCATAACAACATTATAATCAAACATTGCTAAAGATAATAACCAAACATACTTAGGATATGAATATTACAATAGATACAAATGGTTTTCACAATTCAATAGCTACATGTATACAACAAAATTCTCTACCTCTCTCCCTTGATAATGAAATGTACATGGAAGCTCATAATAACTTAGTAACTATTACATTATGAAGAAGGTATGATAAATGATATAAACAACTAGAAGCTTTAAGATTATTAAAATCTATTGCTTTTTATTCATCGAATCATCATGTGAAGCCAAATATTTATCCAACTTGAATCCCGCTTCTTCTGCCTCCTTCCAAATATCCTTGCATTTCGTGGTTCTCCCGGAGGCCATGTAGATTCCAAGCAAGTTCTTGCATATGTCATAAGTGGGAGAAAACCCAGCTTCTTTAAGCTTTGAAAACTATCTCACGTCTCTAGGTATATCATTCAAAACAACAACAATAAGCCGGAAGATCGAAGACACAGTTTGAAGCCTCCTTTTCCCAAACTATAGCCAATGCCTCCCTGTATTTTCTTATGCTGTAATAATTGTGAATCAAACAACTAAACATGATAACACTTGGTTCAGAGCAAAACTGTATGAAGTGTTTTTTGAGTGAAAATCAAACAGCGAGAAGAGAAAAATCTCACAAAGGTTTTGTTTTGTTTATTGGTAACTTCTTCGCGTGAATGTATCAAAAAGCAAGCAGAGAGGCCTGAGAAGACCATGAAGCATGAAGAACAACAAAGACGAAGATACAAATGCGGCGAAGAATAACAAAAAATATGCAATCACGGTGAAAATAGTGGCCGAGAGAGGAGGTGTAGGAGAAAGTGTCTTCATTGTGTTTTGTGTGTACAACTGCGTAGTTTGGGCCTTTAGGGAGGGCTTGAGTTTTTAGTTTTAGAATACTGTAGTGTATAGATGTATTTTTATACTAGTGGCTGATTTTGGTGATTGATTTTAGTGTACACTTTGCATAACTCTAAATTTATATAGAGATTAATTAATAAATAAATTTATTATCTTTTATTTTTAGGTAAAAAACCTTATTATTAAACTACAAATGATGATGATGTTGCTGTTGTATTTGAAGTCATAGATTAGTGATGGTGTTGTTGCAGCAAATGGAATGCTTATGGAGACATGGAGTTAAATGATTTTATTTGTGTTTATGTTATTAATTTAAGCAAATATTTTTTATGTGAAATTGAAGATTTGATGGTTATGTTGCATATGGGATGATTGTATTGTTTGTGGGATAATTTGTGTTGTTTATATTAAATTTTTAATTTGTATGCTTTTTAGGTTATATAATAATATTGTATTTTTCGTTAACCCGCAGATAGGGTCGGATACCCGCGGGTAAAGTGTAGGTAGGGTTAAAGTTGGGTTGTTTTTAACCTATGGGTAGAGTTAGGGTTGGGTCCAAATCCTACCATATCTTACCCATTTCCACTCCTAGGCTGATATGGAGATCAACAAGCTGAAGAGAGAGATCCTTAATTTACAGGAAGAATAGCTAACTGAGAGCAAGTAGTAGGATGGGGGACTGAAAGCTCCTGACTGGATGGGCTCAATGGTCTTTTCTTCCAGAAGCATGGGGACACTGTCGGCAAAGAGGTATATGATGTAGTGAATCAATTTTTTCAGGAAAGATCCTTGCCAGGTAACATTTGCGAAACTACCATAGTTTTGATAACAAAAGTTAAACATCCCGAATCTCTAAATCAGCTTAGGCCAATTAATTGTTGTAACTTGATAGATAAGATTATTTTTAGAATGCTAGTATTAAAGTTGAAAAAGATCATTGCTAAATTGTCTCTCCTATACAAAATACTTTGTTAGGGGTAGATTAATTCAAGATAACATACTCATTGTGCAAGAAATATTTCATTATCTCAATGAAAAAGGTAGAAAAATATCCAATAACCTAGTTGTTAAGATTGATATGAATAAAGCATGTGATAAGTTAGCGTGAGATTTTATTGAAGCAGCCCTTAAGGCCTTTGGTCTTAATCAACATTGGATCAATTTGCTAATAGAATGTGTTAGGAAGATAAATTATCAAATTAAGATTAATGGTATTTTGTCTAGAGAAACCAGACCTCAAAGAGGTCTGAGACAAGGTGACCCACTTTCGCCTTATCTCTTTATCATAGCAGCTAAGATTTTTACTGTTCTTATGAATGACACTTTTCAAGAGGAAAAGATTTCAAGTTTAAAGATAGCTCCTACTGCTCTAGTTATTACTCACCTTCTTTTTACTGATGATTGTATTATATTTTTAGGATAAACGAAGAGGACGTTTACTAACTCATTAATATGCTCAACTTATACACAGAGACATTGGGACAAAAAATAAATTTAGAAAAATTTAAGATCACCTTTGGCCAGAATATTTCTATCCAAACTAGAGTAAACATTAAGGATATTCTTGGTATGCCAACATGGGACAAACCTGAAAAGTATCTAGGATTATTCACTCAGTAGGATAGATCTAAAAACAAGGTTTTAAAATGGATTGAGGAAAGAGTCATTAATAAAATTGAGGGTTGGAAGGAAATCTTCCCAATCAAGCAGGGAAGGAAATCTTAATTAAAGTAGTTGTTCAGGGTAGCCCGGCTTACGCCACGAACATAGTTAGATTTTTAAAAGAGCTCTATCAAAGGCTCAAAACAAGGTAGCTAGATTTTTATGGGATTTAGGTGGCAAGGAAAGGGACATTCATTGGAGAAGTTTAACAAAATTATGTATAAGAAAATAGGATGGGGGCTTTACACACTCAAAACTTAGCATTTCTTGCAAAGTAACCTTGGAGAACCTTTGAGAACCCAATGCAATATGGGTGCAGGTATTAAAGGCAACTTATTTTCAATCTTGCAACTTCACCGAAGCAAAAAGTAGGACAACTTCATCATACGTTTGGAAGAGTATCATAGAAGGAAGAGAGTTCTTACTTAGAAATGGGAGATGAGCTATAGGAAATGGCAAAAAGATCAGAATTTGGAAGGATAGGTGGGTGCTTGGAGCGGAAAAAAATTCAAGGAAAAAATGAGAATACTAAATTAGTGAATGAGTTGATTAATGAAGGAAACGGTTGGAATATCCACAAGCTGAACACAAATTTCACAGAGGACATTGGGAAAAAATAAAAAGAACTCCTATCAGCCTAACCAATAAACATAGTTTTTGATTGCGGGTGGCGGCTCATGGCGGTGAGCCAAAAATCCGCCATAAAGTTATAGCGGATGGCGTTGCGGAAAATGGCGAAAATGGCGGATTACCTAAAATACACATATATGTACAAAAAAACATGCAGAAAAATTATAAATATAATAAACTATAAAATCTATCTATATAAGCAACTTTCTAGTCATAAAATATCTAATTAATATAGCAAATATAGTAGCAAATTTAGCAAATAAATATAACATCAAGTTCAAATCATAACTCAAAAATCATAAGCAAGCCATAAAATAGAAGACATAAAACATAAAAACTATAAACTATCTACATTCTAGCTCTCATCAAATTCATCCAAATTAACACGATTATTATCGTGTCCCTCTACCCCCTCATCATCCTCTGATTTAGTATCATTGAATTGAATCTCCTCTTCTTGTTCTTCTTCATTTTCAAAATCCTCTTCATCTTCAAATTCTGGTTCTTCTTCCTCTTCCACAATTACTGCTTTTCCTTTTCTTTTTTTTGAAGCCTTAGACCCACTTGGTCCACCCTTTGCACCACCTCTTGCAGTTACAGGTTCTTTTCTTTTTCTCTTTTGTTGTCTTCTAGTATATGTCATAGGCTCATGTTCTCCCATTGCTTCAAAAACAAGGTTCCAACTTAAAGTGTTGTCATCTTGATGAACCAAATCAGTATCATCATCCATATTATCACATCTCGAAAGGTGGCAGTCCCAATTTATCCCACTAACCACTCATTACACTCATAAAACAACTTCAGAAAATGACCAGCTGCATGCAACGGACAATGAAGTTGGCAATTCCATCTGTTGTCAACGATTTTAAAAACTTCAGAATATTTTCTCACATCATTAGAAAATGTTTTCTTGATGCATTCCTTTGCCTTCTCCATTGCTTCATATATATAACCCATTTGTGGCTTCTTCTCCCCATCAATATGTCGAAGCACCCGAATAAGAGGCCCCATGATCTTAAGGGTGTACTTGACATGATTCCAAAAGGAGGGCCTAATAACAATCTTTGTTGCTTCCCTCTCCTTTGCCTCCCTTGACAACTTATTCCTTACCCACTCATCCGAAGTAAACATTCTTCTTAGATTTCCTTTCTCCTTATAAAGCCTTTCCAAAGAGAGAAATGAAGTGGCAAATCGTGTGACTGCATGCCTCACCAATTCCTTGCCATTTGTGAATTGTCTCAACATGGATAAAGTGCTAGAGTGGCTATAAGTGAAGCTAACCAAAGAAATGGCACTTTTTATGGTTTTTTGGATTAATGGTAACTTCCCAATGTCTTCAAGCATCAAATCCAAACAATGGGCAGCACACGGGGTCCAAAACAGATTCGGTCTTTTCTCCATCAGCAACTTACCAGCTAGAACATAGTTGCTCCCGTTGTCAATTACAACTTGAACAACATTTTGCTCCCCAATTTCCTCAACAATACCATCAAGAAGCTCAAACATTTTTTCACCCGTCTTCACATAATCAGAGGCATCAATAGACTTCAAAAGCATTGTTCCAGCAGGAGAGTTTACAAGAAAATTGATAATGCTCTGTTGTCTCTTATCCGTCCAAGCATCTGACGTAATAGAGTAGCCATACTTTTTCCATTGTTCCTTATGACCCTTCAACAAGTCTTTGGTGTATTCTAATTCCTCATTAAGGAATGGAACCCTTAGAGCATGATAAGTGGGAGCAGGTAAATTAGGACCAAAGCTTCCAACAGCCCACAACATTTCTTGAAAACTCTTCAACCTCACTGGATTCAATGGAATCCCATCTTGGTAGAACCACCGGGCTATGTATCGATGAACTCTACGAACCGCTTCCTTATTACATGCTTCCTTGATATTCTGTTGCCTCAATTTCTCCTTTTTGTTTCTTGTAATGGTAGTTTCGGGTCTTTTCATAAACACGTCCATTTGACCTCTCATAGAACTTTCCCCCCTTTAGCTGCTGCCATTGGAGTTGGATTTGGAATTTCATCAATTTCTTGAGCATCTTCCTCTGACAATCCAAAACCAAACTATCTAAATCAAGCTCCCTAGCATTGACACTATGTTCCTTGGTGCTTGCCTACGTAGAACTTTGTCTTCCTCAATTTTTTTTTCTGGTTGTAAAACTCCCATAATTCAACAATAACATCCTTTGGGACCATTTTTCATCCAACAACATTCCCAGGCTTAATCATTAAGTGCTCTTTTGCCCGTGTAATTCCTCCTCTCATAATTTTTCCACAAAAATTACATATGGTGTCATTGGTATTTCCTTCTTCTACAGCACTAACATATTTCCACCCTGGATCAATCCTAGTGGCAGGGACAGTAGCTGCAAGACGAGCAGCAGTTCCAGCAGCATGGCCAGCAGAGGCAGAGGTAGTGGCAGGGGCAGGGGCAGAGGCAGGGGCATCAGAATTATGGGCTGGTCTAGAAGTTAACATGGTGAACTGAGCTGAAAGGAAAAAATTAGAGCAAGAGAGGTTTATGAGGGAAGAGAAGGAGACAGTGAAGTGAGTGAACTGAATGAAAAAAAGGAACTGTAACTTCTACCTTCTACGAACCAGAAAAAAGAGGGAACTGTGGTGATGAGGGGCGGTGACCACCAGCGGCGACGGTCGGCGACGAACGGCAACAGGCAGCGGCGACAGACGACGACAGGCGGTGGCTAAGATCGGCGGTGATGGGAGGCAGAGAGAAGAGAGAAAGAGAACAGAGATAAAGAGCCGTTTTGGACGTTCAGAGAGGAAGAGTCATTTTTGAATTACATCGGCTGAACTGGGTTACATATATCATTTAGGGTTTTGCTAATTTACCCAATTAGCCTCGAATTTTTTTGAAAAATCCGAAAAAACCCGCCATTTTTGCCATTTTCATGGTGGTTCGCCATGGCACCACCGCAATTGCGGCCGCCTTTTGCCCCACCATGATAAGCACGTTGCAGTGGCCTATGTATGGCGGCGAGGCCAAATTCCGCCACGCCATTCCGCCATAGCGCCGCCATGGCCACTATTTTAAAACACTGTCAATAAAAGGGATAAATTTATCTAGCTGCATAGAAGTGATGGAAAATATTCAGCGCGAACATGATATCATATTCCCAAAGATGAACAGAGGACAGGAGAAAATTATAAACCTTCATTAAGTGAGGATATGAGAGAGAGTAATAGGATGAGATTTGGAGTCTAAATGTTCCACAGAAAATTAGGATTTTCCTATGGAGAGCTTCTCACAATATAATTTTAGTTTTTACTAATTAACATTAAAAAAATTAATAACACCTCAATCTGTCCTTTATGTCTGCAGAAATAGGAGACTGTAGAGCATACTTTACTGTTGTGTCTCTGGACAAGAACAGTTTGGTTTGGATCCCAACTACAAATCTGCCCTAGTGCCCAGACGATCTCAACATTTGAAAACTGGCTTTTGGAATTATTCAGAAAATAAAATCAGGTGGGGGAGACCATCACAAATCATATATATGCAAAGCTGGCTTCCTAACTTGGGAGATATAGAAGACACGGAATCAAGCAATTCACAACAGGGTGGAAGTTAATCCAAGATTAACAATTTTTAGAGCTAATTTAATGGAATTTGAGTATACAGATCATATATGATAATAAAGCAACAAATTAGCACAGAACAACACAATAGAATTAAGAAATAGCAGTAGAAATATTACCTGGAAGCCTCCTCCGAGAGACTGGATCAAAAAAATGTTAATGCTTCGTTTAAAAAGAGTACTTTGGAAGTGGCTGTTGGTGTAGTTTTTAGAGATCACTTATGGAAGGTACTCCATAGTTCTGCATTGAAAGTAGATGTGTTATCAACCTTAGCTGCAGAAGCATTAGCAATTAGAGAGGCTTTAATTTTGGCAAAAAAATATGCAGTTACATAATGTGATTATTGAATTGGATAGTTTAAACCTGGTTCAAGCGATGAAGTCAAAGGGATCAATAGTAGATATCCAACCAATACTAGGGGATATCAAGGATTTGTCCAGCTCAATTTCAAATAGTTGATTCACATGAACTTCGAGGCAGGAAAATAAATTGGTACATGAGGTGGCAATCCGAGCAGAATCGGAAAATCTAGGCCAATAGTGGTGCACGGAACTGCCTGTCCCTATCCGCAACATCATCATGTCCGAAGCCAAAGAAGCACCTTTCTCCTTCATTAACAAACCATGCCCAAGTGGGATAGGAGCAAATCCAATTCCAAGAAATTTGGTTACACCAAATTCAGTGTGAAGATCATCATATCAACAGATGGAGGAATTTGTGAAATTAAAGAAAACATAAGAAGAGATTCAGACTTATTCGAAGCACTCATACAACTTCTTTTTATATCCCGTCTTTTGAGGTGGAGCGCCCATGTCAGAGAGGACGTCTTCGTCCTTAGGGAGCATCCTTTGCTTCTCTGATTTTATCTATACCCATTTGGTTTTTTTGTGATAAGTGTAAAATTGAAGCAGCAGTGGGCGGGTATCACCAATAACCAAGCTCAATCTATGGTGGTTATAGAAGAGAGTAGGTATTAGGTAAAGTTGTAGAGGGAAGGGGTTATGTCATTAGAGAGTTGGAAGAAGATGTAGTTGATTAGCGAGTATGAGTATATGTTAGAGTAGTGTTTGGGTGGGTGTAAGTTTAAGGTAGTGTCGGTTACATAATTTTTTCTATATCTAATTATTAAGAGCTATACTCACATACAAATTTATGCCATATATAGGATATAAAGATTATAGTATAGTACCTATTGAAAAAACTAAAGAGGCTTATAAAATATGTTATTCTTACCCTTTTTATATCTCTGCACTCTTTCACTTTGTATCAAAGTGTCTCTTAGGCTATGTTTGTTTACAGAGACAGGACACTGAAACAATGACACAGAAACACATAATCATGTTTGGCAGAAGAGACATGGACATAGACAATGTGTCCAGAGACACTGAATTAGTGCATTTTGTGTCCATCCTGACAGAAAGGACACAAAGACACAACTTATTTTATATTTTTTTCATTATTCTTATTAATTTTTCATGATTATATTTTTTATTATTATATTTTTCATCTCAAATTTTTAAATGAAAAAACTGAGAATAAGTTGAATTTTCATAATTTGTTCTAGTTTTTCACCAAACAGAATACAAGAACACAAAAATTTATGTCTCTGTCCTTCAGTATCTTGTCCTGTTTTATTCTCAGTATCTTGTCCTGTCCTGTTCTCAGAAACAAACGCATCCCTATTTATTAATTCCTATAATGATTAGTTCTGTTGTAGAATAAATAAATAAGGAAGAGGAAATAGATATAAAATAATGAAACATAAATAGATAGCCTTAATATTAATATTATATCTACCAATATAATTACTCAATATAATAAAAATAATTCATATATTTAAATATATGTAGCAACGTAAAAGAAAGAAAAAAATATTAGTAATGTATAGAAAGAGTATTATTGCTATGTATAAAGAGAGAGAGAATAGTATTTGTTATTGATTGTAGTGTATATTGCTTGACGATTTGTCCTCTATTTATACATGCAAAAATTCCTTGTTTTCAAACTCTCATTAAATTCATTCACTCTTGAGAATGGACATCCACCTATTCAACCTTATCACAACAAGTTCTACTATTATTGTGTGGAGAAAAAATCCTAAACGACTCCTAAAAATTACACCAAAAGACAATTAGGCCCCTATTAAAAATAAATTCCCTTTTCGGCCTCTTACAATTAACTTTGTGTGACTGGTTAGTCTCTTTGTCAATAATCTGTCTCTGGGGTTAACGGAGCATGCCTATGTGGCACATGAAGTGCCATCTTAAAATGACAAATATTGGGCTCACCTAACCCGGTCACCGTAAATTTCACTAAAACTACATCATTTAATAAAGGATAAAGTATATTTTTTGTCCCTAAAATTTGATAAAAATTTCAATAATATCCTTAAGTTTTATTTTGTTCCAATTCTGTCCCAAAAGTTTTCGATTTGCATCAAATATACTCCTGACAGCTAATTTTTCAAAAAATTTAAGACCAATTCAACAATAATTTCGTAAAAACAACCTTCAACACAAGCAAATCAAGGATAATTTTCATGTATTATTGTTAGATTGGTCTTATTTTTTTTGAAAATTTAGCCGTCGAGGGTATATTTGATGCAAATCGAAAACTTTTGGGGTAAAATTGAAACAAAATAAAACTTAAAGATATTTTTAAATTTTTTATCAAACTTCAAGAACAAAAAGTATGCTTTACCCTTTAATAAATTAGGTGAGAATATAATACCAATAATCACCTCATAACACAAAAACCCTTCTTTCCTCTCTGAAATTATATGAAACCCTAACCATCTCCCTTCAAATTCCATTGACTAAGCTTGACTCCCAGAAAGACGTTAGTGTCGACGTCCACTAACGGCGTTTGATGGCGTCGTAACGGAGCACTTCACTAGTAAGATAAATATATTTACTTAAGGACTCTACCATTACATTTTACTCTAGTTTCCATAATTTCTTTTGCTCATGATTCTGTTACTTTTGCAAGTTGCATATGATTCTGAGTTATGCTTTGTCAGTGATATTCTATGCATGTGAATGTATATAGAAAGAAAGAAATCAATTGTACCGTATTTGAACTACCATAAACAAAAAGCAAATTTGATAGAAGGATTTTATCCTAATTGAACTAAATGTAAAATAGTCATTGTTAGAATATAATTAGGATCAATTATGATCAATTAGAATTATTTAGTATATCTGAATATTTATTATAGAATATTACGTCTTTATTATTACGATTCTCTTAGTACCTATAAATACCATTTTATATTGTATCATTCCAAACAACTTGATTACAATCAATAATACACAGATCCTTCCTCCAGTTTAGTCTCTTGTTTCTAACATGGTATCAGAGCTATGGCACCTTCCTTGAAGAGGATATGTTGTTTTCCTTGCGATGAAATCACTGTAGTTTTTACACTTTATTTTCTATGCCATTTTCCCTTTCCTTTTGTCACTCCTTTGATACTTTTTCACCACACCAATTAGCCTGTTCTTTCTGTCTTGTTTTTTTCGAGTCAAATGATCAAACACCATTGTCATCCGCTGCTTACCTATTCTCATGAAGAAATCATATAGTTTTTGCTCTCTTTCGGCAGTTCCATCTGCGTTCTCTCGTGGTAGTTCCATCTGCGTTCTCTCGTGGTAGTTATGTTTGTGTTATCTCGTGGCAGTTCCGTCTGCGTTTTCTTGTAGCAGTTCCGTCTGCGTTTCGTCTGTGTTTCCTTGTGGTAGTTCCGTCTGCTTTTCTTTCCGACAGTTCCGTCTGCACTTCCTTCAAATAGCGGCAGTTCCATCTGCGCTTCCTTCAGACAAGAGGTAGTTCCGTCTGCGCTTCCTTCAGACAAGCGGCAGTTCCGTCTGCGCTTCCTTCCGGCAGTTCCGTCTGCACCCGTTTTATCAGTTTATGCAGTTTTTTTTCTCTTTATTTCGTTGTTTTAAATATGTTTCAAACTCAAATTGTCACTTGAATTTGAGTGGGGATGTTAGAATATAATTATGATAAATTAGGATCAATTAGCATTATTTAGCATATCTGAATATTTATTATAGGATATTACGTCTTTATTATTTCGATTCTCTTAGTACTTATAAATACCGTTCTATATTGTATCATTCTAGACAACTTAAACACACTCAATAATATACAAATCCTTTCTCTAGTTTAGTCTCTTGTTTCTAACATGTTAGAATAAAATTAGGATCAATTATGATCAATTAGAATTATTTAGTATATCTGAATATTTATTATAGAATATTACGTCTTTATTATTACGATTCTCTTAGCACCTATAAATACCCTTTTATATTGTATCAATCCAGACAACTTGATTACACTCAATAATACACAGACCCTTTCTCTATTTTAGTCTCTTGTTTCTAATATGGTATCAGAGCCATGGTATCCTCCTTGAGGAGGATAAGTTGTTTTTCTTCTAGTGAAATCACCATATTTTTCTTCTGTGCCATTTTTCCTTCTCTTTTGTCAATGCTTTTTTCCGGAGATTCGCCATCTTTTCAACAGTTTTTCGGCCACTCTTGCGGTAGTTCTGTCTGCGTTCCCGTCCGGCAATTCCGTCAAACTTCCCGTCTGGCAGTTCCGTCTGCTTTCCCGTCCTACAGTTTCGACTGTTTTCCCGTTTGGCAGTTTCGTTTGTGTTCCATTTCGACAGTTTTGTTTGCACTTCTTTCTGGCAGTTCCATATGCACTTCTTTCAGACAGCGGCAGTTTCATCTGCGCTTCTTTCAGACAGCGATAGTTCTATCTGCGCTTCCTTCAGATAGCGGCAGTTCTATCTGCGATTCCTTTAGACAGCGGCAGTTCCATCTGCGCTTCCTTCCAACAGCGGTAGTTCTGTCTGCACTTTCTTTCGGCAGTTCCGTCTGCATCCGTTCTCTTAGTTTATGCATTTTTTTTATTTCATTGTTTTAAATATGTTTCAAACTCAAGTTGTCACTTGAGTTTGAGGGGGGATGTTAGAATATAATTAGGATCAATTATGATCAATTAGAATTATTTAGTATATCTGAATATTTATTATAGAATATTACATCTTTATTATTACGATTCTCTTAGCACCTATAAATACCCTTTTATATTGTATCATTCCAGACAACTTGATTACACTCAATAATACATAGATCCTTCCTCCAGTTTAGTCTCTTGTTTCTAACAGTCATGAAAGAAATCAATTCATTACTATTTAAACTGTACTATATCTAAGGATTGTCATGTTTCTTGATAGTTGTTCCTATGAGATAGAATGAACATTGAGATATGGTCATATGGAATACAAAATAAATAATAGCCCCTTTTGATATACTTATCTCCCTTTATGCATATAAATATTTAGTTGTTGAAGCTTTTTCTACCACAAAATTTTTCCTAATTAATTTTCTATACTTAAAAATCTTCAATGAATAATCACAATACATTTTGCATGTGTGTATGTTGATTTGAAATGGCTACAATGACTAAATTATTATTATTATATTTTACATGTTGTGTTATTATATTTGTACAAGTTGACTTTGGGGTTAAGCGAAACTATTTTAAAATGAAGTTGCTATTGCTTTTCCTCTTTTTGAATTTTATTTTTGATTTAGGTGCTACTTTTTCTTTTTTTGCTATAAATTCTAATTTTGTTGTGCTCGTATCGTGTTTAACCATGGTGGAAGACTTGGGAAGGATAACAATAGAGTGCTGCGTTATTTAGATAGAAAGGTACATAAATTTTTTTCAATAGACATATACTTAGTGAACCTTTTTTATCTAGAAGAACTATTAAAGAGTTTAGGGTATGTTGATTATACTGCAATGTACTAATTAGAATCCACCACTGCTAATTTAGAATTTGGCCTTCAGATAATCAAGGAAGATTGTGGGATAAATGAGTAGAGGAATAATCTACTAACTGGTGCGGAATTTATAACCACAAACTAACTGGCAAGTACACCGGGTCATACCAAGTAGTACCTCAAGTGAATGAGTGTCGATCCCACGAGGATTGATGGACTAAGCAACAATGGTTAAGTGATTCACTTAGTTAGACTAACAGAAAAGAGTGTTGAGAGTTCAAATGCATCAAACAGTAATTCAGAGAATCAGAAAATAAGCAGTAAATTGAGGTGAAATATATATGGAGAAAACAGTTAAGGTTTCAGAGATATCTATCTCCCGGATTGACTTTTTTTATTAACTATTTTAATCATAAAAGATTCAATTCATGGCAAACTATATATGACTAAACCTCAATTCCTTAGACCATTTTAGTCTCCTCTAACCTTCATCAACCGCCAATTCCTTGGTCACTTAATTCCAATTAGAGAGTGAAGTTCAATTCTAGTTTATATGCCACAGAAACCCTAATTACCCAAACATAAGAGGATTATATGTCACGTATCCCGTTAAGTCCAGATAATTAGAAATTTAGGAGAAATTGTTTTAAAGTTGTTGTTCAAGTAAAGAGCTTTTCCAAGTTATACAAGAACTCAATTAGAACAAGGGTCATACTTCCGTTCCACCCAGATTCATAAGATAAAGAACAAAAACTATTCTTGAAATAGAAATTAGTACATGAATTAAAATAGAAAAATAATAGTATCAATCCATATAATAGACAGAGCTCTTAACCTTAACAGTGTAGGTTTACTTGCTCATGGTTCAGAGAGAAAACTAGGATTCTGAAAACTGTAAATTGTGGAATGATGTAGAAGAGAAGAGAAGAGAAGAGCCCGAAGAGCTGATTCTTTTCTCTTTTATATCTAATCCTAATTAATATAAAATATATTTCCTAAAAAACTAAATAATATCTTTTCCTAATTATAAAAGAAATAAAGTTTAATCAAAATTTATTAATTGCTTCTCGTAGCCTTGTGTAGACGAATTGGGGACCACTTGTGCATTGAAGGTTGGCGCCGAACTTGAAGGGAGTCAAGTTCGGCGTGGACTAGGCAGCAGGTTCCCCTTTACTTCTTGGCTTGTGCTGCTAAACTTGACAATGGTCAAGTTTGGCATGGGATGTTGTACGCAAATATCCCGTGGAAGCTTCATGCTGGCGCCGAACTTGAAGAACTTCAAGTTCAGCGTAGAGGAGACTGAACGCTCTTCTTGGATAATGGAGTTGGCACCAAACTTGGGAGAAGCCAAGTTTGGCGTGGAGGTGGCAGCATTGCTTTCTTAGGGCTTTTTGAGGTGGCGCCAAACTTGAGTATCTCAAGTTTGGCGTGGAGGTGGCAGCCTTGCCTTCAAATATCTCCTTTTTCTATCCTTGACTCAAACTCTGTCAAATTTGTCCAAAACTCTACCTGAAATAAACAAAATTACACACAACTCAAAGTATCATTCATAGTGGTTAAAATATATTAAATCTTGATTAAACTTAGTGGTGCACGAAATCGTGATCGTTCATTCCTCGGTAACGGCGTCAAAAACTTTATACGCACGTTCATAATCTTAATTCTTTATCACAACTTCGCACAACTAACCAGCAAGTGCACTGGGTCGTCCAAGTAATAAACCTTACGTGTGTAAGGGTCGATCCCACGGAGATTGTCGGCTTGAAGCAAGCTATGGTCACCTTGTAAATCTCAGTCAGGCGGATTCAAATGGTTATAGAGTTTTAATAATTAAAAGATAAATAAAATGTAAAATAAAGATAGAGATACTTATGTAATTCATTGGTGAGAATTTCAGATAAGCGTATAGAGATGCTTTTGTTCCTCCTGAACCTCTGCTTTCCTGCTGTCTTCATCCAATCATTCCTACTCCTTTCTATGGCAAGCTGTATGTTGGGCATCACCGTTGTCAATGGCTACATCCCGTCCTCTCAGTGAAAATGGTCCAAAATGTGCTGTCACCGCACGACTAATCATCTGTCGATTCTCAATCCTGCTGGAATAGGATTCAGTAATCCTTTTGCGTCTGTCACTACGCCCAGCACTCGCAAGTTTGAAGCTCGTCACAGCCATCCCTTCCCAGATCCTACTCGGAATACCACAGACAAGGTTTATACTTTTCGGATCTCAAGAATGGCCGCCAATAATTCTAGCCTATACCACAAAGACTCTGATCTCATGATCAGGAGGCTAAGAGATACACATTCAAGCTTGTTTGCATGTAGAACGGAAGTGGTTGTCAGGCACGCGTTCATGGGTGAGAATGGTGATGAGCGTCACATAATCATCACATTCATCATGTTCTTGTGTGAGAATGAATATCTTAGAGAAGAAATAGGCTTGAATTAAATAGAAAAATAATAGTACTTTGCATTAATTCATGAGGAACAACAGAGCTCCACACCTTAATCTATGGTGTGTAGAAACTCTACCGTTGAAAATACATAAGAACAAGGTCCAGGCATGGCCGAATGGCCAGCCTCCCCAAATGGCATATGAATTCGAAAATAGGGAAAAAGACCCCTAGTACAATAGTAAAAAGTTTTATTTATACTAAACTAGTTACTAGAGTTTACAGAGATAAGTAAATGATGCAGAAATCTACTTCCGGGGCCCACTTGGTGTGTGCTTGGGCTGATCATTGAACTTTCATGTGTAGAGACTTCTTTTGGAGTTAAACGCCTGGTTGTAACCTGTTTCTGACATTTAACTCTACTTTGCAACCTGTTTCTGGCGTTTAACTCCAGAATAGGGTAGAAAGCTGGCGTTGAATGCTAGTTTGTGTCGTCTAAACTCGGGAAAAGTATGGACTATTATATATTTCTGGAAAGCCCTAGATGTCTACTTTCTAACACAATTAAGAGCGTGCCATTTGGACTTCTGTAGCTCCAGAAAATCCACTTTGAGTGCAGGGAGGTCAGAATCCAACAGCATCTGCAGTCCTTTTTCAGCCTCTGAATAAGATTTTTGCTCAAGTCCCTCAATTTCGGCCAGAAAGTACCTGAAATCACAGAAAAATACACAAACTCATAGTAAAGTCCAAAAATGTGATTTTTAATTAAAAACTAATAAAAATATACTAAAAACTAACTAAATCATACTAAAAACTATGTAAAAATAATGCCAAAAAGCGTATAAATTATCCGCTCATCACTTAGCAATTCAAATGCAAATTCACTAGGAAAAGATAGGAAAGATGCTCACGCATCACAACACCAAACTTAAAGCAACAAAAGTTAGTACATTATTGAGATGTGAATTTGCATGAGAGGTGATAGTTCGGTTTTGCTCATGTCTCTTCTTAAAGTGGGGCTTATCTGTTGTAATTCTGAACATTTTCGGCATGTCACTCTCCTTTGAATCAGAGGAACATCACTGTCATTCAAAATCAGAATCCGGATCATATTATGAATTCTTTGATCTTTATACTTCAGTTTAATCCTTGAACACAGCCGATATTCTTTAATTTTCAATTAATTGATGCTTTGCACCTTGAGCCTAGCCGTGACTTTAAATGTGCCGTCTCAATGGTTAATTGACACAAGAACACCACAAGCACTTGACTGCGGAACTCTTTTGAAGTTCTGATTTTCTTTCAGTCACTCCCAGACAGTGGTACTCAAAGCCTTTGGCATACTCTGCTAAATGCATCTGATCTCGACTCTAAATGTTTTGTCTCAAGGATTACTTGGCACAAGAACACCACAAGCATATGACCAGGGAAACAAATCTTTGAGCTTTTAATTATGCCTGACCTCCCTAGTCATTGATGCTCAGAGCCTTGGACCTTGCTTTTTATTCTTCCTTTGCTGTTTCTTTTGCTTCAAGGATCAACTTTCACTAATTTCAGAAAATTCATAATAGTTCTCTAAATTTCTTTTCCTTATACATCAACATCCTTTGATTCAAATTCAAACATGCACGGTTCATGTCATACATTTAGAATCACAGAGAACACCACCACATTTGATTAAATGAGACTACTATCTTTCATAAACTCTTTTACTCATGCATTACATCTTTTTCTTCTTTCTTTTCTTTTGATTTCAAGCTTAGTGAGCAATACATGAGACACTTTTTCAGAATAAAAATCAAATAACAAAATAAATAGTAAATTAAAATAGAACCTAGGAATTGAAATAACAACTAATCATGCAATAACAAAAAAAATAGCAGAAAACAGAAACCTAATCATAAAAATAGCAAAATAATAAGGAAAATGAAAAGGAACTGAGCCACCTCAATCTCCTTGGTGGGGATCTCTCTCCTCAGGCTGTGCTCCGTAAGGTCCTCTTTGACGGCTGTAATCCTATCTCAGTTGCGAGATCTCCTGCCGCTGAAGGTTCTGATCAGTCCTCATCTCATCAAGGGTGGTACATAGATGCTCCCAATGGCTGTTCTATGTGGCTCTCATCTTTTCTACAGACACCATGTACTGCTGCCAGCGGCTGTCATTAGTGACCCTCATCTGCTCCATGGAGGATGCGAGCTACTGCCAGTAATCTTGAGGAGGAAAGTAATGTCCCAGAGGCAGTGCCTACTCCTCTTGAGCTCCTTCTTTAGCCTGTTCGACTCTTGGGAGTCTCTGATAGTCCCTTACCAGTTCCATAGTCTTCTTTGTGATGGGCTTCTCGACTAGGATAGGGAAATCATTCTTTATCTTCACCCTACCGGCCTCACAGAGGCGGAAGATGAGATGTAGGAAGCCCAACCTGGCATTATCCTTGGTGTTGGTGGCGACATGGTAAATCTGCTGGGCAATGACATCCTCCACTTCCACTATCTCTCCTCTTATGATGCAATGAATCAGAATGGCCCAGTCCACAGTGCACTTGGACCGGTTACTTGTGGGTATGATAGACCGGCGAATAAAATGGTGCCATCACCTAGCCAAAGGCGTCAGGTCATCGACTTTGATATGGCATGGATTCCCCTCTACCCCCAGTTTCCATTGGGCATCTGGAATGCAAATATCAGTGAGTACTTGCTCTAATTCCTTATCTCTGTTTACCCTCTCACTGTAGTATTCCTCTTCATTACGGTCTACGAGTGGTAATTGGAGGGTCTGCCGGATAATCTCTGGGCTGAAATCAATGACTCTTTCCTTTACAAAGCTTTTGTGGTCCCTTGCATTGACTCCAGACACATCCTTATAAGTAATCCACAGGTTCCCATAAAATTCTTGAACCATTAATTGTCCAACCTGTGTGTGCGGATTGCATAGAAATTGCCATCCTCTTCTCTAAATTTCACGCTGAATTTCTGGATATTCATCCGGTTGGAGGTTGAACCGCACTTCTGGCAGAACCGGCCTCTTGCTAGTAACTTCATAAAAGTGCTCTTCATGAAGTTTAGAGCGGAAGCGTCTTGAATCACGAGAACCGGTGGCCAGTTCCTTTCCTTTTCTCTTCTTGGAAGGTTGGGTGGTCTTTGGTGCCATAGAAAAAACAGAATAAAACAACAAAGCGACAACACCAAACTTAAAACTGTTGCTCGTCCTCGAGCAAAATAAAAAAATACAAAGGGAAAGAAGAAAAGAGAGCACAAATTACAACAGAAGAAAATAAATTATAATGCTAAAAGTTTCTTTTTCGTTTTTTTTAATGATGAATAATAAAAAAAATAAAAAAGGAAAGAGGGGATAGATAGAATGGGGGGGGACGAGGTGGATGTGGGTTGGGAGAGGAGGGTGGCCGGTTGCAGGGTTGGGGTTATGGTGGTATTGAAGGGTTTTGTGTTTGTGGTGGACGTGTGGTTCTGTAAGAAGGGGGTGTGGGATGGGGCTGTGGGTTAAGGCACAGAGGCAAGGGGCTGGCTTTGAGAGTGGGGGTGATTTGTATGTGAGTATGGTGGGTGGGTTGAAGTAGGGTGGAAGTAGTTTATATAAGAGAGGGGGGTTGGTGGGAGGGGGTTGTTCACAGGATTGTTTTGGGAAGGGAGGACTTCACGGGTTGGCGTTGGGAAAAGGGTAAAGGGATCAGGTCTTGTAGTGTTGGAAAGTGATCACATACAGGTATGGGGAAGGGGTGGTATATAAGAAGGGGGAGAAAAGGTGGGGATCTAGTCAAGTGGAGGGCTCCAATCTGCAGGGATTTGGTGGAGATTTGGGAAGATTTGGCTGTATTATAGCATAAAATAACTAATCTGGCACCAAACTTTAGGTAATTGAAGTTCGGCGCCATGAGTTCCATATGAGCTTTCCCTTCCACGCCAAACTTGGGGTAGCTCAAGTTCGGCACCAGTTTCCTTTTTTTTTTGTAAATTCTCCACTCCAAATGCCAGGGGAGCTAAGTTCGGCATCCCCCTGGCAGAGAATTCTGCCTCTTTTGCATGTAGCACCCACGCCAAACTTGAAATGTTCAATTTCGACATCAACTTCTTCCCTAATTGTATCGTGTTTACATCATTCTTCATGCCAAACTTGGGATTTTCCAGGTTTGGCATGGGCCTTCTAGAGTCCAACTCTCCTTTTGCACGCATACACGGTGCCAAACTTGGAGATCCCAAGTTTGGTGTCAACCTGACCGAGTCAAACCATTAACTGTGAATTTTCTGTCAGAATTCTCTTCTTGAATCTCTACATGACCATATGGTGAATCTCTGGTAACTACAAACGGTCCTGACCACCGAAATTTCAACTTCCCGAAAAAGAGTTTGAGCCTTGAATTATACAGAAGCACTCTTTGGCCTGGCTCAAAGACTCTTATGGTAATCTTCTTGTCATGCCATATCTTAGTTCTCTCTTTATAGAACTTGGCATTCTCATAAGCCAAATATTTGAATTAATCAAGCTCATTCAACTGGAGCATTCTCTTAATTCCTGCAGCCTGAGCATCAAGATTCAGATACTTGATTGCCCAGTAAGTTTTATGCTCCAGCTCAACTGGCAAGTGACAGGCTTTACCATAGACCAGCTGATAAGGGGACATGCCAATAGGAGTCTTGTAAGCTGTCCGGTAAGCCCAGAGAGCATCATCAAGCTTCCTAGACCAGTCCTTTCTGGAGACACTGACGGTCTTCTCTAGAATCTTCTTTAGTTCCCTGTTGGAAACCTCAACTTGTCCTGAGGGTGATAGGGGGTTTCCACTTTATGATGGACTCCATATCTCTGCAGAAGTGAGTCCAGCTGTCTGTTACAAAAGTGACTTCCACCATCATTAATGAGTGTCCTTGGGACACCAAACTGGCTGAAAATATATCTCTGAAGAAAGCTCAACACCACTTTGGCATCATTGGTGGGTAGAGCCACAGCTTCCACCCACTTGGACACATAATCAACTGCCACTAGAATATAGTTGGTGGAATATAAGGGTGGAAAAGGTCCCATAAAATCAATACCTCACACATCAAACAACTCAACCTCAAGAATCCCCTGCTGTGGCATCTCATGGTTAGCAGGGAGATTCTTAACTCTTTCACATCTGTCACAACTCTTCACAAACACTCTGGAATTCCTGAAGAGAGTCGGCCATTAAAACCCGCTCTGAAGGACCTTTGTAGCTGTCCTTTCACCACCAAAGTGGCCTCCATAATCAAAACCATGACAGTGCCAAAGAATCTGTTGTGTTTCCTCATTTGGAACACATCTCCTGCTTATACCATCTGAGCATCTTCTAAAAAGGTATGGTTCCTCCCAAAAGTAGTACTTTGTATCAGTCAGTAGCTTCTTCACTTGTTGTCTACTGTACTCCTTTGGAATGAAATTCATGGCCGTGTAATTTACAATGTCTGCAAACCATGGAGCCTGCTGAATGAGAAATAGTTGCTCATCCAGAAATATCGCAGCCATAGCTGTGGGTGGTGTACTCCTTCTTCAGGCTCAATTCTGGAAAGGTGGTCAGCCACTTATTTTTCTGACCATTTTCTGTCTTTTATCTCAATATCAAACTCCTGAAGGAGTAACACCCATCTGATTAATCTTGGTTTAGAGTCCTGTTTGGTTAGAAGGTACTTCAAAGCAGCATGATCAGTATAAACAATAACCTTAGTACCAATTAAATATGACCTAAACTTATCAATAGCATACACAATAGCTAATAATTCTTTCTCTGTAGTTGTGTAATTCTTTTGAGCATCATTTAACACACGACTAGCATAGTAAATGACATGTATAAGCTTGCCATGCCTCTGTCCTAAAACAGCTCCTATAGCAAAATCACTAGCATCACACATTAATTCAAATGGTAAATCCCAGTCAGGGGGAGATATAATGGGATCAGAGGTAAGGTTTGATTTCAGAGTTTCAAAAGCATGCAGGCACTCAGCATCAAAGACAAAAGGAACATCAGCAACTAATAGGTTGCTCAATGGTTTAACAATTTTTGAAAAATCCTTTATAAATCTTCTATAAAAACCTGCATGACCCAAGAAATTCCTGACTGCCTTAACATTAGTTGGTGGTGGTAATTTTTCAATCACCTCCACCTTTGCTCTATAAACCTCAATCCCTTTGCTTGAAATCTAGTGTCTGATGAATGGAATTTTTGACAGATTAGAATTTCACAAATGAAATCTCGTCGAGGTATAGTTTCTAAACCAACAAATAATCCTTTCATACAAAAAATTGTTTGTCACAAGTACAAACTCCTAAAATTATAAACCAAAGTATTTAAACCTCGGGTCGTCTCTCAAAGGAATTACAGGGTAGTGTTGTTATTGGCTACGAACATGTATATTTTGGGGTTTTGAATAGGGAACAAGAAAAGTAAATGATAAAAAGGACATGGCAAGGTTTAGTGGTCAAGGATCTCTATCCTCATCACTAACCACAATATGATAATTGCAAAGATCAATCCCACTAAGTCATCCTCTAACAAGTAAAAGAAAGTCAAATGAGCTATATCAATCCAAGTCCATAAGTCCTAGCTATTCACTAATTGAGTCAATGAGAGCTAGATTCAATGGCTATCAACTATCAATCACTTGGATATTAGTAACTCAAGAATTCCTTACCTTCCCAAGCCAAGAACATAAAATTCTACTCTAACTTCCTCTCAAGCATTTTGACAAACACTTGGGAGGCACAAAAGAAAAGCATGATAAATTGACAATAAGAATGAAATCTAACAATAATTATTGCAAAGAATTAACAACAACAATAAAAAAGAATATTATTGACATGAATTACCTCAAATTGAATTGAAAGAAAAGGAAAGGAACAAGAGTAGATCAACAACAAAGTATAGAAACAACATAGAAGAAATTACAACAAAAGAATAGAAGAACAAGATGTAACAACAAAGAATTGAAAGGTAGAAGTAGATGAAAGCATGAATTAAAACCTAGATCTAAGCTTATTATCCTAAACCTAATCCTAATTCTAGAGAGAAGTGAGAGCTTCTCTCTCTAAAACTAACTAAAACTAATCCTAATGATGGAATGAATGATTGATGAGCAAAAGATGCCTCTCCCCTTCAATTTGTGGTCCTTTTAAGTGTTTTGGCGCCAAAGTTGGTTTATATTGGGCCCCACAGCTTCCCAAAATTCGCTGGGCACGTTTTCACTTTAAAATCACGTGCCGGCACTGACGCGTACGCGTACAGTATGCGTGCGCGTGGGTGGTGCTTCTCAAATCTTTGACTTTTCCATGTGTTCTCCACTTTGCATGCTTCCCTCTTCACTCCTTTGATCCATTCCTAGCCTTTTCAACCTGAATTCACTAGCAAACACATCAAGGCATCTAGTGGAATCAAAGGTGAATCAAAATTAGCTAATTTAAGGTCTAAAAAGCATATTTTCACATTTAAGCACAATTTAAGAAAGAATCACAATACCATGCTATTTTATTGAATAAATGTGAGAAGAGGGTGAAAAAATGCTCTAAATTCAACACATGATAAACCCTAAAAACGGGGTTTATCAACCTCCCCACACTTAAACCATAGCATGTCCTCATGCTATACCAAGAATGAAGTAAGGGGATGACATTTATTTAATGCACTAAACTATATGCAAACTATCTAAATGCAACTACCTACATGAATGCAAATGCTTGGTCAAAACAAATCAATCCCAAGAGATATATGCTAGCACAAGGGCTAAAGCAATGAGAACCAAATCCAACCCACAATTGTATTGAATTACCAAAAAGATATTCACAAACTTGCATGAATAAGAATGATTATGGTGAATATATGTAATTGAGCTATCGAACCCTCACCGGATGTGTATCCGCTCTAGTCACTCAAGTGTTTAAGGGTTGATTCACTCAATTCCCCCTAATCATACTTTCCAAGTTTTGTTCTTCATCTAACAATCAACAATTATTCAATGCATGCATACAATTATCATGAGGTCTTTCTCAAAGGTTGTAATGGAGCTAGGGTCAAGGTAGGGTCATATACGGTTAAGTGGACTAGTATTTGAACCTTTGATTAGCCTAGACTTTCCCACCTAACCTATGGTAACCTATACAATTGAGTTCTAACCTAACTACCCATTCTTCACTTTTTCACATACTCATGCATTTTCGTTTCATTTCACAATACTTATGCATTGACTCTTATTGAACTTTACTTTGGGGCATTTTGTCCCCTTTTTATTTCTTTTCTTTTTCTTCTCTTTTTTTCTATATTTTTTTCTTTTCCTTTCCATTTTTTCTTTTTCCTTTGGTTTTCTCATTTTTCATTTCTTTCCAAGAGCATCAATGCATAAGGTCTAACATTTGATTAATACATGAGTATGCACCCAATTCCCAAATATAGAAAATACAAAGCACCATTTTATCCCAACCAATGTTCCCAAATTTTCCCAAACTTGAATAATAAACACTCTCACTAGCCTAAACCAATCAAAGATCCAAATAAGTGACTTTTATTATTTTTCGCTTTAGGCTTGTAATGTGCTAAAATAAAGAACAATTGGGTTAAGCATAGGCTCAAAATTGGCTAACAATGGAAGGTAAAAAGCAGGCTATTTGGATAAGTGAGCTAATGAAACGATGGCCTCAATCATATAAGTGCATGAATACAAGGAATAATGGACATATAGAATTAAACAAATCAAGGATCACAATCATAGAAGGAGAACAATTGCACACAAGAAGAAAGATAAGTGGTTATAAGATGTAACCACATCATTAGGCTCAAATCTCACATGCTTATGTTCTTAGCTCAAAAACATGCTTCACAAAATATGTATGATTCAAGCAAGTTCCACAAAAAAATTTCTCATTCAATTGGGGTGTGTCCTATAGATAAATTCTTTGGAAAATTTATTGTTTTGACTAAGCTTATCCTAAATGCAATGTTGTGATTTAGAAATTTTAAAATTTCCTTATTTTATCCCTTCTTTTTCCAAATCAAACCAAATTTCTTATGTAAAAAGGGTAAACCAAGCTCTAATAATCCAAAATATTTTTCTAATCACAACCAAAAAGCTAAAACAACTACATAAAGCAAATCTAACTAAAAGTATGAAATATCTATCAACTAAGATGCAAGATGCAACAACTAAAATAAAAGTACCAAAATAACAAATATATACAATAATTCCAAAAGTGCAGTAAAATAAAGTGCAAAAAGCTAAAAATAACACAAAATAAGTGATAAATTTCTGAACTCATCACCCAAAATGGCAACTCCACCGACGGCAACGACGGTGACCTCCCCATACTTAGAATGGAGCATCGTCCTCGATGCTACTGCTCGGGCTCGGGGTGAGGGTCAACTGTCATATCTGGCTGCTGGGGCTGAGGTTGAGGCTGAGGCTCCTCGGGGGGCTGCTGCGCCTGCAGGGTAGCCTGTGTCTGTGGTGGGGCCTCCTGCTGAGCCTGCTCTGCCTCATGCTCCTCCTCCTCTTATGAAGAAGAGTCGGCAATAGGGGGCAACTCGACGCCCAGTGCGACAAACATCTGATCCACTCTATCGAGACGTCATATGATGCGGCGCTCACTCCGCTCCATGAAGCGGAACAGATGTTGTACTAAGAGATATATCGGCTGGGGTTCTGGTGGTGGTATCGGTGCTGCTGGTGCTGATGGGCTTGCTGCGACTGAGGAAAAAGACGGGCCAGGTGTCGCTGCTGCTCTGGCTCTAGCTCTAGAGCGGCGCCGGGATAGGGGTTTCTCATGCACCCATGTCCCCCACGGAATCACTTCCTCCTTTTCATGGTCGGGGGGGGGGGTGGTGTCTCATCATCTGCATCCCATGGGGCACCGGCCAGCTGAATCATCTCAGTGACTAAAGTGGGAAATAGAAGTATGCCACGGACATGTGCTCGCCACATATATCTCCTGATCAATCGGGAAAAGTATACCTCCTTCCCCTCTATAACACATCCGATCAGGACGAGCATGTCCATCAAAATTTCAGTAAAGTGGGTGGTCGGCATGATGTAATGGGCAAAGATCTGCTGTCACGTCCTGGCCTCCCTCGAAAGATGAGTAAATAGCATCCCCTTGGGCTTCCTATTGTCAGCATCCATCACCCAAGGGGCATTCGGGGTGGCAATAACATCCCTTAGAGCATTATAATCAAAGGTCATACAATGTATCGCCACCTCTGCCTGCTCAATGGCATCTGTGCCACTGGTCCTAGGCAGACAATGGAGTCTATCCTCAATAGTAGCCTCCGTAACCAATATCTGACCGCCTCGCAGGTAGACTAAGTCAAGGGTGTGTCTGAAGAAGTTACAGTAAAATTTCTTGACCCATGATGAGTTCACCCTACCTAGCTCCCTATCAATAAAACCTAGGCCCATCCCCTGAATACGTGTCTCGATGGATCACCTTAGGTCAGTGGGGATGGCCAGTTTCTTCTCTATATTCAGATTCTTCTTCCGGTATGTCGGGAAGCGGAGCTCGCAGTATAGGTTAGGGAACCTGTACGCATCCGTAGGTGGCAGCTGCTGGTTAGCTTTGTCCTCCTCATTAAGAGGGTTCTTGGCATAGTCGTGGTACGGAGAAAGAGTGGATGGCTGAGGTTTCTTGCGCTTTCTAGAGGTAACCTTAGATTTTCCGCTATCGGCCATCCTGAAAAAAAGAGATACATGATATAAACAATTAAGCCACGTAGAGGAAAATAAAGCAAGGCATTAAGCATATACAAAATGCAAGAGGATTGACATATCCATGAAGTGAGTAAAAAAGAATAAAAACTTGGAATGCAAGCAGACAAAATACAGAATTAAAATCAAACTGCAACCAAGAAATCATGCAATAAGAACAGAATGCTTGTTTGTTAAGCAACCATAGTCATCATGCCTAAAAGAATATAAGTGTTAGTGAGAAAATTAAAAAAAAGAGTTAAAATGTTAACAAGGTCAAAAGTTAGAAAACTAAGTCATATATTAGTGGCATGACAATTATGGGACTTAACCACGAGAAGCTCAAATAAGTATATAAGAAACAAGCATGCCCACAATCATGAGGATGATGCAGTCATTGATGATGAAATATGAGTTTGTATAAAAGCATACAATAGGAAAGCAGTTCATCAACAATGCCCATGGTCACCAAGTATGATGCATATAAGCGGGAAACAAAATAAACACGGAAATGCCAACCAAAGTACCCAAGAACTGAACTTGCTACGAGTCAAGTAAATCTCAATGTCAAAAGTGTCAAGTTCAATTCTAGGTAGCAAGTTTAAAAACAAAACAATTTCTAGAAATTTGGGCAGCATTCCGGTAGTAAATCGGATGTTCCCGGATAACAAAAGCAGCAAATTAACACATATGAGTCCAACAAACATGTAACAAGGAACAAGTTCATATGGTTTAGGTGACATCAGTGAAAATTACCCAACAAGGCAGCAGTGACAATATATGAATCAAAGACCCACACAGCAGTGACAAAAAATGCAATCACCATTCAGCAGACAATTTCAAATCAGTCAATTCAGATAAACAGGAACGGAGCACTTATCAGGCCTAAAATCTTCTAACCACATCCTATCTACCTAACAGCATACATATCTATCTAACCTAGCAAGTAGAATTAAGCACTGATCTAACTGGAATTTAACAAAATTAATGAAAAAGAAACCAAACAGAGCAATGGGCAGGGAACCTGGAAGGTCGCAAAGACAGTATTGAAAAATGGAAGGGGAAGAAGATAGTAGTGGTTGATATCAGCGCCGCCCAGGGACGGTGGCGGCTTAGTGGTTCGCGGTAGTGGAGCAGAGCAGTCGTGTGAATACAAGGCAGAGGCAGAGGAACGACAGAGAGGATTGAGAGATGGAACGAAGGGAAGAAAGGGTGTGAGTGCTCGCCGGCGGTAACGGAGGTGCACGGTGGTGCTGGGCGGAGGCGAGAGAAGATGCGGTGAGATAGAGAGGAGGAGGGGTCAGAGGTGATGAGAAGAGGGGAGAAGAAAGGAAATGGGGAAAGCGTATGGTGGTGCATTGACGGCGGCGATGATGGGGTTGCCGGACGGAGGTGGATGAGGGTGGCGCTATGATTATGGAGGGAAGGGAGAAAGGAAATGTTGGGAGGAAGAGGAGATAGGGCACGCGAATGGCAAGGGTTTCCGTGTGGACGGGGTTAATGGATTTGAATCCATGCGTGCGCGTCCTGTACACGTCCGCGTGGTTGGGCGAAAAAATGAATGGATGCGGAAGTGCCAAGTGCGCCTGAGCGTGGATGGGGATGTGCGCAAGGACGCGTGTGCGTATAGTGCGCGTCCGCGTGGGTTAAAGGTTGGGCCAGACGCACCAGTGTTGGCCCGGAGTTAGCACAACTCTCAGGTTATATCTATGGGAACTGTGTCAGCGCATCGATGCGTACGCGTCATGTACGCGTACGCGTGTATTCCCTTGTACCCCACGCCCAATGTTTGCACGACGTTGGCCTAACTCTCTGGAACTATGTATGGACCTGTATTCCCTCATCGACGCGTGGGCGTACAGCGTGCGCACGCGTCCCTACCCTTCTCTTTTTTTTCAGAAACACCAAAACAGCTAAAAATCTCCCTACACTACCTACAGCTCAAAACCAACTGAAATACAAAATTAACAAAAATATTTTTAAGGGTTTTCAAGTATAAGTAAGGAAAACTTGCATCATAAGCAACTAGCAACCAAGTTATTAAAGCAACTATATGAAGAGGGAACTACCTACAATGGCAACTCAAATCACTTATTAATCACATCTACAAGAGAGAATGGAAAGAGTTTACCATGTTGGGGTGTCTCCCACCTAACACTTTTATTTTAAGTCCTTAAGTTGGACATTTGAGAAGCTCTTTGTCATGGTGGCTTGTGCTTATACTCATCCTTGAATCTCCAAGGATCTTTACTCCTCAAATAGTTGACAGAAATTCCAACCATCTTCACCAAGCTTGGGTGAAGTTCAACCCAAGAGATGAGGTCCCAAAGTTGGTCTTCAAAGTACGATCCGGGATCCCATATCTTATTTTCGCACCCGTCTTCAAGTTGATTGTCATGGTTCTTCCATCTGGGTGGTTGACACATAGAATTCTCCCTAGCATACCAAATCCTCTTCCTTCTAGACCCACACAAGTTTGCATTCCTCCAATCATGGTCCCTATGCTTTAAAACTTCGACCCTAATGAGCGTAATTTCAAACCTCCAACCACTACACAACTCCCTCTTACTATTAAGTCTACAAAGAACTCTATGTTGTCCATCCGTTTCAATCAAGCCGTATTCAAGTGAGAAGGTGAAGCTTAAGGACAGAAATTTTACCCACTTGAATGTTGTGTTGGATGGTGACTTAGGGAGGGAGACTTCCCCACACTTGGACACTGCGAGGTCTACTCCTTTAGGCTCTTCCTTAGTTGTTTCCACCTCTTGACAACTTCTTTCAATTTCTTCTTGCTTGTCAACTTCTTCAGCAAGGATACCAATATCACTTGGTGTGGAGTTGTCTTCAATAACTTTAATTTCTTCTTCCATGGGAGGTGATTCAATTTTGGATAAAAAATCATTGATGATTGAATCCATCTCTTAATCAACCTCTTTATATTCTTCAATTTTGATATACTCCGGAGGTTGTTGAGACTCCCATGGTGGTTCCACATCTCCGAAATCTTCAACCATGTCTTCCTTTTCTTCAATAATTGTAGGTTCTTCCAGTTGTTCCAACACAAAACACAACTCCTCCTTCTCCACCGGATTTTTCAATCTCTTCTTCATGCTTTGCTCTTCTTTTGGTCTTCCACACATGGTCACGGATGCACCTTGAGTGTTCAAACACTGGTGGGCTAAAGTGTGCACTACCTTGGTCAAGTTGGTCACAAACTCTAGGGTGTTCCTTTACATATCCGCTTGTCCTTGAAGTAGCAAGGTGAGAGAATCATCTATTGGGGCTTGAGGCAGATAAGAGGTGTTCCGAGGGTTGCCTGAAACTGTAGGTCTATCTCGGACGAGATCTTCTGCGCTGGTCGGAACCGATGTGTCCGGCTAGTGAACGTGGCCAAAGCTGGTGCGTCCGACTTGTTTGGACTGGACGTGCTGCTGATCCTTTGTCACCGAAGGGTGGGGGGTACCTGCAAGAGACTCCGATGCTTAAGTTAGCATGGGTATTAAACAGGTGTTATGTAGAATCAGAGTATGAGTTATACCTGGGTGCTCCAGTGTATTTATAATGGTGAGATGTGACCTTTCGGATAAGATAAGTTAGTTATCTTATCTTATCTTTATCTTTTGAGTTCAGGTCAGCGTATCTTCAACAGAACTGCCTTTATCTCTATAGGCTTGGGCTGCCTTAGGATTTGGGTCGTATTCCTTGAGTTGGGCCCTCCTTTGGCCTCTCTTGTCGATTTGGCCGAGTTCTTCGTAACGAAGTCGGTCCGCTTGACCTTAACAGATCGGTCGCTGCATCGTCGATCATCCCAGGTTGGATAGCTCGACCTAGGGTATGAACAGTGCCCCTGCTTGAGCTCGGTCTTCTTTGTCGAGGTCGAGTCCTTGACTTCGGTCCTTCTCGTAGCGAAGCCGAACTCAAGCATCTTGTCGCCTTCTCTTGTAGCAGCTTTTGAATGTAGAACGTTTTCCTCTACAAGCGCGTGCTTTCGTATTAGTGCTTTTTTGGGAATGCAAGCGGTTTTAATATCCGCATTTAATTGACATTTAATTGCCCCATTTCCCCTAACTTCTCTTATTTTTAAATTTTGTACTCAAGAAACGGTTTCTCTCCTTCACCCTTTTCGTAACTTCTTCACATTTCATCTTTCATTCTCTTTGCTTTCAACTTTTTTATTTTTTTGAAGCTTCTACCTGGAGTTTGCCGTTTCGCGTTTTAGCCTAGCGACGTTTGCTTTGTCACTTCGTTTTTTCGTGGGAGAAGGGGTGATTCTGGTTTTCGCCTTCCACTTCCTTGTTTTTCTTCGTAGTTTTCTCTTATTTCACAGGTTTGACTCTTCTTCCTTCCTTTCTCTACGCCATTTTTGTGTCTGTTTTGAGAAAGTTTGAATCTTTCTGTCTTTTTGCTGATCACTGTGTGTCTTGTAGTTTCTCCATCTGTTGCTTGATACTTTAAGAACTTTGCATGGAATGATGACTTTGTTTGATTCTGAAAAAAGGTTGCGTCTTTGACGATTTCTGTTTGGTATGTTCGATGTTGGTGCTTGTTCTTTGCTGATGATTTTTTGCTTGATTTCGAAAAAGTTTGCGCCTTTGCTATTTTTCCACTGATAAACTGTAGGAGCAATGCTTTTCCTGATAAATTGTAGGAGGGTGGACCTTTTGCATTTTTGCTTCCTTTGTTTTCTTTCTGGATTTTATTTTGATGAGTGCTGGGATGTAGGCTGTAGAAATAACTTAAAGACCTTGCTTGTTTACTGCCTCCAAGGGATGCCCTAAGACTTTTTGTCTTGAGTTTTGGGGTTTTTCCTTTTTGTTTATCCGCCCGTCGAGATGTTTTGCCCCCTGTCCGAGATGTTTTTAAGTAATCCATTCTTCTTTTCTTTTTGTAGGATTTAGTTGACCTCATGTCTTCCCGAAATAACGTTGTAGAGATACCTTCCCAGGTTCCCGTGGGTATGGCCGATTGGGTGGACTCCATGGTTCTCATGTGTGTCTCGCTGGTTGATTCTGAATTTTATGCTCAGCTTAGGCAGTTTCATAGTGTCTGTAGTAATTTTGGTGATGAGAAGAACTATGAACTTGTCCCTCCCTCTTCTGACGAGAGAGTCTGCTTTTTAACTCGGGTTGTTGATGGTCGCCCTTTCTTTTATGCTTATGATTTTTTCTTTGGTCAGCTGGGTATCACCCTTCCTTTTACCCAATTTGAAACCGACCTGTTATGGTCTTGTAATGTTGCCCCTTCTCAACTTCACCCCAATTCCTGGGGTTTTATTAAAATTTTCCAATTGTTGTGCAATAGTTTTGGTATTACTGCTTCCCAATCTCTCTTTTTCTATCTGTTTGTCTTGACGAAGCCCGGTTTGGTAAAAAAGAAGTCAGCTTGGGTCTCCTTTCGTTCTACCCAGGGAAAGAAGGTTTTTTCTATGTTCGACGAGTCGTTCCGTGATTTTAAAAACTACTTTTTTAAGGTCCGAGCTGTTGAAGGAGCTCGGCCCTTTTTCCTGGATGAGAATGACGAACCTGCTTTTCCCTTGGAATGGCAAAAAGACGTGAGGGTCTCTAGGTACTCGTGGGAGATGTTGGATGAGGCTGAGCGAGCCTTTGTCACTATCTTGGAAGAACGCTAGGGTCAACCTCCCCATCTTGACACAAAGAAATTTCTAACCAATCCTTCTCTTCTTCAAACTGAACTGGGTATCTTGTGTTTCCTTTATTATCTGTTTATGTTGCTTGTAGCTGTCTTTCCGACTTGTCCGACTTGTAGCTGAATTTTCTATTTTATTTGCAGAGACAATGAAGAATAGTGAATCCATGAAAGCTTTTAAGAGGGCGCAGAGGGCGACTGCTGCCAGAAATGTTGCAGCCAAAGTGGCTGGGGAGGGGTCCTCCCAAGTGCGCGATAAGCCATCAGTGCCGAGTTCTCCCGGGGTGAAGAAGGTGATCCCTACACCCCGAGTCCGTTTGGTGGATCCTCACCCTACTTCTGCTGCTCCCTCTGTTGCTCCTCCCAATAAAAAACAAAAGACTGCTGAGCCCTTTGACCTCGATGCTCCTGATTTTAATGCCATTGAATTTGTGGATCAGCAAATCGGTCCCTACGGCACTCTCTCCATGGATGATGTGTCCATCCTCCGTCACTTGGAATTTATGGCCCAAAATCACGTGAAGATGGCATATATGGTGGCTGCCATATATCGGACTGCTCAGAATCTCCCTCTCCACGCCACTAAAGCGTTTATGGAGGAGGCGAAACAAGAGTTTGATCGGATGAAGGAGTTGAAGGAGGAACTTAAGATAAAGGTAGCCAAGTTGGAGAAGGACTTGAAGAACGAGGAGGCGAGTTCTCAATCACTGGCGGCTTCTTTGAGGTTGGCTGAGGACGCAGTCCTGATGTATAAGGAGAGTTACGTTGCATCTTATCGGGAGGTGATGCGCCTGAGGGGGGAGCTCGATAGTGTCCGGAAAGATTATTCTGAGCTTCAAAGTCATCTCGTTGGCAGCGTGACTGCTGCTTATGAGAACTTGAGGGAGCAAGTTCAGGTCATTGCTCCCGAGGCCGATCTCACCTCTTTTAGCCTGGACAACGTTGTCAGGGATGGCAAGATTGTTCCTGATGATGAGGATGGTGATGATGATGTTGTTCCCCCTGCGTCCTCTGCCAAAGTGTCGACCTCTTCAGTTCCTCCTGCTGCGCTTGACTCGGATTGCCAGATCCTGAACTGGGAGGATGGGACTGTGGACGCTGTGCCGATCCAGACTCGTCCTCCTTCTCCTTGTCCTGATGCTGCCAAGAAGGCTCCTGATGTTTGCTGATCTCTTTCCTGTAGTTGGCTCGGCTTGTGTGCTTTTAAAACTTTTTTATTTATTTACTGACGCTTTCCTAGTTGCTTTTCTAGCAACTTTTATTTTGAAAAACAAAAAAAAGGTAGCTCGCCATCCTTAGATTTTGCTAGCCTTCGAGGCTTTTATAACTTTTGTAGATTTTATATAATGCCTTTTGTTTTGACATTTTTTTCTATTTTCTGCTGATGTGTGATATCTTGCAGCTCGACCTCCTTGGGTTATTTTGTTGTTTGTAGCTTGAATCCTTTGAGGTTGTGATTGTGGGGTCCAACTTGTTTCTCAATTTTCTGTATTTGTGACCGATTCCTTTGCGTTGGTCCCCTTTGTTATTGTAATCCTCTTTTCTAGACCTTTGTCGGGTCTTTTTCAGGGATTTCTTTGATAACTTTTCAGTAATAGGAGTCCGACTTGGTTATGTCGGTCTCCCTTAAGTTATTTTTTGTAGTCCTCTTTCTTGGATCTTTGTCAGATCTCTTTCAGGGACTACTTTGATAACTTTTTGGTAGTAGGAGTCCGATTTGGTTATGTCGGTCTCCCTTAAGTTATTTTTTGTAGTCCTCTTTCTTGGATCTCTGTCAGATTTCTTTCAGGGACTACTTTGATAACTTTTTAGTAGTAGGAGTCCGATTTGGTTATGTCGGTCTCCCTTAAGTTATTTTTTGTAGTCCTCTTTCTTGGATCTTTGTCAGATCTCTTTCAGGGACTACTTTGATAACTTTTTGTTTTGGGCCGACTTGGTTATGTCGGGCCCTTCTAAGTTAAAGTAATCCTCTTTAATAGGGTTGGCCAGACCTCTTTCCAGGGTTTACTTATAACTTGGTTTGACTTGGTTCGACTTCTTAATGTTCGACCAGTCTTTAAGTTATTATTTTAGCGATCCGTAAGACCTCGTCAGGTTCTTTTTTAGATCACTTTCGATAACTTCTTACATTATTCTGTGTTCATCTTTGCCGATTTGTAGAAAGTGGTTGTCATCTCTAGATCGTCCTTTGGGTGAATCGCATTTTTACCTTTATCGGACGGTTGTCTTTATCGTGATCGTGCAGTGAAATTCTTTTTCACTTTCTGCCGATCTGTTGCTTTATAATTGGACGATGAATGCTTCAGATTAATGCGTCTTGAAATCTTTGTAGAATATCTAAAATATATTTTATTTAAAGGAAAAGTGCAAATAGATACATATGGGATTGTCTGAGTCTCAACTTGGTGCCTCATTAAAAAACCTTTTCAGGAAAAAGAGTGCATCCAATGATGAGATCTTTTATCTCTTCTTAACTGTAGTACCTTCTTAGGTTGCAAGCGTGCCATGACCTGGGAAGCTCTCGTCCATCGAGTTCAGACAGTCTGTAGTAGCCCTTTCCAAGTACTTCTACAACTCGGTAGGGTCCTTTCCAGTTTGCTGCCAGCTTTCCTTCTCCTGGTCGAGTTGTTCCGATATCATTTTGGATTAGGATGAGATCATTCTCTGCAAAACTTCTCGGCACTACCTTTTGATTATATCTGGAAGCCATTCGGCGCTTTAGAGCTTCTTCCCTGATCCAAGCTCTTTACTGGATCTCGGGTAACAAGTCAAGTTCTTCTCTCTGAAGTTGGGAGTTTGCTTCCTCATTGTAGTGAACTACTCTAGGCGACCCTTCCTCGATCTCTACTGGGATCATCGCCTCTATTCCGTATGCTAATCGGAAGGGAGAATCCTTCGTGGTGGAATGTGGCGTTGTTCGATATGCCCATAGGACCTGTGGAAGCTCTTCTGCCCAGGCTCCTTTTGCATCTTGTAATCTCCATTTTAATCCGGCCAGTATGACTTTGTTAGCAGCTTCGGCCTATCCATTGGCTTGTGGATGTTCAACGGAGGTGTGCTGGTGCTTTATATACAAGTCGGCTACTAGTTTTCTGAAGCCTGCATCTGTGAATTGAGTGCCATTATCTGTGGTTATTGAATATGGAACCCCGAACCTCGTGACAATATTTCTATATAAGAATTTCTGGCTTCTTTGAGCGGTGGCATTGGCTAGGGGCTCTGCCTCGATCCACTTTGTAAAGTAATCTACCCCTACTATGAGGAATTTAACTTGTCCTGATCCCTGTGGGAAGGGGCCGAGGAGATCGAGCCCCCATTTTGCAAACGGCCAAGGCGAGGTCACACTGATGAGTTCTTCTGGAGAGGCGATGTGAAAGTTGGCATGTTTCTGACATGGTGGACATGTCTTTACAAATTTTGTGGCTTCTTTCTGTAGAGTTGGCCAATAAAATCCTGCTCAGAGTACCTTTTTGGTGAGAGCTCGTGCTCCGAGATGATTGCCACAAATGCCGCCGTGTATTTCTTCTAGCACTTCCCTTGTGTTGGAGGTCGGCACGCATTTTAGTAAAGGTATTGAGATTCCTCTTTTGTACAGGATGTTGTTTATGATGGTGTAGTACTGTGCCTTCCTTTTTAACCTCTTTGCCTCCTTTTCTTCTGTAGGGAGCGTTCCTGTTTTGAGGTAGTTGATTATGGGGGTCATCCATCCTTGGTCCTGACTTGTTATAGTCAGGACTTTTTCCTCTTCCGAGATTGACGGGTTCTGCAACATTTCCTGGATGAGGCTTCTATTGTTGCCCCCTGGTTTGGTGCTGGCTAGTTTTGAGAGTGCATCAGCTCGGGCATTTTGTTCGCGGGGTATGTGGCAGATCTTATACTCCCCAATTTGTCCGAGCTGTTCCTTGGTTTTATCCAAATACTTTTTCATGGTGGGATCTTTGGCTTGGTAGCTCCCTATTATTTGTGATGTGACCACTTGTGAATCACTGTAAATGTTGAGTTTTTGAGCTCCGACCTCTTTAGCCAGCTTCAAACCAGCTAATAATGCTTCATATTCCGCCTGGTTGTTTGAGGCCGGGAACCCGAACTTGAGGGAGAGCTCAACTTGGGTTCCTTGGTTGCTTTCTATTATCACGCCCGCACCGCTTCCAGTTTTATTTGAAGAACCGTCCATGTAAAGATTCCATTCTGTGGGGGTTTCTAGGGCATCTGTGAATTCTGCGATAAAGTCGGCCAGATCTGTGATTTGATGGCCGTCCGAGCTTCATATTGGAGGTCAAACTCTGACAACTCGACTGCCCATTGTAGAATTCTGCCTGCTAGATCTGTTTTCTGTAATATTCCTTTTATGGGCTAGTTAGTTCGAACCTTAATGGTGTGAGCCTGGAAGTACGGGCGGAGTCGTCGAGATGTTAGGATAAGAGTATAGGCAAAATTTTTCTATTTTCTGGTAGTTCAGCTCGGATCCCTGTAGTGCCTTGCTAATGAAGTAGACGGGTTGTTGCCCATTTTCGTCTTCTCTGACTAGTGCTGAGGCTATTGCCCGGCTCCCTACTACGAGATATAATATGAGCGGTTCTCCTTCTCGTGGTCGAGATAGGATAGGTGGCCGTCCTAAGAACTTCTTGAAGTCTTGGAAGGCTTGCTCACATTCTGTCGTCCATTCGAACTGTTTTCCCTTTCTTAAGGTAGCATAGAAGGGGAGAGATCTTATCGCAGCTCCTGCTAAGAATCGGGATAGGGCGGCCAATCTGCTGTTGAGTTGTTGTACTTCTTTGACACAGGTTGGGGTCTTCAAGTTGAGTATGGCTTGACATTTGTCTGGATTTGCTTCAATTCCCCTTTGTGTGAGCATGAAACCTAAGAATTTGCCTGCTTCTACTGCGAAGGTACATTTTACGGGATTGAGTCTCATGTTGTGTTTCCTTATGGTGTCAAACACTTGAGCCAGGTCGGATAATAATGTATCTTCGGTTTGTGTCTTTATCAACATGTCGTCCACATGAACTTCCATAATTTTTCCAATGTGATCTGAGAAGACTTTATTCATTAGCCTTTGATAAGTAGCTCCTGCGTTCTTGAGACTGAAAGGCATCACGATGTAGCAGTAGTTTGCCTTTGGTGTTAAGAACGAGGTCTTTTCCTGATCTGGTGGATACATGGGGATTTGGTTGTATCCCGAGTATGCGTCCATAAACGAGAGGTATCTGTATCCGGAGGAAGCATCTACCAGAGCGTCGATGCTTGGGAGTGGGTATGGATCTTTTGGGCAGGCTTTGTTGAGATTGGTGTAATCGGTGCACATTCGCCACTTCCCATTTGATTTTTTCACCAAGACGACGTTGGCTAGCCATAGTGGGTACTTGACTTCTCTTATAAATCCTGCCTCCAGTAGTGCTTGTACTTGTTCTTTCACAGCTTTGGATCGTTCTGGCCCGAGTTTCCTTCGTCTCTGCTGCACCGGCCGAGATCCTGGATAGACCGCCAACTTGTGGCACATTAGCTTAGGGTCTATGCCTGGCATGTCTGCGGCTTTCCATGCGAAGAGATCAACATTATCTCGTAAGAATTGTATCAGTAATTCTTTTGAGTCTCCTCTTAGGGTCGTGCCAATATTGGTCATTTTGTCCGAGGTGTCTCCGATTTGAATCGTCTCTATCTCGCCTTCTAGCTGCGGACGGAGTTCTTCTCGTCGCTGGACTCCGCCCAGTTCAATTGTATGAAACTCTTCTCGCCTTCCTCTAAGGTTTAGACTTTCATTGTAACAGCGGCGTGCCATCTTTTGATCTGCTTTTATCGTGGCTATCCCCTCTGTGGTTGGGAATTTCATGCATAGATGTGGAGTTGAGACTATTGCGTCGAGTTGATTGAGTGTTGTCCGACCTATTAGAGCATTGTAGGCTGAACTAACATCGACCACAATGTAGTCTATTTTGAGGGTCCGAGATTGGTTCCCTTTTCCGAAGGTTGTGTGTAGGGATACGTATCCCAATGGTTGTACTGGGGTATCCCCTAATCCAAACAGGCTGTTCGGGTATGCTCTAAGCTCCTTTTCGTCTAAGCCGAATTTGTCGAAGGCTGTTTTGGATAAGATGTCGGCAGAATTCCCTTGGTCCACTAATGTGCGATGTAGATTGGCGTTTGCCGGTATGGCAGTGATGACCATGGGATCATCGTGTCCTGAGATGATGCCAGATGCGTCCTCTTTAGTGAATGTTATCGCAGGGATGTCGGGTGCTTCCTCCTTTCCCTCGACATGATATATTTCTTTGAGATATCTTTTGCGAGATGATTTGGAGATCCCTCCTCCTGCGAATCCGCCGTGTATCATGTGGACGTGTCTTTCTGGTGTCCGAGGTGATCGTTCAGTTCATCCGTCATCTTCGTCCCTTCGTCTTTTTCTTTGGTCATCATCTCGGGTAGCCAGAAATTGATCTAATCTTCCTTCTCTCACCAATTTTTCTATGATATTCTTTAAGTCAAAGCACTCGTTGGTGGAGTGCCCTCGAACTCGATGGTATTCACAATATTCCTTCCGGTTTCTCCCTCCCCTTTTACCTTTGAGTGGTCGTGCTGGGGGGATTTTCTCTGTATGACAGACTTCTTTGTACACGTCGACCAGGGATGCCCTGAGAGGAGTGTAATTATGGTACTTTTTTATTTTCTCCCCCTGTCGATCTTCTTTCTTTTTGGATTCCTTGTCTTTATCCCGGTAGGGGTTCCCAGATTTTGAGGTTTCTCCCAACCGAGCGTTTTCTTCCATGTTGATGTATTTTTCTGCTCGCTTCTGTACTTCGTCTAATAAGATAGGGTACTTCTTTGATATAGATTGGCTAAATGGTCCCTCTCATAGGCCATTGATGAGTCCCATGATGGCGGCCTCTGTTGGTAAGCTTTGTATGTCCATGCATGTTTTGTTGAATCTTTCCATGTAGTTGCGGAGGCTCTCCCGATCTCCTTGCTTGATCCCTAGTAAACTGGGGGCGTGCTTGGTCTTATCTTTCTGGATGGAGAATCTGGCCAGGAACTTTTTGGCCAGGTCGTCGAAGTTTGAGATGGACTTTGGAGGTAAATTGTTAAACCATCGGATTGCTGTCTTCGTGAGAGTTGTTGGAAAAGCTTTGCAGCGAATGGTGTCTGAGGCATTGGTAAGGTACATTCTGCTTCTGAAATTGCTAAGATGGTGGTTGGGATCTGTGGTACCGTCATATAAAATCATATCCGGGAGTTTGAAGTCCTTTGGGATTTTGGTTTTCATGATCTCCCTGGTGAATGGATCCTGTTCTTTGCGTGAGCTTTCCTCAGGAGTGATCCGAGGGGCCTTTGATTTGAGATCGGCTTCTAATTGCTGTAATTTTTCTTCCAATTCTCGACGTCGCCGTACCTCTCTTTGTAGATCCTTTCCGATTTCTCGTTGTTGTTGGCTTTCATTTTCAAGTTGCTTCAAGCGATCTTGAAGCGCTTCTATTGCTCCTGGGTTTGCTGAATTTTTGTCTCCGTTGGATTCCGGGGTATCTTTCGGTGTGGTGTCCGCGTTTTTGTGCGGCGTTCTGTTTTCTAGATCTGAATCGTGGTCGTTGTCATGGGCGTCCGCCATGGTGATGGGATGACTTCCAGGTTCCCCGGCAACGGCGCCAATATTCCGAGGGTTGCCTGAAACTGTAGGTCGATCTCGGACGAGATCTTCTGCGCTGGTCGGAACCGATGTGTCCGGCTAGTGAACGGTGGCCGAAGCTGGTGCGTCCGACTTGTTTGGACTGGATGTGCTGCTGATCCTTTGTCACCGAAGGGTGGGGGTACCTGCAAGAGACTCCGATGCTTAAGTTAGCATGGGTATTAAACAGGTGTTATGTAGAATCAGAGTATGAGTTATACCTGGGTGCTCCAGTGTATTTATAATGGTGAGATGTGACCTTTCGGATAAGATAAGTTAGTTATCTTATCTTATCTTTATCTTTTGAGTTCAGGTCAGCGTATCTTCAATGGAACCGCCTTTATCTCTATAGGCTTGGGCTGCCTTAGGATTTGGGTCGTATTCCTTGAGTTGGGCCCTCCTTTGGGCTCTCCTGTCGATTTGGCCGAGTTCTTCATAATGAAGTCGGTCCACTTGACCTTAACAGGTCGGTCGCTGCATCGTCGATCATCCCAGGTTGGATAGCTCGACCCAAGGTATGAACAAGAGGGTTCATCATTTTGGAGAAGGGGTTCATAGTAGGAAGGTGGTTCTTCTTGAGAAGGGTATAGAGATTGTGAGTATTGAGGTGGTTCATGGTAGTAATCATGATTGGGTTATGGTGGTTCCAAAGGTTCTTGCTCATAATGGTCACAAGGATATGGTATGAGTGATTGGTCATATGATGGATAAGGGTCATATGAAGGTACTTGGTAAGGAAAGGCTTGTGAGTATGGTTGAGGTTCATGTTGAAGATAGAATTCATAAGCGTATGATGGTGGTTGTTGATTGTCACAAAAAGATTCACCATAGCCATTGAATTGACATGCATCAGGATGATGATAATACCTATAAGTATCCGGAGGTTGTTGCCATGAGGATTGATCATATGCATATGGCTCCTCCCACCTTTGATCGTCCCATCCTTGATGCACATCTTCATTGTAGCTCCCATTTTCTACAACATAGTGAGAACCAAACTCATAGCCAAAGTGAGAATTCATAGCAGCAAGAGAAAATAACAACAAAAACTAATAATAAATAAAGGGAACAAACTCCTACAACTACCAAAAACTAACAAAGAAGCAAAAGGCAAACATATTCACAATATTCACATATATACAATAACCAATAACAATGCACATAATTACAACGTCCCGGCAACGGCGCCATTTTTTGATGAATGAAATTTTTGACGGTTTAGAATTTCACAAATGAAATCTCATCGAAGTATAGTTTCTAAACCAACAAATAATCCTTTCATACAAAAGATTGTTTGTCACAAGCACAAACCCCTAAAATTATAAACCGAAGTATTTAAACCTCGGGTCGTCTCTCAAAGGAATTGCAGGGTAGTGTTCTTGTTATTGGCTATAGACATGTATATTTTGGGGTTTTGAATAGGGAACAAGAAAAGTAAATGATAAAGGAAATCAAATGACAAAAAGGTCGTGGCAAGGTTTGGTGGTCAAGGATCTCTATCCTCATCACTAACCATAATATGATAATTGCAAGGATCAATCCCACTAAGTCATCCTCTAACAAGTAAAGGAAAGTCAAATGAGCTATATCAATCCAAGTCCATAAGTCCTAGCTATTCACTAATTGAGTCAATGAGAGCTAGAGTCAATGTCTATCAACTATCAATCACTTGGACATTAGTAACTCAAGAATTCCTAAGTTACCTTCCCAAGCCAAGAACATAAAATTCTACTCTAACATCCTCTCAAGCATTTTGACAAACACTTGGGAGGCACAAAAGAAAAGCATGGTAAATTGACAACAAGAATGAAATCTAACAACAATTATTGCAAAGAATTAACAACAACAATAAAAAAGAACATTATTGACATGAATTACCTCAAATTAAATTGAAAGAAAAGGAAAGAAACAAGAGTAGATCAACAACAAAGTATAGAAACAACATAGAAGAAAATACAACAAAAGAATAGAAAAACAAGATGTAACAACAAAGAATTGAAAGGTAGAAGTAGATGAGAGCATGAATTAAAACCTAGATCTAAGCTTATTATCCTAAACCTAATCCTAATTTTAGAGAGAAGTGAGAGATTCTATCTCTAAAACTAACTAAAACTAATCCTAATGATGGAATGAATGATTGATGAGCAAAAGATGCCTCTCCCCTTCAATCCTTGGTCCTTTTAAGTGTTTTGGCGCCAAAGTTGGTTTAGATTGGGCCCCACAGCTTCTCAGAATTTGCTGGGTACGTTTTTACTTTAAGATCACATGCCGGCACCGACGCGTACGCGTACAGCACGCATGCGCGTCCCTTGAAGTTTTGCGATCCATGCGTGCGCGTACACTGCGCGTGCGCGTGGGTGGTGCTTCTCAAATCTTTGGCTTTTCCATGTGTTCTCCACTTTGCATGCTTCCCTCTTCACTCCTTTGATCTATTTCTAACCTTTTCAACCTGAATTCACTAGCAAACACATCAAGGCATCTAGTGGAATCAAAGGTGAATCAAAATTAGCTAATTTAAGGTCTAAAAAGCATGTTTTCACATTTAAGCACAATTTAAGGAAGAATCACAAAACCATGATATTTTATTGAATAAATGTGAGAAGATGGTGACAAAATGCTCTAAATTCAACACATGATAAACCCTAAAAACGGGGTTTATCAGTGTCCAAGAACAATACCTTCTATAACCATAAAATGATATTTTTTCCAATTTAAAACAAAGTTTGATTCTTGATACCGTTTCAAAACCAGAGATAAATGCTTAAGGCAGGATTCAAAAGAATTACGAAAGACAGAAAAATCATCCATAAATACCTCAATGAACTTTTCAACCATATCAGAAAAATGGAAAGCATACACCTCTGAAAAGTTGCTGGAGCATTACAAAATCCAAATGGCATTCTGTAAGCAAATTCTCCAAAAGGACATGTGAATGCTGTCTTCTCTTGATCTTGAGGGTCCACTGCAATTTGATTATATCCAGAATATCCATCTAGAAAATAATAAAAAGCATGACCAGCTAACCTCTCAAGCATTTGATCAATGAAAGGCAGGGGGAAGTGATCCTTCCTTGTAGCAGTGTTGAGCCTCCTGTAGTCTATGCACATTCTCCATCCTGTGACAGTTCTTGTAGGAATTAGCTCATTCTTTTCATTCTTGATCACTGGTATCCCTCCTTTCTTGGGAACTACCTGCACAGGACTTACCCAAGGGCTGTCAGAAATAGGGTAAATAATGCCGGCTTCCCAAAGTTTCATTACCTCTTTTTGGACCACCTCTTTCATAGTTGGATTGAGTCTCCTTTGTGGTTGCACAACTGGTTTAGCATCATCTTCAAGAAGGATTTTGTGCATACACTTGGTTGGACTAATCCCCTTTAAATTACCAATGGTCCACCCAAGAGCTGTTTTATGGCTTCTGAGCACTGTAATAAGTGCCTCTTCCTCTCCAGGCTTCAAGGAAGAGCTAATAATCACTGGATATGACTCATTTTTACCCAAGAACATATATTTCAGAGAAGGAGGCAAGGGTTTGAGCTCAAGCTTGGGGACTTCTTCCTCCCTTTTAGGCGTGTTCACCATTGTTTTCTGGGGTGGTGAATCATCAATTTCCACTAATTCATACTCAGAAATAGGATCCAGAACATCATCAAGTACCTCAGCTTCCAGTATCTCTTAAACAAGTGGTTCAACAACATCAACTCTCATACACCCTTCACAATCATTAGGGTGTTTAAGTGCTTCAAATACATTAAGGACCACATGTTCTTCATTGACCCTCAGGGTTAATTCACCCTTTTGTACTTCAAGCAAAGCTCTACCTGTAGCTAAAAAGGGTCTACCAAGAATAATAGAGGACTTTGCATCCTCTTCCAAATCCAATATAACAAAATCAGCAGGAAAAATAAATAGTCCTTAATGAGCGGATAATTTATACGCTTTTTGGCATTGTTTTTAGTATGTTTTTAGTAGGATCTAGTTACTTTTAGGGATGTTTTTATTAGTTTTTATTTTAAATTCACATTTCTGGACTTTACTATGAGTTTGTGTGTTTTTCTGTGATTTCAGGTATTTTCTGGCTGAAATTGAGGGACTTGAGCAAAAATCAGATTCAGAGGTTGAAGAAGGACTGCTGATGCTGTTGGATTCTGACCTCCCTGCACTCAAAGTGGATTTTCTGGAGCTACAAAACTCAAAATGGCGTGCTTCCAATTGCGTTGGAAAGTAGACATCCAGAGCTTTCTAGCAATATATAATAGTTCATACTTTGGCCGAGTTTAGATGACGCAAAAGGGCGTTGAACGCCAGTTCTACGCTGCAGTCTGGAGTTAAACGCCAGAAACACGTCACGAACCAGAGTTGAACGCCAAAAACACGTTACAATTTGGCATTCAACTCCAAAAGAAGTCTCTACACGTGTAAACTTCAAGCTCAGCCCAATCACACACCAAGTGGGCCCCGGAAGTGGATTTATGCATCAATTACTTACTTCTGTAAACCCTAGTAACTAGTTTAGTATAAATAGGATTTTTTACTATTGTATTTACATCTTATGATCATCTTTGGATTTATACTTTGATCTATTGATCACGTTTGGGGGCTGGCCATTCGGCCATGCCTGAACCTTTCACTTATGTATTTTCAAACGGTAGAGTTTCTACACTCCATAGATTAAGGTGTGGAGCTCTGCTGTTCCTCATGATTTAATGTAAAGTACTACTATTTTTCTATTCAATTCAAATTATTCCGCTTCTAAGATATCCATTAGCACCCAAGAACATGATGAATGTGATGATTATGTGACGCTCATCATCATTCTCACTTATGAACGCGTGCCTGACAAACACTTCCGTTCTACATGCAAACGAGCTAGAATGAATATCTCTTGGATATCTAATACAGGGGACCGAGTCTGAGTTATTAGCATCTTCGTGGTATAAGTTAGAACCCATGGATGTCCATTCCTGAGATCCGAAAAGTATAAACCTTGTTTGTGGTATTCCGAGTAGGATCTGGGAAGGGATGGTTGTGACGAGCTTCAAACTCGCGAGTGCTGGGCGTAGTGACAGACGCAAAAGGATAGTAAATCCTATTCCAGTATGATCGAGAACCTCCAGATGATTAGCCATGCAGTGACAGCGCATTGGACCATTTTCACAAGAGAGGATGGGAAGTAGCCATTGACAACGGTGATGCCCTACATACAGCTTGCCATGGAAAGGAGTAGGATTGATTGGATGAAGACAGCAGGAAAGCAGAGGTTCAGAGGAACGAAAGCATCTCTATGCGCTTATCTGAAATTCTCACCAATGATTTACATAAGTATTTCTATCTTTCTTTTATTATTTATTTTCGAAAACTTCATACTCAATTATTATCTGCCTGACTGAGATTTGCAAGATGACCATAGCTTGCTTCATACCAACAATCTCCGTGGGATCGACCCTTACTCACGTAAGGTTTTATTACTTGGACGACTCAGTGCACTTGCTGGTTAGTTGCGCGAAGTTGTGAAGTTATGTTTGGGCCATGGTATTGTGCTTACGTTTTTGGAGCCATTACCAGGGAATCAATTTTGAACAACAATTTAAGTATGAATCACAATTTCGAGCACCAAGTTTTTGGCGCCGTTGCCGGGGATTGTTCGAGTTTGGACAACTGACGGTTCATCCTATTGCTCAGATTAGGTAATTTTCTTCTTATTTTGTTTTCAAAAAGTTTTCAAAAATTTTTCAAAAATATTTCCTTTTTTTTCGTTTTTCCAAATTAATTTTCGAAAAAAAATATTTTATATTTTTTTCAGAATTTTTAAGAATGAATTCTAGTGTTTCATGAAAAATATTGAAGCCTGGCTGGCTATAAAGCCATGTCCAAATTCTTTTGGACTGAGGCTTCCAAACCATCAGCATAGAGGCAAGTTAATTTGAAGTATCAGTTGTTGTATGTCTGATTTGAATGCTAAAGCTGGTTGGCTATTAAGCCATGTCCAACCCTTGGATTGGAGATTTAGACTAAGAGTACAAGATTCCTGAAATTCATATTAAAAATTTTGAAATCCTTATTTTTCTTTTTCAAATAATTTTTGAAAAATACAAAAAAAATTTATAAAATCATAAAAATAAAAAATATTTTGTGTTTCTTGTTTGAGTCTTGAGTCAATTTTTAAGTTTGGTGTCAATTGCATTCTTTTTTTCAAAAAAATTTTATGCATTTTTCGAAGATTCATGCATTCATAGTGTTCTTCATGATCTTCAAGTTGTTCTTGGCCAGTCTTCTTGTTTGATTTTCATATTTTCTTGTTTTGTGTCTTTTCTTATTTTTCATATGCATTCTTGCATTCATAGTGTCTATACATGAAAAATTTCTAAGTTTGGTGTCTTGCATGTTTTCTTTTCTTGAAAATTTTTTCAAAAATAAGTTCTTGATGTTCATCTTGACATTTATAGTGTTCTTGGTGTTCATCTTGACATTCATAGTGTTCTTGCATGCATCACATATTTAGATCCAAAATCTTCATGCATTGCATCATTTTCATGTTTTTCTCTCTCATCATTAAAAATTCAAAAATAAAAAAAATATCTTTCCCTTATTTCACTCATAAATTTCGAAAATTTGAATTGACTTTTTCAAAAATTTTTAAAATTTAGTTGTTTCTTATGAGTCAAATCAAATTTTCAATTTAAAAATCTTATCTTTTTCAAAATCTTTTTCAAAAATCAAATCTTTTTCATTTTTTATTTATTTTCGAAAATTTTAAAAATATTTTTCAAAAATCTTTTTCTTAATTTTACTTCATAATTTTCGAAAATATCATCAAAAATTAATGTTTTGATTCAAAAATTTCAAGTTTGTTACTTACTTGTTAGGAAAGATTCAAACTTTAAGTTCTAGAATCATATCTTGTGATTACTTGTGAGTCAAGTCATTAATTTTGATTTTTTTTCAAAACTAATTTCAATCATATCTTTTCAAAAATATCTTTTTATCCTATCTTTTTCAAATATCTTTTCTAACTTCTTATCTTCTTATCTTTTAAAAATTGATTTTCAAAATTTGTTTCAACTAACTAATTAACCTTTTTGTTTGTTTCTTATCTCTTTCAAAACTACCTAACTAACTATCCCTCTCTAATTTTCGAAAATACCTCCCTCTTTTTCAAAAATTCTTTTTAAATTGTTTTCAATTTTTAATTTTAATTTTATTTCATTCTTAATTTTTGAAAATCATTAACCCTTTTTCAAAAACTATTTTCGAAATTTAACTTTAAAATTTTTAATTTTCGAAAATCCTCTCACCTCTCATCTTCTTTTATTTATTTACTCATCTACTAACACTTCTCCTCACCCAAAATTGGAACCCCTTCTTCTCCTCTGAGTTCGAATTCTTCTCTTCTTCATTCTTAATCTTCTTTTCTTCTACTCACATAAGGGAACCTCTATACTGTGGTAAAAAGGATCCCTATTATTATTTTTCTGTTCCCTTCTTTTTCATATGAGCAAGAGCAAGGACAAGAACATTCTTTTTGAAGCAGATCCTGAACCTGAAAGGACTCTAAAAAGGAATTTTCAAACAATAAAAGACAACATTACAGGAATCCAATTTAACTCAAAGAAGCTAAAATACAACAATCCAGAGACAACCTTAAAGGAATTTTCAAACAAGAAGAGGATATGGCAGCCGAAAATAATAATAATGCAAGGAGGATTCTTGGTGACTTTACTGCACCTAACTCCAATTTACATGGAAGAAGCATCTCCATCCCTACCATTGGAGCAAACAATTTTGAGCTTAAACCTCAATTAGTTTCTCTGATGCAACAAAACTGCAAGTTTCATGGACTTCCATCGGAAGATCCCTTTGAGTTCTTAACTGAATTTTTGCAGATCTGTGATACTGTTAAGACTAATGGAGTAGATCCTGAAGTCTACAGGCTTATGCTTTTCCCTATTGCTGTGAGAGACAGAGCTAGAATATGGTTGGATTCTCAACCTAAAGATAGCCTGAACTCTTGGGATAAGCTGGTCAATGCTTTCTTAGCCAAGTTCTTCCCTCCTCAAAAGCTGAGTAAGCTTAAAGTGGATGTTCAAACCTTCAGACAGAAAGAAGGTGAATCCCTCTATGAAGCTTGGGAGAGATACAAGGAACTGACCAAAAAGTGTCCTTCTGATATGCTTTCAGAATGGACCATCCTGGATATATTCTATGATGGTCTGTCTGAATTAGCTAAAATGTCATTGGATACTTCTGCAGGTGGATCCATTCACCTAAAGAAAACGCCTGCAGAAGCTCAAGAACTTATTGACATGGTTGCTAATAACCAGTTCATGTACACTTCTGAGAGGATTCCTGTGAGTAATGGGACACCTCAGAAGAAGGGAGTTCTTGAAATTGATACTCTAAATGCCATATTGGCTCAGAACAAAATATTGACTCAGCAAGTCAATATGATTTCTCAGAGTCTGAATGGAATGCAAGCTGCATCCAACAATACTCAAGAGGCATCTTCTGAAGAAGAAGCTTATGATCCTGAGAACCCTGCAATAGCAGAGGTGAATTACATAGGTGAACCCTATGGAAACACCTATAATCCCTCATGGAGAAATCATCCAAATCTCTCATGGAAGGATCAAAAGCCTCAACAAGGCTTTAATAATGGTGGAAGAAACATGTTTAACAATAGTAAACCTTTTCCATCATCCACTCAGCAACAGACAGAGAATTATGAGCAGAATCCATCTAGCTTAGCAAATTTAGTCTCTGATCTATCGAAGGCCACTGTGATTTTCATGAATGAAACAAGATCTTCCATCAGAAATCTGGAAGCAGAAGTGGGCCAGCTGAGTAAAAGGATCATTGAAATCCCTCCTAGTACTCTACCAAGCAATACAGAAGAAAATCCAAAAGGAGAGTGCAAGGTCATTGAATTGACCATCATGGCCGAACCCACAAGAGAGGAGGAGGACATGAATCCCAGTGAGAAAAACCTCCTGGGATGTCCAGTGATCAATAAGGAGTTTCCCTCTGAGGAACCAAAGGAATCTGAGACTCATCTGGAGACCATAGAGATTCCATTGAACCTCCTTATGTCATTCATGAGCTCTGATGAGTATTCCTCTTCTGAAGAGAATGAGGATGTTACTGAAGAGCAAGTTGCCAAGTTCCTTGGTGCAATCATGAAGCTGAATGCCAATTTATTTGGTAGTGAGACTTGGGGAGATGAACCTCCCCTGTTCACCAATGAACTAAATGCATTGGATCAACTGAGATTGCCTCAAAAGAAATAGGATCCTGGAAAGTTCCTAATACCTTGTACCATAGGCACCATGACCTTTGAGAAGGCTCTATGTGACCTTGGGTCAGGGATAAACCTCATGCCACTCTCTGTAATGGAGAAACTGGGAATCTTTGAGGTGCAAGCTGCCAGAATCTCATTAGAGATGGTAGACAACTCAAGAAAAGAGGCTTATGGACAAGTAGAGGACGTGTTAGTAAAGGTTGAAGGCCTTTACATCCCTGCTGATTTCATAATCCTAGATACTGGGAAGGATGAGGATGAATCCATCATCCTTGGAAGACCCTTCCTAGCCACAGCAAGAGCTGTGATTGATGTTGACAGAGGTGAACTAGTCCTTCAAGTGAATGAGGACTCCCTTGTGTTTAAAACTCAAGGTCATCCTTCTGTAAACATGGAAAAGAGGCACAGTAAGCTTCTCTCAAAACAAAGTCATACAGAGCCCCCACAATTAAACTCTAAGTTTGGTGTTGGGAGTCTATAAAATTGACCTGATCACCTGTGTGGCTCCATGAGAGCCCACTGTCAAGCTATTGACATTAAAGAAGCGCTTGTTGGGAGGCAACCCAATTTTTATTTATCTAATTTTATTTTTATTTTTATTGTTCTTTCATGTTTTCTTAGGTTCATGATCATGTGGAGTCACAAAATAAATCAAAAAATTAAAAACAGAATCAAAAACAGCAGAAGAAAAATCACACCCTGGAGGAAAGACTTACTGGCGTTTAAACGCCAGTAAGGAGCATCTGGCGTTGAACGCCAGAAACAAGCAGCATCCTGGCGTTCAGACGCCAGAAATGCACACTGAGGAAAGCTGGCGCTGAACGCCAGAAACAAGCATAGAACTGGCGTTCAACGCCAGAAACATGCTGCATCTGGGCGTTGAATGCCCAGAACAAGCATCAACTCGGCGTTTAAACGCCAAAATTGCATGCAAGGGCATTTTACATGCCTAATTGGTGCAGGGATACAATTCCTTGACACCTCAGGATCTGTGGACCCCACAGGATCATCTCAGCATCTGTGGACCCTACAGGATCCCCACCTACCTCCACTCATACTCTTCCCTCTTCTCATTCATCCTCTCTTTTCAATAAACACCCTTCCCCAAAACCCTTCACCAATCACCTCAATCTCTCTTCCCTATTACCACCTACCACTACTCACATCCATCTACTCTTCCCCATAAACCTACCTCATAAACCCCACCTACCTTCAAAATTCAAAATCACTTTCCCACCCAAACCCACCCCATATGGCCGAACCCTAACCCCTCTCCCTCCACTATATAAACCCCTCCATTCTTCTTTATTTTCACTCAACAAAACCCTCTCATCCCCTTCTTGACCGAAACACAACCCTCTCTCCCTCTCTTCCATTTCTTCTTCTTCTTTTCTTTCTTCTCTTGCTCGAGGGCGAGCAATATTCTAAGTTTGGTGTGGTAAAAGCATAAAGCTTTTTGTTTTTCCATTACCATTGATGGCACCTAAGACCGGAGAATCCTCTAGAAAAGGGAAAGGAAAGACAAAAGCTTCCACCTTCGAGTCATAGGAGATGGAAAGATTCATCTCCAAAGCCCATCAAAACCACTTCTATGATGTTGTGGCCAAGAAGAAGGTGATCCCCGAGGTCCCTTTCAAACTCAAGAAAAATGAGTATTCGGAGATCCGACATGAGATCCAAAGAAGAGGTTGGGAAGTTCTAACAAACCCCATCCAACAAGTTGGAATTCTAATGGTTCAAGAGTTCTATGCTAATGCATGGATCACTAGGAACCATGATCAAAGTAAGAACCCGAACCCAAAGAATTATCTCACCATGGTTTGGGGGAAATACTTAATTTTAGTCCAGAAAATGTGAGGTTGGCATTCAACTTGCCAATGATGGAAGAGAACGCACGCCCCTACACAAGGAGAGTCAACTTTGATCAAAGGTTGGACCAAGTCCTCATGGACATATGTATGGAAGGAGCTCAATGGAAGATTGACTCAAAAGGCAAACCGGTTCAACTAAGAAGACTGGACCTTAAGCCTGTAGCTAGAGGATGGTTGGAGTTCATTCAACGCTAAATCATTCCCACTAGCAACCGGTCTGAAGTTACTATAGACCGGGCCATCATGATCCATAGCATCATGATTGGAGAAGAGGTGAAGGTTCATGAGATTATACCTCAAGAACTCTACAAGGTGGCTGATAAGTCCTCCAATATGGCAAGGTTAGCCTTCCCTCACCTCATTTGCCACCTATGCAATTCGGCTAGGATTGACATAGAAGGAGACATCCTCATTGATGAGAAAAAGCTCATCACTAAGAAAAGGATGGAACAAGAAAGAGAGCCTATTCATGGATCTCAAGAGACACATGAAGAAGCTCATCACCAAGAAATCCCTGAGATGCCTCAAGGGATGCACTTTCATCCACAGAACTTTTGGGAGCAAATCAACACCTCCCTAGGAGAATTAAGTTCCAACATAGGACAATTAAGGGTGGAACATCAAGAGCACTCCATCATCCTTCATGAAATAAGAGAAGATCAAAGAGCAATGAGGGAGGAGCAACAAAGACAAGGAAGAGACATAGAAGAGCTCAAGGACATCATTGGTTCCTCAAGAAGGAAACGCCACCATCACTAAGGTGGACTCATTCCTTGTTCTTACATTCTCTGTTTTTCATTTTCTTATGTTAAATGTTTATCTATGTTTGTGTCTTTATTACATGATCATTAGTGTCTAAGTGTCTATGCCTTAAAGTAGTGAATATGAATCCACCACCTCTCTTAAATGAAAAATGTTTTTAATTCAAAAGAACAAGAATTACATGAGTTTCAAATTTATCCTTGAACTTAGTTTAATTATATTGATGTGGTGACAATACTTTTTGTTTTCTGACTGAATGCTTGAACAGTGCATATGTCTTTTGAAGTTGTTGTTTAAGAATGTTAAATATGTTGGCTCTTGAAAGAATGATGACAAGGAGACATGTTATTTGATAATTTGAAAAATCATAAAAATGATTCTTAAAGCAAGAAAAAGCAGTGAATACAAAGCTTGCAGAAAAAATAGCGAAAAAAAAAGAGAGAAAGAAAAAGAAAAAAAGAAAGCAGAAAAAGCCAAAAGCTCTTAAAACCAAAAGGCAAGAGCAAAAAGCCAATAACCCTTAAAACCAAAAGGCAAGGGTAAATAAAAAGGATCCCAAGGCTTTGAGCATCAGTGGATAGGAGGGCCTAAAGGAATAAAATCCTGGCCTAAGCGGCTAAACCAAGCTGTCCCTAACCATATGCTTGTGGCGTGAAGGTGTCAAGTAAAAACTTGAGACTGAGCGGTTAAAGTCAAGGTCCAAAGCAAAAGAAGAGTGTGCTTAAGAACCCTGGACACCTCTAATTGGGGACTTTAGCAAAGCTGAGTCACAATCTGAAAAGGTTCACCTAATTATGTGTCTGTGGCATTTATGTATCCGGTGGTAATACTGGAAAACAAAGTGTTTAGGGCCACGGCCAAGACTCATAAAGTAGCTGTGTTCAAGAATCAACATACTGAACTAGGAGAATCAATAACACTATCTGAATTCTGAGTTCCTATAAATACCAATCATTCTGAACTTCAATGGATAAAGTGAGATGCCAAAACTATTCAAGAGGCAAAAAGCTACAAGTCCCACTCATCTGATTGGAGCTATGTTTCATTGATATTTTGGAATTTATAGTATATTCTCTTCTTTTTATCCTATTTGATTTTCAGTTGCTTGGGGACAAGCAACAATTTAAGTTTGGTGTTGTGATGAGCGGATAATTTATACGCTTTTTGGCATTGTTTTTAGTATGTTTTTAGTAGGATCTAGTTACTTTTAGGGATGTTTTTATTAGTTTTTATGTTAAATTCACATTTCTGGACTTTACTATGATTTTGTGTGTTTTTCTGTGATTTCAGGTATTTTCTGGCTAAAATTGAGGGACTTGAGCAAAAATCAGATTCAGAGGTTGAAGAAGGACTGCTAATGCTGTTGGATTCTGACCTCCCTGCAATCAAAGTGAATTTTCTGGAGCTACAGAACTCAAAATGGCACACTTCTAATTGCGTTGGAAAGTAGACATACAGGGCTTTCCAGAAATATATAATAGTCCATACTTTGACCGTGTTTAGACCATGCAAAAGGGCGTTGAACGCCAGTTCTACGCTGCAGTCTGGAGTTAAACGCCAGAAACACGTCACGAACCAGAGTTGAACGCCAAAAACACGTTACAACTTGGCGTTCAACTCCAAAAGAAGCCTCTGCACGTGTAAACTTCAAGCTCAGCCCAAGCACACACCAAGTGGGCCCTGGAAGTGGATTTATGCATCAATTACTTACTTCTGTAAACCCTAGTAACTAGTTTAGTATAAATAGGACTTTTTACTATTGTATTTACATCTTATGATCATCTTTGGATTTATACTTTGATCTATTGATCACGTTTAGGGGCTGGCCATTCGACCATGCCTGAACCTTTCACTTATGTATTTTCAAATGGTAGAGTTTCTACACTCCATAGATTAAGGTGTGGAGCTCTGTTGTTCCTCATGATTTAATGCAAAGTACTACTGTTTTTCTATTCAATTCAACTTATTCCGCTTCTAAGATATCCATTCACACCCAAGAACATGATGAATGTGATGATTATGTGACGCTCATCATCATTCTCACTTATGAACGCGTGCCTGACAAACACTTCCGTTCTACATGCAAACGAGCTAGAATGAGTATCTCTTGGATATCTAATACAGGGGACCGAGTCCGAGTTATTAGCGTCTTCGTGGTATAAGTTAGAACCCATGGATGGCCATTCCTGAGATCCAGAAAGTCTAAACCTTGTCTGTGGTATTCCGAGTAGGATCTGGGAAGGGATGGCTGTGACGAGCTTCAAACTCGCGAGTGTTGGGCGTAGTGACAGACGCAAAAGGATAGTAAATCCTATTCCAGTATGATCGAGAACCTCCAGATGATTAGCCATGCAGTGACAGCGCATTGGACCATTTTCACAAGAGAGGATGGGAAGTAGCCATTGACAACGGTGATGCTCTACATACATCTTGCCATGGAAAGGAGTAGGATTGATTGGATGAAGACAGCAGGAAAGCAGAGGTTCAGAGGAACGAAAGCATCTCTATGCGCTTATCTGAAATTCTCACCAATGCTTTACATAAGTATTTCTATCTTTATTTTATTATTTATTTTCGAAAACTCCATAATCAATTATTATCTGCCTGACTGAGATTTGCAAGATGACCATAGCTTGCTTCATACCAACAATCTCCGTGTGATCAACCCTTACTCACGTAAAGTTTTATTACTTGGACGACCCAGTGCACTTGCTGGTTAGTTGCGCGAAGTTGTGAAGTTATGTTTGGGCCATGGTATTGTGCATACGTTTTTGGAGCTATTACCAGGGAATCAATTTCGAACAACAATTTAAGTATGAATCACAATTTTGAGCACCAGTCCTACTTTCACAAGTAAATCCTCAACAACACCCACAGGAAATTTAATAGAAAGATCAACAAGTTGAAGAGAAATACGAGTGGGTTTTACCTCCTCAATTTGGAGTTTTTTCATCACTGAAGGTGGCATGAGATTAACGCTAGCTCCAAGATCACATAGAGCTCTCTGAATGGTGACATCTCCAATGGTGCAAGGAATTACAAAGCTCCATGGATCTTGCATCTTCTCAGGGAGGTTATGTTGAATAATGGCACTCTATTCCTTAGTTAACACCACTATTTCTTGTTCCTTCCAATTCCTCTTGTTGGTCAACAATTCTTTCATAAATTTAGCATAGAGAGGCATTTGCTCAAGAGCCTCTGTAAAAGGAATGTTGATCTGCAGCTTCTTGAAGACTTCTAAAAATCTAGAAAATTGCTTGTCCTTGAAAGCCTTCTGAAGCCTTTGAGGGTATGTCATTTTTGGCTTGTACTCAGGAGCCTTGGGCAGTGTAGGATAAGTGTCAAGAGAGTCAGGGAATGGGTTGTCTGCACGCTTTGGAGGGGTGTGCTCTACTTCCTTCTTCTCCTCTGGAGCTTCTTTTTCAACTACTTCCTCATTGACCTTGGTATCAGAACCAGCTACTTTACCACTTCTCAACTGAATAGCCTTGCAATCTTCTCTTAGGTTCACCACTGTATTACCAGGAAAAGTACTAGAAGACCTCTCAGGTATTTACTTGCTTAACTGGCCCATTTGCACCTCTAAGTTTCTAATGGAAGCTCTGGTTTCCTGTATAAAACTATTCATCATTGTCTCCCAGTTAGAGTTCTGCTGGGGCTGAGAATTCACCTGTTGAGGTGGTTGTTATTGATGAGACTGAAATTGGCAGTTATTGTTATTATTCTGTTGGAAACCGCCCTGAGAATTGTTGTTAAAATTCTGAGATCTCTGAGGTTAGTCTCTCCACCCAAAATTTGGGTGATTTCTCAACCCTTGATTGTAGGTCTTAGAGTATGGATCATTATTGGGGTGTCTAGGAGCACTCCCCATGTAATTGACCTATTCAGAAGAAGACTGAGCATAATCATAATTCTCATTTTGCATAAAATTACCTGTCATGTCGTAAGAGGCTTCTTGGGGTGCATTCTGAGTGTTGACAGCTGAAACTTGCATTTCACTCAACTGTTGAGTAATTAGACTTATTTGCTGAGAAAAATTTTGTTCTGAGCAAGAAGAGCATAAACAGCTTCCACTTCCAAAACGCCTCTCTTCTGAGGGGTCTCAGAGTTCACAGGATTCCTGTTGGAGGAATATAAGTATTGGTTATTAGCAATGGTGCACGAAATTGTGATCTCTGGTAATGGCTCCAAAAACTTGGTGCTCTAATCTCAATTTATAATTTGTCACAACTTTGATACAACTAATCAAAAGATGTCTAATACAATAGTAAAAGGTCCTATTTATAATAAACTAGCTACTAGGGTTTACAGAAGTAAGTAATTGATGCATAAATCCACTTTCGGGGCCCACTTGGTGTGTGCTTGGGCTGAGCTTTGAGTGTTGCACGTGTAGAGGTCCTTCTTGGAGTTGAACGCCAGCTTTCGTGCCAGTTTGGGCGTTGAACTCCACTTTGCAGCTTGTTTCTGGCGCTGGACGCCAGAATTGGGCAGAGAATTGGCGTTGAACGCCAAGTTGCATTGTCTAAACTTGGGCAAATTTTGGACTATTATACATTGCTGGAAATCCCTGGATGTCTACTTTCCAACGCAATTGGAAGCGTGCCATTTTGAGTTCTGTAGCTCCAGAAAATCCATTTTAAGTGCAGGGAGGTCATAATCCAACAGCATCAGCAGTCCTTCTTCAACCTCTGAATCTGATTTTGGCTCAAGTCCCTCAATTTCAGCCAGAAAATACCTGAAATTACAGAAAAACACACAAACTCATAGTAAAGTCCAGAAATGTGAATTTAACATAAAAACTAATGAAAACATCCCTAAAAGTAACTAGATCCTACTAAAAACATACTAAAAACAATGCCAAAAAGCGTATAAATTATCCGCTCCTCACAACACCAAACTTAAATTGTTGCTTGTCCCCAAGCAACTGAAAATCAAGTAGGATAAAAAGAAGAGAATATACTATAAATTCCAAACTATCAATGAAACATAGCTCCAATTAAATGAGCGGGACTTATAGCTTTTTGCCTCTTGAATAGTTTTGGCATCTCACTTTATCCATTGAAGTTCAGAATGATTGGCATCTATAGAAACTCAGAGTTCAGATAGTGTTATTGATTCTCCTAGTTCAGTATGATGATTCTTGAACACAGCTATTTTATGAGTCTTGGCCGTGGCCCTAAGCACTTTGTTTTCCAGTATTACCACCGGATACATAAATGCCACAGACACATAATTGGGTGAACCTTTTCAGATTGTGACTCAGCTTTGCTAAAGTCCCCAATTAGAGATGTCCAGGGTTCTTAAGTACACTCTTTTTTTGCTATGGACCTTGACTTTAACCGATCAGTCTCAAGTTTTCACTTGACACCTACACGCCACAAGCACATGGTTAGGGACAGCTTGGTTTAGCCGCTTAGACCAGGATTTTATTCCTTTAGGCCCTCCTATCCACTTATGCTCAAAGCCTTGGGATCCTTTTTATTTGCCCTTGCCTTTTGGTTTTAAGGGTTATTGGCTTTTTGCTCTTGCCTCTTGGTTTTAAGAGCTTTTGGCTTTTTCTGCTTGCTTTTTCTTTCTAATTTTTTTTTCGCCTATTATTTTTTTTTCTGCAAGCTTTGTTCTTTGCTGCTTTTTCTTGCTTCAAGAATCATTTTTATGATTTTTAGATTATCAAATAACATGTCTCCTTGTCATCATTCTTTCAAGAGCCAACATATTTAACATTCTTAAACAACAACTTCAAAAGACATATGCACTGTTCAATCATTCATTCAGAAAACAAGAAGCATTGTCACCACATCAATATAATTAAACTAAGTTCAAGGATAAATTCGAAACTCATGTACTTCTTGTTCTTTTGAATTAAAACAGTTTTTATTTAAGAGAGGTGATGGATTCATAGGACATTCATAACTTTAAGACATAGTTACTAACTACTAATGATCATGTAATGAAGACACAAACACAGATAAGCACTTAACATAGAAAACGAAAAAACAGAAGAAATAAGAACAAGGAATGAATCCACCTTAGTGATGGTGGCGTTTCCTTCTTGAGGAACCAATGATGTCCTTGAGATCTTCTATGTCTCTTCCTTGTCTTTGTTGCTCCTCCCTCATTGCTTTTTGATCTTCTCTTATTTCATGAAGGATGATGGAGTGCTCTTGATGTTCCACCCTTAGTTGTCCCATGTTGGAACTTAATTCTCCTAGGGAGGTGTTGATTTGCTCCCAATAGTTTTGTGGAGGAAAATGCAATTGAGGCATTTCCGGGATCTCATGGTGATGAGCTTCTTGCGCCTCTTGAGCTCCATGAATGGGCTCTCTTGCTTGCTCCATCTTTTTCTTAGTGATGGGCTTCTCTTCCTCAATGTGAATGTCTCTTTCTATGAAAGCTCCAGCTGAGTAACATAGATGGCAGATAAGATGAGGAAAAGCTAGCCTTGCCCCAGTAGAGGGCTTTTTGGCTATTTTGTAGAGTTCAAGGGAGATGACTTCATGAACCTCTACTTCTTCTCCAATCATGATGCTATGGATCATGATGGCCCGATCCAAAGTAACTTCAGATCGGTTGCTAGTGGGGATGATGGAGCGTTGGATGAACTCCAACCATCCTCTAGCCACAGGCTTGAGGTCCAATCTTCTTAGTTGAACCGGCTTGCCTTTGGAGTCAGTCTTCCATTGAGCTCCTTCCACACATATGTCCATGAGGACTTGGTCCAACCTTTGATTAAAGTTGACCCTTCTAGTGTAGGGGCGTTCATCTCCTTGCATCATAGGCAAGCTAAACGCCAACCTCACATTTTCCGGACTAAAATCCAAGTATTTCCCCCGAACTATTTTAACATAGTTCTTTGGATCCGAGTTCTTACTTTGATCATGGTTCTTGGTGATCCATGTATTGGCATAGAACTCTTGAACCATTAGGATACCGACTTGTTGGATGGGATTTGTTAGTACTTCCCAACCTCTTCTTTGAATTTCATGTCGGATCTCTGGATACTCATTTCTTTTGAGTTTGAAAGGGACCTCGGGGATCACCTTCTTCTTGGCCACAACATCATAGAAGTGGTCTTGATGAGCTTTGGAGATGAATCTTTCCATCTCCCATGACTCGGAGGTGGAAGCTTTTGTCTTCCCTTTTCCTTTTCTAGAGGATTCTCCGGTCTTAGGTGCCATCAATGGTAATGGAAAAACAAAAAGCTTATGCTTTTACCACACCAAACTTAGAATATTGCTCGCCCTCGAGCAATAGAAGAAAGAATAGATGAAGAAGAAGAAGAAAATATGGAGGAGAAGAGAGAGAGAGTGTATTCGGCCAAGAAGGGGAAGAGAGGGTTGTAGTGTGTGAAAATGAGGAAAAATGGATGGCTTTATATAAGGAAGGGAGGGGGTAAGATTCGGCCATTTAGGGTGGGTTGGGTGGGAAATTGATTTTAAATTTTGAAGGTAGGTGGAGTTTATGAGGTAGGTTTATGGGGAAGAGTGGGTGGATGTGAGTGGTGAAGGGTTAATAGGGAAGAGAGATGGAGGTGATAGGTGAAGGGTTTTGGGGAAGAGTGTTTATGGGATTGTGTGAAAGATGGGTGAGAAGAAGTGAGTGGAGGTAGGTGGGGATCCTGTGGGGTCCACAGATCCTGAGGTGATCCTGTGGGGTCTACAGATCATGAGATAATTCTGTGGGGTCCACAGATCCTGAGGTGTTCAAGGATTTACAACCTTGCACCAAATTAGGCATGTAAAATGCCCTTGCACACAACTCTGGGCGTTCAGCGCCAGGTTGGTGCCCATTTTGGGCGTTCAACGCCCATTTGTTGCCCATTTCTGGCGTTGAACGCCAGAACCATGCTTGTTCTGGGCGTTCAGCGCCAGCTCTTCTCCAGGGTGCAATTCTGGCATTCAGCGCCCAGATGCTGCCCATTTTGGGCGTTTAGTGCCCAGATACTACCCATTTTGGGCGTTCAGCGCCAGAACCATGCTCTGTTCTGGCGTTGAACGCCAGGCAGGTGCTTCCTCTAGGGTGTGATTTTTCTTCTGCTGTTTTTTATTCCGTTTTCAATTTTTATATTTATTTTGTGACTCCACATGATCATTAACCTATAAAGACATATAACTAAGAAAAATATAATTAGATAGATAAAAATTGGGTTGCCTCCCAACAAGCGCTTCTTTAATGTCAATAGCTTGACAGTGGGCTCTCATGGAGCCTCATAGATGTGCAGAACTTTGTTGAGACCTCCCAACACCAAACTTAGAGTTTGGATATGGGGGTTTGACACCAAACTTAGAGTTTGGTTGTGGCCTCCCAACACCAAACTTAGAGTTTGACAGTGGGGGCTTTGTTTGACTCTGCTTTGAGAGAAGCTTTTTATGCTTCCTCTCCATGGATGCAGAGAGAGATCTTTGAGTTGTAAACACAAGGTTGTCCTCATTTATTTGAAGGATCAATTCTCCTCTGTCCACATCAATCACAGCTCTTGCTGTGGCTAGGAAAGGTCTTCCTAGGATGATGGATTCATCCTCTTCCTTTCCAGTATCTAAGACTATGAAATCAGCAGGGATGTAAAGGCCTTCAACCTTTACTAACACGTCCTCTACTTGTCCATAAGCCTGTTTTCTTGAATTATTTGCCATCTCTAATGAGATTTTCGCAGCTTGCACCCCATAGATTCCCAGTTTCTCTATTACAGAGAGGGGCATGAGGTTTATTCCTGAACCAAGGTCACACAGAGCCTTAAAGATCATGGTGTCTATGGTACAAGGTATTATGAACTTTCCAGGATCCTGTCTCTTCTGAGGCAATGTCAGTTGATCCAGATCACTTAGTTCATTGGTGAACAAGGGAGGTTCATCTTCCCAAGTTTCAATACCAAATAATTTGGCATTTAGCTTCATGATTGCACCAAGGAACTTGGCAGCTTGCTCTTCAGTAACATCCTCATTCTTTTCAAAAGATGAGTACTCATCAGAGCTCATAAATGGCATAAGGAGGTTCAATGGAATCTCTATGGTCTCTAATTGAGCCTCAGAGTCCTTTGGTTCCTTAGAAGGAAGCTCCTTATTGATCACTGGACGTCCGAGGAGGTCTTCCTCCTTGGGATTCACGTCCTCTCCTTCCTTTACAGGTTCGGCCATGGTGATTAATTCAATGGCCTTGCACTCTCCTTTTGGATTCTCTTCTGTATTGCTTGGGAGAGTACTAGGAGGGATTTCAGTGATCTTTTTACTCAGCTGGCCCACTTGTGCTTCCAAATTTCTAATGGAAGACCTTGTTTCATTCATGAAACTCACAGTGGCCTTAGATAGATCAGAGACTAAATTTACTAAGCTAGATGGATTCTGCTCAGAATTCTCTGTCTGTTGCTGAGTGGATGATGGAAAAGGCTTGCTATTGCTAATCTACCATTATTAAAGCCTTGTTGAGGCTTTTGATCCTTCCATGAGAGATTTGGGTGATTTCTCCATGATGGTTCACCCATGTATTTTAACTCTGCTATTGTAGGGTTCTCAGGATCATAAGCTTCTTCCTCAGAAGATGCCTCTTGAGTACTATTGGATGCAGCTTGCATTCCATTCAGACTCTGAAAAATCATATTGACTTGCTGAGTCAATATTTTATTCTGAGCCAATATGGCATTCAGAGTATCAATTTCAAGAACTCCCTTCTTCATAGGCGTCCCATTACTCACAGGATTCCTCTCAGAAGTGTACATAAACTGGTTATTAGCAACCATGTCAATGAGTTCTTGAGCTTCTGCAGGCGTTTTCTTTAGGTGAATGGATCCACCTGCAGAAGTATCCAATGACATCTTTGATAGCTCAAATAAACCATCATAGAATATATCCAGGATGCTCCATTCTGAAAGCATGTCAGAAGGACATTTTTTGGTCAGCTGCTTGTATCTTTCCCAAGCTTCATAGAGGAATTCACCTTCCTTCTGTCTGAAGGTCTGAACATCCACTCTAAGCTTGCTCAGCTTTTGAGGAGGAAAGAAATTGGCTAAGAAAGTCGTGACCAGCTTATCCCAAGAGTTCAGGCTATCTCTGGGTTGAGAGTCCAACCACACTCTAGCTCTGTCTCTTACAGCAAAAGGGAAAAGCATGAGCCTGTAGACTTCAGGATCTACTCCATTAGTCTTAACAATATCACAGATCTGCAAGAATTCAGTTAGGAACTGAAAAGGATCTTCAGATGGAAGTCCATGAAACTTGCAGTTCTGCTGCATCAGAGAAACTAGCTGAGGTTTCAGCTCAAAATTGTTTGCTCCAATAGCAGGGATGGAGATGCTTCTTCCATGTAAATTGGAATTTGGTGCAGTAAAGTCACCAAGCATTCTCCTTGCATTATTGTTGTTGGGTTCGGCTGCCATCTCCTTTACTTGTTCGAAATTTTCAATAAGGTTGTCTCTGGATTGTTGTAATTTAGCTTCTCTTAGTTTTCTCTTCAGAGTCCTTTCAGGTTCTGGATCAGCTTCAACAAGAATGCCTTTTTCTTTGTCCCTGCTCATAAGAAAGAGAAGAGAAAAAGAAAAGAAGAGGAATCCTCTATGTCACAGTAAAGAGGTTCCTTATTGTTAGTAGAAGAAGAAAAGAAGAAAACAATTCAAACACAGATAGAAGAGGGGGTTCGAATTTGGTGAGTGATGTGAGGAAGAGATGTTAGTAGATGAATAAATAAATAGAATAAGATGATAGAAGGAGAGGATTTTTGAAAATTATTTTTGAAAAAGAGTTAGTGATTTTTGAAAATAGTTTTTGAAAAAAAGTTAGTAATTATCGAAAATTAAAATCAAAAATTAAAATAATTAGTTAATAAAAAAAAGAAATTTTTGAAAAAGAGGGGAGATATTTTCGAAAATTAGAGAGAGAGTTAGTCAGGTAGTTTTGAAAAAGGTAGGAAACAAACAAAAAGTTAGTTAATTAGTTGAAACAAATTTTGAAAAGATAAGAAGTTAGGGAGTTAGAAAAGATATTTTGAAATCAAATTTTTGAAAAAGTTAAGATGAGAAGATATTTTTGAAAAGATATGATAGAAATTAGTTTTTTTGAAAAAGATTTGATTTTTAAAATCTCAATTAATGACTTGATTCACAAGAAATCACAAGATATGATTCTAGAACTTAAAGTTTGAATCTTTCTTAACAAGTAAGTAACAAACTTGAAATTTTTGAATCAAAACATTAATTGATGATGTTATTTTCGAAAATATGATGTAAAATTAAGAAAAATATTTTTGAAAAATATTTTTGAGATTTTCGAAAATAACTAAAAAATTGAAAAAAGATTTGATTTTTGAAAAAGGTTTTGAAAAAGATAAGATTTTTTTAAATTGAAAATTTGATTTGACTCATAAAAACAACTAGATTTTAAAAATTTTTGAAAAAAGTCAAATCTAATTTTCGAAATTTTAAGATAGAAAAAGGGGAAGATATTTTTTTTATTTTTTTGAATATTTATGATGAGAGAGAAAAACAAGAAAAATGATGCAATGCATGAAAGTTATGGATCAAAACAATGAATGTATGCAAGAATGCTATGAATGTCAAGATGAACACCAAGAACACCATGAAGATCATGATGAATATCAAGAACATATTTTTGAAAAATTTTTAATGCAAAGAAAACATGCAAGACACCAAACTTAGAATTCTTTAATGCTTAGACACTAAGAATCCAAGAATGCATATGAAAAACAAGAAAAGACACAAACCATGCAAATGTAAAGATCAAACAAGAAGACTTACCAAGAACAACTTGAAGATCATGAAGAACACTATGAATGCATGAAAATTTTCGAAAAAAAAATGCAAGATGAGTATGCAATTGACACCAAACTTATAACATGACACATGACTCAAACAAGAAACACAAAAAATATTTTTTTGATTTTTATGATTTTATGATTTTTTTGTATTTTCTTTTAATTTTTTCGAAAATCATTTTGGAAAAGAAAAATAAGGATTCTAAAATTTTTAATATGAATTCTAGGAATCTTATGCTCTTTAGTCTAAAGCTCCAATCAAAGGGTCAGGCATGGCTTAATAGCCAGCCAAGCTTTAGTATGTAACTTAGACATGACACGCCTAACATGCCCTACAGTCGTGGCTTTACAGCCAGCTAGGCTTCAACATGCTTTATGAAACACTAGAATTCATTCTTAAAAATTCTGAAGAAAAATATATTTTTGAAAACATTTTTTTAAAATTTTTTTTTTCGAAAACAAAGGAGAAAATTTTTGAGAGATTTTTGAAAAATTTGTGAAAACTTTTTGAAAAGAAAACGAAAATAAAGTTACCCAATCTGAGCAACAAGATGAACCGTCAGTTGTCCAAACTCGAACAATCCCCGGCAACGGCGCCAAAAACTTGGTATGCGAAATTGTTACTCAGGTTGTGAATTATTATTCGAAATTGATTCCCCGGCAACGGCGCCAAAAACTTGGTGCACGAAATTGTGATCTCTGGTAATGGCTCCAAAAACTTGGTGCTCTAATATCAATTCATAATTTGTCACAACTTCGATACAACTAATCAAAAGATGTCTAATACAATAGTAAAAGGTCCTATTTATAATAAACTAGCTACTAGGGTTTATAGAAGTAAGTAATTGATGCATAAATCCACTTCTGGGGACCACTTGGAGTGTGCTTGGGCTGAGCTTTGAGTGTTGCACGTGTAGAGGTCCTTCTTGGAGTTGAACGCCAGCTTTCGTGCCAGTTTGGGCATTGAACTCCACTTTGCAGCTTGTTTCTGGCGCTGGACGCCAGAATTGGGCAGAGAACTGGCGTTGAAAGCCAGTTTGCATCATCTAAACTTGGGCAAAGTATGGACTATTATACATTTCTAGAAATCCCTGGATGTCTACTTTCTAACGCAATTAGAAGCGCGCCATTTTGAGTTCTGTAGCTCCAGAAAATCCATTTTAAGTGCAGGAAGGTCAGAATCCAACAGCATCAGTAGTCCTTCTTCAACCTCTGAATCTGATTTTGGCTCAAGTCCCTCAATTTCAGCCAGAAAATACCTGAAATCATAGAAAAACATACAAACTCATAGTAAAGTCCAGAAATGTGAATTTAACATAAAAACTAATGAAAACATCCCTAAAAGTAACTAGATCTTACTAAAAACAATGCCAAAAAGCGTATAAATTATCCGCTCATCAAGCAACCAACTCAATAAGCTCAGTAGTCTCCTCTGGTGTCTTCTTCATGTGCAAAGAACCACCTATAGAATTATCTAAGCACATCTTGGACATTTCACACAAGTCCTCAAAAAATATCCAGCTGAGTCCATCTAGAGAACATGTTTGGAGGGTATTGCCTAGTCAGTAGCTTGAATATCTCCCAAGCTTCATAAAAGGTCTCACCATCTTTCTGTCTGAAGGTCTAAACCTCCACCCTTAGCTTAGTCAGCTTTTGAGGTGGGAAAAATTTAGTCAGAAATTCAGTGACAACCTTATCCCAAGTATCCAGACTCTCATTGGGTTGAGAATCTAACCACAGCTTTGCTCTATCCTTCACAGCAAATGGGAAGAGCATGAGTTTGTACACCTCAGGGTTCACTCCATTAGTTTTCACAGTATCACAAATCTACAGAAAATCAGAAATAAACTGATTTGGATCTTCCTGAGGGAGTCCATGATACTGACAGTTTTGTTGCACGAGAGTAACTAGCTGTGGCTTCAGCACAAAGTTGTTTGCATCTATAGGAGGCACCACAATACTTTTGCCATAAAGATCTGCATTAGGAGGAGTGTAAGAGCCAAGAACTCTTCTAGGTTGCTCATTCCCATTCAGATTTGTCATATTGGCATTAGCAGCATGATTATGATCCATGGTGGACTCTGCAGCCTTGTAAAGTCCTGCTTGTTGCAAATGCCGCCTCAAAGTCCTTTCATGTTTAGGATCAAAATCTAATAGAGGTTTTTTGTCCCTGTTCCTGCTCATAAATAGACAAAAGACAAGAAAAGATGGGATTCTCTACGTCAGAGTGTAGAGAATTTCTAGTGAGGTAACTTGTGTAAAATAATAAAATAAAAATACTAAATAAACTGAATACTAAAATTCGAAAATTACTATTGAAATTAGGACAAAAATTTCGAAAATTTTTAGAAAAATAAATAGGAGAAATTAGAATAAAAAATAACTAGGGGACACCAAACTTAATTTCAAAAATTAAGGAAAAATAAAGCAAGAAAAATTCAAAAATTTAAGGTGCAAAATTAAATAAATTTAAAGCTAAAATTCCTAATCTAAGCAATCAAATAACTAATAGTTGTCAATCACAGTCAATCCCCGGCAACAGCGCCAAAAACTTGGTGCAGAATTTAGAACCACAAACTAACCGGCAAGTACACCGGGTCGTACCAAGTAGTACCTCAAGTGAATGAGGGTCAATCCCATGAGGATTGATGGACTAAGCAACAATGGTTAAGTGATTCACTTAGTTAGACAAATAGAAAAGAATGTTGAGAGTTCAAATGCATCAAACAGTAATTCAGAGAATCAGAAAACAAGCAGTAAATTGAGGTGAAATATAGATGGAGAAAACAGTTAAGGTTTCAGAGATACCTATCTTCCGGATGGACTTTTCTTATTAACTATTTTAATCATGCAAGATTCAATTCATGGCAAACTTATATGACTAAACCCTATTTCCTTAGACCTTTTTAGTCTCCTCCAACCTTCATCAACTGCCAATTCCTTGGTCACTTAATTCCAATTAGAGGGTGAAGTTCAATTCTAGTTTATATGCCACAGAAAACCTAATTACCCAAATATAAGAGGATTATATGTCACGTATCCCGTTAAGTCCAGATAATTAGAAATTTAGGAGAAATTATTTTCAAGTTGTTGTTCAAGTAAAGAGCTTTTTCAAGTTATACAAGAACTCAATTAGAACAAGGGTCATACTTCCATTCCACCCAGATTCATAAGATAAAGAACAAAAACATTTCTTGAAATAGAAATCAGTATATGAATTAAAATAGAAAAATAATAGTATCAATTCATACAATAGACAGAGCTCCTAACCTTAACAGTGGAGGTTTAGTTGCTCATGGTTCATAGAGAAAACTAGGATTCTAAAAACTGTAAATTGCGGAATGAGGTAGAAGAGAAGAGAAGAGCCCGAATGGCTGATTCTTTTCCCTTTTATATCTAATCCTAATTAATGTAAAATATATTTCCTAAAAAACTAAATAATATATTTTCCTAATTTTAAAAGAAATAAAGTTTAATCAAAATTTATTAATTGCTTCTCGTAGCCTTGTGTAGACGAATTGGGGACCACTTGTGAGTTGAAGGTTGGCGCCGAACTTGAAGGGAGTCAAGTTCGGTGTGGACTAGGCAGCATGTTCACTTTACTTCTTGGCTTGTGGCGCCAAACTTGATAATCGTCAAGTTTGGCATGGGATGTTGTACGCAAATGTCCCTTGGAAGCTTCATGCTGGCACCGAACTTGAAGAACTTCAAGTTTGGCGTCGAGGAGACTGAACGCTCTTCTTGGATAATGGAGTTGGCGCCAAACTTGGGAGAAGCCAAGTTTGGCGTGGAGGTGGCAGCATTGCACACAACTCAAAGTAGCATTCATAATGGCTAAAATATATTAAATCTTGATTAAACTTAGCAATTCAAATACAAATTCACTAGGAAAAGATAGGAAAGATGCTCACGCATCACTAACGAATGATTGTGTGGATTTTAATTTGTACTTTGAGCACCCAGTTGGGTTGCCTTGTTATGCTCAAGAGGATATAGGCTAGGATGTGGCTGCAATTAGTGATTTTTCTTTCTCATCCCCATCTGATGATAGTTACAAGTGTGTTGAGGATGAGGCATACCAACCTCCTCCAGATGGGTAGATTGAGAAAAGTGACACTGATGGTGATAAAGATAGAGTCAATGTGAGAAAATTTACAAAGAAAAAGAAAGTTGAAAATTTAGCAAAGGAGAAAGATGATTGTGAGCTGTGGGAAGATTGTGGTAATAGACCAGTGTGAACATTGGCAAAAAAAAGTTGTGCCAAAGAAGTATGCTGACAAGAGAAAGAAGCATGCTATGCCCAACTTTAGTCCAAGTGGTGACGTGATGTTAGAGCTAGTTCAAGACCTAATAAAGGTGGAAAAAGTAGTGGGCTTGGTGGTGGTAAAATCCAACCTGATGCTGGACAAGATAGAAGTGGACCAACCCATACTAAGGTTGTTGAGCTCAATATAGAAGAGGTTGATTCTGAAGAAGATAAGGCGTATGTGTATGAAAGTGAAGCATTTGTCTCACTTGTTTCATCATATAATGAGGGTGGTAATAGAAACGAATGACTGGAGCACAAAACTGGTTATGACTATGGAGAAGTGTATTTTGTGTTTCGTATGAAATTTAACACGATGGTTGAGTTCAAGAATTGTTTGAAGGATTATTTTGTCTATGAGAAAAAGGAATGTCAATACATTAGGAATGAACCCGAAAGAATTAGAGCCAAGTGTGCTACAAAAGGGTGTCCATGGCTGATTTATACTTCATATAATTCTAGAGATCGTTGTTATCAAATCAAGACCTTTGTAAACAGGCATACATGTGAGAGAGATTTTGGTTCCAATCAAGTTCGAACAAGTTATTATGCTTGAAAGCAACAAGAGAAATGCAGTGTGGAGTGAAGATATTGACAAAGCTATTTATGAAGTTCAAAGAAATTCCAACAAGCTTTGTGTAAATATCAAAGAGCACACTTGTACATATAATGTGTGGCAACTCATAAGTAATTTTGTGTATATAATGCTATTATTAATTATGTCAGTTATATCTAATATATTAATCTATTCGCTTAGGACTTTGTTTTGTCTAAAATTATGAAGGCCTTCTATGCAAGCATGCAGTTACTGCAATTTTTAGATTGAAAAACATGGGATACAAATCAAAGAACTTTGTACATAAGTCACTAACCATGGATGTTGTTAGAGCTACATACTCCTATGTGATTCAACCGGTGAACGGTGAGGAGTATTGGATCCTCACAGGTTGTACAGGAACCCTCCCTTCGACCATCGTACGTCCAGTTGGCCGGCCAAAAATTAGAAGAATAAAAGATCCAATCGAAATGGTGATTGGCAACAAAGTTAGGAAGTCATGCCAAGTAACTTGTAGTAAGTGTGGCAAGAAAGAACATTATTACAAGACTTGCAAAGGTGCACCTAGAAATCTAAATTGGCAATAAATTTATCTCAATATGCATCATAAAATGATGAACCAGTAAGTATAGGATAGAATACTTGTGACAATGACTGTTATTTTTTGTTTTATTAGACTGAAATTGTTATTTATCTTATGCAGGCTGCTCAACTAATACCACCACATCCTGCTGGTCCAATACCACCTCCTTCTATTGGGCTTAGAATGAAGCAACCTATTGTAAGGCCTCCTGTACCATCAACTAAAAATAATTTAGAGACACTTAAAGTAACTAGCTTAGAGACATTTGCAAGCATGTTTACTTTCATGCCAACACCTAGGTTTAGGCCGCCAAGCCAAGAAAGATTTAAGGATATTGATTAATAAAGAGCAAACAATGAAAAAAGAGCAAGTTCCTGCTGAAGATACTTTTTGTTTAGTACCCTGTTAGTTAACTTTAGTAATTATAAACTTATGAGCTTATCTATATATTAGAAAATTAGCATATTAGAGTCATGTGTATTTTGATACTACACAAATAATTACTTACTTTTGATTAGATAAATTAAGATATATTATGGTACTCTTTTGGATTGTACTTATAGTTACATTATTTGCTACTATTTTATTGAACATATCCGAATCATATTGTACCATCTTATTTTAGATTAATGAAACAAATATTTTGAATTGAACTCACAATTACTTTGTTATTGTATTTTCATACATTGATGCACTAATATAGTTGAAGTGTAATCCAGTCTCATTCAACATTAAATAAATTCATAGTAAGTTGACAATAAAAAATACAACTAATACAAGATTCATTAGCATAATATAATCTTACATAGGTTTGGTTACATTCAAAAGGATTACATATCAAAATAAATAACCACAATATACCTAACATAGTCTTACATCATCTATTTAAGACATGTCTCGAAGGCTAGCACAACCAGGATATTAATCATACTCAAAACCACAATCCGAAAATATTTGTTATCAACCATCTTGGGATCCAATCTCATTCTGAATTTTCAGATTTACTTCCATGTCTAATTCTTTTACTATATAATCTAGTTCCTTCAATCTCCTTTCTATGAAAAGAGTATTTCGACAAGTAATGTCCTCATCAATATTTTCTTCAATTAAAATATCTAGCCACTTGAAATACTTACAATGTAATTTACAAAGATTAGAAAATATACAAAAAAAATCAAATTCCCGCAAAAAATATGAATCATTACTTACATTGTAATTAGGACATTCTAGAAAAAATCTATCTGGATTAAGTTTTGTACAAGATTGAAAAAAAATTGTCTAGCTGCCATAATGACATTTGGGAGAGATGAATTTTTTCTTTTTTGGCTGTCCAACACTCCAAAAGAAAAAGTGCAGCTCCTACTATCTCTGCCAAAACTATAATCATGCAGAATGTGATTCCTAGTTTCTGAAAAATGGTCTCCACGACTCATGATGGTAGGAATGGTGGCTACACAAGGAGAAAGTGACAATAACATTAGGGTTAAACAATAGGGCTATTCATGTTCTTCTCTTTTAAAAAGAGAGAAAGACGTTGTTTTTATAAAATTAACAAGGGTCGGATTGGATGAGCATTCCAAGCTAGCACTTAATATTCAGATTATCATATTAATGTGCCATATAAGCATGTTTCATTAACCCCAAAGAGAGAAATAATTGATGTAGGGGCTAACCGATCTCACGAGATTAAAGTTCAAGGATCATCTAAATTTTTTTTTTTGAGGGAACCTCATGGTCTTTCAAAAAAATTATTTGGGATCGAGATGAATATTTACTCTATTGTATATGATTTGATTAATATTTAAAATTTATTAACTAATTGTCATTCTACAATGAACCGTGCATAAGAAATTAAACTTTTTTTAGTGGTCCAAACGCACCTTAGTTTATTCGAGTGGCATGCATGTTATTGAAGAAATTATCAACATGTCTTCAAATAGTGCTAACGAGTGGAGCGGTGGTGATCCCTTTAGTTGTTGATGGCTATGCCGGAGATGACATGGGAACGGTTTTAGTTTGGTTTTTGTTTTTACTTTTTAGGTTTGTTTTTTGAGACTTGGGTAACCTCTGGTGCTCCACTGCTATTGTGTTGAGCTATTTGCTTTCAAAAAAAAAAAAGAGGATTGATGTTGAAGGACTAAGATTTTGTCTAGTAACGAATGATTCGAATGGTATGCATGTTATTGTTATTTATTTATCATGAAACTGCTACTTTCAAACCGAAAGAGATAACAAGTGATTATATCCTTAATATTATCCTAACTCTTTTATTTCTTATTAAAAAAAGAATGTAACTGATATATATCTTTAGGGTATATGATAAATTTATTATTAAAAAATTAATTTTTTAATAAATATAGAATAAATATATTAAAAACTTAAATTTTTATATTTCTATAAAAAAATTTAATTTATAATTTTAATGTATACCCTTAAAAAAACACCTTTCTACTTTTAGAATTTGAATCGAGACTAATACTATGAAACCATCCATACATGTAGAGGATCCAGCGTGGCACATTTCAAGTACACGTCACGTATCAAAAATGATGTATGAAAATGCATAAAAAATACTATGCAAAAGTTGGTTGCTTCTCATGTTTGTAGAATCATAATGATGATTTCTGATCTGTTTTTCTTAATTTCTTATGTTAGAATATGGAATTTTAAGACTTAAAAGATCTTTAGTTGTAGAGAGGTGCTTATTGATGTGTTTCTTCAATTCAGGTGACTCCGAGATTTATTTATTTATTGTCGATTACTAAGAAAATGAGATAGAGTCTGTTGGAGACTTATAATCGAGTCCGTCGTTAGAGCTACGCAATTTTAATGAAAATCATATAAATGGACCAAATGCATATAATTTGTGATAGATAGTGAAACTTACTGTGAATATGCCAATTCCTGAATCCTAATGTTTTGAATTTAAAATTCCTATTTATAGTATTTTGTATGATAAATAATAATGAAATAGAAAATATTTACGGAGTAAATAAAATAAAATATTTATGTGCGAATTGATGAGCGGATATTTTCACAACTAGAAAATGGATTAATATAGACAGATTTACAGACAGATTTAGTCTTTATTACAGATGAATTTTTGGTTACCGAAAAAATTACCGACGGATTTTGTCCCTCTGGAAAAGCCTCGTTGGAAATTATTTACCGACAAATTTTTTTCCGTTGGAAAATTACCGACGGATTTTTACCAGTTACCGATGGATTTTCCCTCTGTAAATTCTCCATCCATTTCCCGAAGACGACGAACTTTCAGACGGATTTTTTGTCAATAATTACAGACGGATTTTCAGACGGATTTTCCATCTGTAACTAAAGACAAATTTTCCGACGGATTTTTCATCGGTAATTGGCAACAGATTTTCCGACAGATTTTTTGTCTGTAATTTAAACCTTGAAAAATCATCCCACACTCTGAATACAGACAGAAAATTCGTCTGTAAATCTGTCAGTAAGGTAAAATAGAGTTTTTTTTTTTTTTTTCATTACAAAATAAATACTTTAGATTTGTTTTCTAAAATTACTCTATCAAATACACTGTAAATTGAAAAAAAAAAAGAAAGCCAAAAATCACATAGATAAACATAATATTCATTACACGATACCTATAAAATTGGATGTTATTTTTCAACACCATTATCCAATACCTATAGCCACAATTGCCTACTCTTATTTTGGGCTAAACGGCACTATTAACACTCGTAATATACACATTCTACAGAAAGTTTCCTTTCCAATCACAATTGAATCTGCATTCTCAAAACTGAAGCCATGTTGCTATAAAAACACCATGCAAGAATGAATGATGGAAACCATCTTATGGCAAAGAATGGGTAACAAATTGAGAGACCACCAAACCGGAAAAAGCATGTCCCCAAGCAGTGTAAGACACCAATAGCAAACTCAGATGTGACGCTATCAAGAAAGGATAGACTTCAAGGAAGCAAAACCATGGAAACTATGAAGAAAGGATGGATTGTAATGCAAGTTGTTGTTGCGGCTGCAGAGATGACCAAAAAAATGGGCAACATTAACTAGAAGCAAGAGTTGCAGGCGGTAAAGTTTGTTGAAGTTGTCTGAGCAGATTAATCATGCGGCCAGCAGTTTGTTCCGTTGCGAGGTCCTTTCCAGCACACAAAACCTACATCGCATAAAATGGGCAACATTAAATAGAAAATCAAATTAAATCAAATCAAATATGCATTGGAACATCAAAGCAGAAAATGCTTGATGAAAACTAACCTCAACAAAAACTGAAACTATTTTAGGAAGGTACTAATTGTTTGGACCCAAAAGCTCACTGTCAGACCTACAGGTAAACAAAAATAAGAATTAGAACAAAAAGAGTAAATGCGGGACTGCATTAGAAAACTAAAAAGGAAAATTTGAGTTCCTTACCTTTCAACCATGGAACAAAGTTGATCATGGACAACTTTGGCCTCAATCAAATCACCTTCTATTGGCAAATAGTTCAACCATGCAGGAATCACCTGTAAACATAACAAAAGATTGCAAAAAGATTAAATAAGCATATGCCATCTCAACCTGACAATTAAAAAACTCAGCCTCCACAGAGATTAGACCATGATAAGGCAAGATGTTGATGAACAAACCAAACAATAAGAGTAACCATTAACAGAAAAAATGTAAAGACCTGGGCAAAATCAATACTATCCCGATGAGATTGGCAAATTTTTCCCAGAGCTGAAACAGCATTATCATATGCCATTTCATTATCTGGGACACATAAATGTTTTGAAAGGATGACTAACTTGATTATCATATGCCATTACAATATCATATGCCATTACATAAATGTTTTGAAAGGATGACTATCATAATACAAAGACAGTAGCCCAGCAATCAACATAACTCAGATTTTTTAAAAACGAATTTAAACAACTAACTTGATCAAAAACTTCTTCCTCTTGTTCATTTTCCTCTTTAATCAGCTCACTCTCTTCAGCATCAAAATCTTCAGCTTTGGTCCTCTTTGCCCTCTCTCTTTTCCTCTTTAATCAGTTCATGATTTTAGATCCTTTTTTAATTTCTTTTCTTTTTTAATCTCTGCATTTCAATTCCAACCTGGAGGGTGAAAAAAACGAAAACAGAGGATCGATTAATTGATCACTCAAATTTGAAGCAGAATTGGGAAGTTCTGTATCAATAGAGGAACAAAAAGTTCAATGGAAATAGAAGCAACAGTGGATGCAGTTATTCGACCACCAGTCTTCTCTTCTACCCACTAATTGGATAAATATCTTTTAAAAAATTTGGGCTCTTCAAATCTGCGTGAAAGAAAGCATCATTACAACTAGAAAGTAGGATTAGGGCTCTTCAAATTGTTAGGAAACCCTTCTAAACAAACCAAAGAATATAATAATTCAAATTCATTGCATCTAAATATAATAAGTTCAATCTGAAGAGTCCGATCATTCTTCATTCAGTGTTTACAGTTTTACTAGCAGAAGTTCACGTCACTACTATACTACTGCTAAACTAGAATGAATATAAACATGCTATAGCAATTTGGAGCTGGTTCCTTATATAGGCTTTCGTTTCCAGAAGCTGACCAAAATATCTAAATATTGTGAATCGAATTTATATATGAATTAACTAGCTCGCCCAGCATAACAGTAATGGCAGAATCAAAGGATCACAATTTCACAATGCTGAATTCAGAAAACCCTAAGAGTCTTAAAAAAACAAGAACTACTTTTTCTAAGCATTCTAATTATATTTGGCCCTCTTTAACTTCTCATATTTAGAAAATTAGACGATTTTTCTCGAGATATGTTCAACTATACAAAATTGATAGCAATTAACCACTAATCGGCACTGTTTCAAACCGAATTTCGAGTCCAGAGCAAGACACTGCACAATAACGCGTTTGGAATGAAAAATTAGTGAGAGAAACAAGGGATGGAGTTAGGGCTAACCTGGTTAGTGGAGTGCGAATAGATCAAAAGATTGAAGATCTATGCAACCTTATATATAAAGTATTTGATTCGATTTGATTCAGTTAGTGGAGAAGCTGGTCTTTGCTAGAGAAGAAGTTACCAACGGAGTTAACTATCATTCCGAGCTTCGCTTCAAGCTTCGCCAGCAGAGAGCAAACAGAGATTATCAAGGAATTGAAAAACTTCAGCACTAGGCTGATGGATTGATGAAATAACTGTCCTTTGAATGGCATATTTATGATCAAGGGATTTAATTCTTTTCATGACATAGTAAGAGGCAACAGTGTCAAGTCCACTTGTTGGTTCATCAAGAAATAAGAGTGTTGAGGAGTCTTTTAAATACAAAGCAATTGTGATATCAAAAATGCTTTGAAAATCAGAATTTAACACATGCAAGCAATGAAAACAAATCTAATAAGCATCGACATTAATGAAAGACAAGAATTGATGGGAAGAGGAATAAGAAAAAACGTAGCGGTAAAACCTACCTTTAACTTTGTAAGAAAGCTCTTCGGAAATGAGGGCGCCAAGTAGTGGAAACAGAGTATATCTTCTTCTTAGCCTCTTCCTCACTACATAGTTAGCAGAAAACTCAAAAATCAAAACAGGAGGAAAGAAAAAAGAAGCAAATTAGGCATTGAGATTGAGAAAGAAGGACCTTCCAAGAACTTGAGCTAGTTGTTTCATATGCTATTTATATAAGCTTTCTCTTGATCCGATCTTGAATAATTCCATTAACCATATGAAATAAATAGTTTGATGAGGAAATAATTTCGCTACACTTGACCACCTTCATTTCCCCACACACCAGGCTGAAAAACAGCACATTAAATTAAACCTAAAACCTTATATCAATATAATATTCTGTTTACATTAAAATAACTCAAGTAAGCAAATAATCTCAAGTAAACAAATAAAATTGATTTTACTGTTCAGGCAGATGAAAAAAGTTTATTGTTTCTTCCGCAATATCAACTGTTATAGAACAGGAAATGTGTAAACAGAAAGTGAAACTTGCATTATTTAATTATAAGAACCTGTAGAATCAAACTGCAGATTCCTCAGCCTCTCCAACTCAAATTTCCGTTTCCATTCAGCAGCCTCAGCTTGAGCAAAAGCTTTTCCTTCAGCTACTTGCCTTAAGGCCTTCGCAACAGCTAGAAGGAGTTTAAGATAAATAAGTGGGGTTGGTTGATGGATACCTGTTGATGGCCGCTGTAGATAGACAGATAGCGAAGAGGTAAGAGTATGTGAGAAACTATGTCAAAAAATGGTTGTACCATTCACTGCTGAAGCTCTTAAATAAAGATTAATTTACACCCTCCTAATCCCTTGCTCTCTCTCCGTTCTAATAAATAGATAAGGAAAAGAAACACTATATTCATAAAATCATTCTTCATAATATATATATAATGCTAATTAATCTATCAGGCAAAATAAGATGAATTCAATATGTAATGTAAAATAGTTTTATAAGTATATTCAATTACATAACATTAAAGTAGTAAAAAAGTTTGTTCCGAACCCCATAAACTCCCATCTAGTATTTGTTCTGAATATGACAGAGCAACTGCAGATCCAAAATCCAAATTTTTTGATAAAGAGAGATATTAATGCAGACTTGATTTGGTTCAAAGAAAAATATGTCATCTTAGGAGGAATAAATGCTTACCAAGTAATGGTTGAATCCAATTCTGTGTATTTGCAAGGTCTTTGTAATTCTTCAAAAATGTATCATAGTAACTAAATAAAATAAATAAATAAAACTTATTAATATGACTCAGAGATTCTCTACCTAATACCTGACTCAACACAAATAAATAAATAAATAAAATTAAAAAAAAACACTAAGAGATGCTTATTAATATGAGTCTAAATATATGCAATGAAAACTTTGTTATGATGATTCAAAGAACTTGGAAAATCTAATTGAATTCAATTCATCTTTATGTACAAATTAAATGCTTATCTTTGTTCTTTGAAAGTATGTTGCAGGAACAACAAAAACAAAATCAAAGAGCAAATGCAAAAGTAAAAGAAAATATGTTACATAGGAGAAATCATCATCAACCTAAGCATGAAATCCAGAAAGATAGAAACAAAATAAATTAAATAAATAAGAATGAAAAAGGAAAAATGAAGGAAAATTCATTGACCTTAGGTGACTGAGGAGAAAATATAGAGCCAAAAATTACAGAAGAAGGTGATGGTTGAGACTCTTTGGAACCAAAAAGCTCAGAAGGAAATGAAAGAGAAGAATCCCGTTACTGAGGCTTTTCATCAAACAGCTTACATGCATCATTCGAAACGCTTTGATTAAATAAAAATTCATCACAGCAAACCAAATAAATCACAAAATCAAAAGCAAACGCTAGCTTAATTCCAAATCGGAAATGAAATCAAGCAGCAATTAAACTAATTGGAAGAAAATATAGTAGAAAATTTAAATACTCAACATCAATGTTGAGTTTGAAGAGAAGAAAAAGTCACTGAAAGAGGATTAAAGCTTATACTCATAAAAGTAGAGTTAGGTTTAACGAGAGTGATGATTGACGACGACGGGAGTGATGGAAGTCCCAAAGGTGTTGATGATGGAAGAATGCGGTGGATGACTGTGGTGATGAAAAAGCGGTGATGGAAGAATGCGGCGCTGAGGAGAAAGATTTGGAGTGTGAATGGAGAGGAAGATGATTGTGAAGCTCGTTTGGAGTATGGACTGTGGAGCTCGAGGGGATAGAAGTAGAGTTTAGGTTTAAGTTAATATTTCCCACGGAAAATTTTATATTACAGACAGATTTTCCATTTGTAATAAGTTAATAAAACGCAGCATTTTTGTCCATTTAATTACAGATGGATTTTTCGTCTGTAACCATTTCTCACTAAAAAAATTAATTTTTCCGACAGAATTATCGACGGATTCTCTTTTCCGTCTGTAATTTATGCTAATTCAATTTTTTTGTTTTCCAACAAAAAATTCCTCTGAAATTCGGTCTGTATTTCCGTAAGATAAAATCCGTCGAAAATATCCATCTGTAATAACTAGTTTTTTAGTAGTGTTTATACATTTTTTGGCACTATTTTCTCAGTATTTTTAGTATGTTTTGTTAAGTTTTATTAGGTTTTAGTGCAAAAATTACTTTTTGGATGCTACTTTGAGTCTTTTTGGTTTTTCTATGATTTTAGGTGATTTTTGGATGAATCTGGCAAATTTTGAAAAAGTCTGATTCAGATGTAAAAAAAGGACTGCAGATGCTGTCAACTCCTAACCTCCGTGCATTCAAACACGTATTTCTGGAGCTACAGAGATCCAATTGATGTGCTCTTAATGGCGTTGGAAAGCTAACTTCTAGGGATTTCCAACAATATATAATAATTTATACTTGTTTTTGGAAATGAAGGTCCAAAACGGGCATTGAACGCCCAAAACACTCCCTTTCTGGAGTTCAACGCCCTAAAGGGAGCAAGCTTGGCGTTTGGACACCCAAAAGGAATCAAACTCGGCGTCCAACGCCCCAAGAGAAGTACTAGGATGTGGATTCACCCCAAGCTCAGCCCAAACACTCACCAAGTGGGCCCGGAAGTGGATTTTCGCACCCTTTAGCTTAGTTTTTCACATTTTTGTAATTTTTAATTACGAGTAACATCTTTTAGGTCTAGTATTTTATTATAAATAAGAGACTTCCTTCTTCCTGAGGATTATGCTTACCAGGAGGGGAGAAGCACCGACACATTACTACTATTATTTTCTGTAAGCTATGAGCAACTAAACCTCTTAACTTAGGGTTAGGAGCTCTACTGATTCTCATGGATTAATAATATTACTGTTCTATTTCAATATGTCTGATTCTATTCTCTTATGCATTCTCATTCTTCATCTCATGAATTGAGGAGGAACCATGATATTCATCCTTGTTCTACTTGGGTTCTGTGCGAGTCCTGACCCGGATAGCATTGAGCTAAAGCTAGATATTCCATTGTGGATTCCAAGAGCGTACTTGGGAAACTTTGGATATGTGACATAAAATCTCGTTGACCGTGGGTTACTTAGGTCTCTGTGGCGTTAAGGCTAGAGTCAGAGAAGCAGCATTCCCTCATCCGGAAGATCCGACCTTGTCTGTGGCGTTTTGAGTAGGATCGCGAAGGGGAGTGGATTGCTTAGGGTTTCACCTTTGGCCACAGTGGGAAGCCATGAGTTAACTTGATGAGAGGACAAGAGTTAATAACGTACAGCTGCCATTGAAGGAATCAATCGTTATTGAAGTAGACAGTAAGAAAAGTTAATCCAGAAAGAATACGCATCTCTGAAGCCTTAACTGAATATCTATCACTGTTTTCACACCAACCTGGTATTTCGTTCTTTTCTATTTTATTTATGCTTTCAATAAACAACCATCTTTTCTAATCGCCTGACTGATGAGCGGATATTTTATACCCTTTTTAGCATCATTTTCATATAGTTTTTGTTATGTTTTGTTTAAGTTTTATTATGTTTTCATAGATTTTCATGCAAAATTCATATTTTTGGATTCTACTTTGAGTTTGTATATTTTTTTATGATTTCAGGTATTTTCTAGCTGAAATTGAGGAGCTTTGGAAAAAGTCTGAGTCAGAGTCAAAGAAAGGACTATAGATGCTGTCAGGATCTGACCTCCGTGCACTCGAAGGAGCATTTCTGGAGCAACAGAAGTCTAAATGGCGCGGTCTGAAAAACTATGGAAAGCTAACATCCCGAGCTTTCCAGAAATATATAATAGTTTATACTTTGCTTTGGAAGTGAAGGTCCAAAACTGGCATTCAACACCAGTTCTTCACCCTCTTCCAAGCGTTGGACGCTCAAAAGGGAGCAGCTGGCATCCAACGCCCAAACAGGAGTCCAAGGCTGGCGTTCAATGCCCAAGAAGGGTCCTAGGACGTGGAGACACCCTTAGCTCAGCTCAAACACTCACCAAGTGGACCCGAAAAGTGAATTTTTGCACTACAAGACTAGTTTATCTTATTTCTGTAATTCTTAGTTAGCAGATTAGTATTTATAGGAGAAGTTCACCCTTGTTTAGGGATCGGCTCATCTTCTTCCCCCACTTTTACATTTGAACATTATTTTACAATATGAATCACTAACCTCTTAGGTTAAGGTTAGGAGCTCTGCTGATTCTTATGAATTAATAATATCACTATTCTATTTCAATCTATGCTTGATTCCATTCTAAGATGTATCTTCGTTCTTCATCCTAATGAATTGGGAGTGTAACTTGACCGTCATCTCTATTTCACATGGGTTCTTGCGAGTCCTTGACGGGATAGTATTGAACCACAAACTTGATTATACATCTCTTAGACAGCTAATCCACGACTTCATTTGGGACTTCTCGAGACATTAGTTCAGCTGAGGTACGGGGCGATTAGGGCCTTTGTGGTATAGGCTAGAATCCAAGGAGCAGCGTTCTCTGATTCGGAAGATCTGACCTTGTCTGTGGCGATTTGAGTAGGATCACCAAGGGAATGGACTACTAGAGCTTCACCCTCGTTCAGATTGGATGACCGCTGACCCGGCGTTTGATCTGAAGCAAAGGAGATTAATGACCGCTGACCCGGCGTTCATCATTTACAGCCTGCCATGGAATGAATCATCAGAAGGTGGAGTATATGGTGAGAAAAGTTGATCCAGAAGGAAGAAGCATCTTCGAAGCCTCAACCGTTATATCATCACTGATTTCACACTTATTCAGTAACGTTTTATTTATTTATCTGTTTTATGCATTTATCGTGACAACTATCCTCCTTTCTAATCGCCTAACAAAGATCTACAAGATAGCCATTGCTTGTTTAAACCAACAATCTCCGTGGGATCGACTCTCACTCACCTGAGGTATTACTTGGACGACCCGGTGCACTTGCTGGTCTATCTGTTCGAATATTGCAGAGTTAATTTCGTGCACCAAGTTTTTGGCGCCGCTGCCGGGGATCGTTCGAGTTTGACAAACTACCGGATTATCTTGTTCCTTAGATTAGGTACTTTTTACTATTTTGTTTCGTGTCTTTTGTTTTTCTTTTTAAAAAAAAAAAACTTTTTCAAAATCCATCTTTTCTTTGTCTTTTGTTTGAGTCTAGTGTCAGTTCTTAAGTTTGGTGTCCTTTGTGTGTTCTTTATTTCTTTAAATTTTCGAACTGTTCTTGAGTGTTCTTCTTGGTATTCAAGTTGTTCTTGTTTCTTTTCTTTGTTTGATCTTAAAAATTTTCAAGTTTGGTGTCTTTTGGTGTTTTTCCTTTTAATTTTCGGAAATTAGTATCCTTTGATCTAAAAATTTTAAGTTTAGTGTCTTTTAGTTGTTTTTCTCTTTCTTCATTAATTCGAAAAATAAAAAAAATATATCTTTTCTATCTTTATTCAAAAATTTCGAAAATCTTGCTTTCTTTTTTTTTTATTTTGATTTGAAAATTTTAAAGTTTGGTGTTTTCTTGTTAGTAAAGTCAAATTTCAAATCTTATCTTTTTAAATCTTTTCAAATCTTTTCTTTTAATTTGATTTTTTTCCTATCTTATCTTTCTTTTAAATTTTAAAATTTAAAACTTTTTCAAATCTTTATCTTATCTTTGGTTTATCTTTCTTTAAATTTCAAATTATTATCTTATCTTATCTTAATTTTAAATTTCATATTCAAATCTTTTTCAAATCTTCACCATATCTTATCTTCCTAACTTATTTTCAAATCTTTATCTTATCTTGTTTTAATTTCAAAATTCAAAATCAAAATCTTTTTTAAATCTTTTCAATTATTATCTTATCTTGTTGACTTTTTCTTTCCAATTTTAAATTTTAAAATTTTTAAAATCAAATCTTTTTCAACTCTTGTATCTTATCTTATTTTCAAATCTTTCTTAATTAGTTACTTGCTTTATCTTATTTTAATTTTAAAAGTTTGAAATCTCTTTAATACTCTCCTCTCTCTTCTATTTTCGAAAATTTCTTACCTCTTCCTCTCTCTTCTTTTTCGAAAATCATCTTTCAATTTTCAAATCTTTTTAATCAATTAGATTTTCATTTCCTTCTTGTTTTTCGGTTTCAATAAATAAATAAAATAAAAATAAAAATATTTTAATTCTAGTTTCCCTTTTTACTTCTTAATTTTTGAATTCTTCTACCCCTCTATTCGAATTCTTCTTCACATCTCACAGGGAGTTCTCTATACTTTTACATAGAAACTCCCATTCTCTTTCTTTTTTGTTTTTCTTTTTTCTTGTTTATGAGCAGGAATAGAGATAAAGAACCTCTCTTTGATCCTGATCCTGAACCTGAGAGGACTTTAAGGAAGTGTTTACAACAAGCTAAAGCATAACACTCCAGAGGAAACCTCATAGAGCTTTTCAAACAAGAAGCTGAAAATACAAACATGGCAACCGATCAGAATAATGGAGGAGATGTAAGGAAAGTTCTTGGTGATTTCACTGTACCCACTTCTGACTTCTATGGAAGAAGTATCTCCATACCTGCCATTAGAGCAAATAACTTTGAGCTTAAGCCTTAGTTAGTCTCTCTAATGCAACAGAATTGCAAATTTTATGGACTTCCACTAGAAGATCTACATCAATTCCTATCTGAATTCTTGCAAATCTGTGATACTGTTAAGACCAATAGAGTTGATCCTGAGGTCTATAGGCTTATGCTTTTACCTTTTGCTGTTAGAGACAGAGCTAGGATATGGTTGGATTCTCAACCCATAGAAAGCCTAGACTTTTGTGAAAAGTTGGTTAATGTATTCTTGGCCAAGTTCGTTCCACCTCAAAAGATGAGCAAGCTCAGGGTGGAAGTTCAAACCTTCAAACAAAAAGAGGGTGAATCCATCTATGAAGCTTGGGAAAGATACAAGCAACTCATCAGGAGATGTCTTCCTGACATGCTCTCAGAATGGACTATCCTAGGTATCTTTTATGATGGTCTATCTAAGATGTCCAAGATGTCATTAGAACATTCTTTTGGTGGATCACTCCACTTAAAGAAAATGCCTACAGAGGCACAGGAACTCATTGAAATGGTTGCAAACAACCAATTCATGTACATTTCTGAGAGAAATCCTATGAACAATGGGTAGCTCAGAAGAAAGGAGTTCTGGAAGTTGACACTCTGAATGCCATATTAGCTCAAAACAAGATCTTGACTCAACAGGTCAATATGATCTCTCAGCATCTGACTGGAATGCAAGCTACAGCTGGCAGCACTCAAGACACCTCCTATGATGGAGATGCTTATAATCCAGATCAACCTACAATGGAGGAGGTGAATTACATGGGAGAACCCTATGAAAACACCTACAACCCTTCATGGAGGAATCATCCTAACCTTTCATGGAGAGATCAACAGAAGCCTCAGCAAGGCTTCAACAATAATTAAAGCAGAAGAAACCAGAATAGGTTTAACAGTAATAAACCATTCCCATCTTCTCAGCCACATATGGAGACTTCTAAGTAGAGCCTTTCAGACTTAGCAACCATAGTCTCTGAACTCTCTAAGACCACTCACAGTTTTATAACAGAAACTAGGTCCTCCATCAGAAATCTGAAGGTATAAGTTGATCAACTGAGCAAGAGAATCCCTGAGACCCCTCCTAACACTCTTCCTAGTAACACTGAAGTGAACCCAAGAGAAGAGTGCAAGGCCATCACTGTAGAAGCTGAGGCCGAATCTGAAGGGATACTCTGGCATTGAACGCCAGTATGGACGTCCTTACTGGGCGTTGAATGCTAGTAAGGGAGTCCTTACTGGGCGTTTAACGCCCAAAGAGGAACCATCATTGGCGTTGAACGCCAGTAAGGAAGTCCTTACTAGGCGTTCAACACCCAAAGAAGCACAATCACTGGCGTTGAACGCCAGTAAGGAAGGCCTTACTAGGCATTCAATGCCCAAAGTGGCACAGAAGCTGGCATTGAACGCCAGTAATGGGGCAGCTGGGCATTCAACACCCACAAACCACTCCCCTATTGAAGAACGGAAGGCAACTAAGGCTCATGAGGAAACCATAGAAGTTTCATTGAATGCTTTGCTGCAAATTATGGATTATGAGGATCACTCCCCCTTTGATGAGGAAGAAAAAACTAGGGAAGAGCAAGTTGCTCGGTACCTAGGAATCCTCATGAAGCTAAATGCCAAGTTATTTAGAACAGAGACATTGGAGGAAGAACCCTATGCTCACCAAGGAACTCAATGCCTTGGTGACAAACCCCAATTTGACGGTTTGTTTCGCATTGAATTTAGAGTATTTTGATAACCTTTGTCACATTTAGCCTAGGAATTAGCATGATTTTGTTATCTCTCCCATATTTGTGCTTAAGTGTAAAAACATGCCTTTTAAGCCTTATTTTGATGAATTCTAGTTCTTCTTTGATTCCATAAGATGCCTTGATGTGTTTGCTAGTAATTCCAGGATTGAAATAGGCTAGGCATGGATCAAAGGAAGCAAGGAAGGAAGCATACAAGTGGAGAGAAGCATAAAAAGTCAAAGAAGCAAAGTCAGCCATGCACGCGCACGCGCACAAGGCGCTCGCGCGCACATCGCAGAATTAGCCAGGGACGCGCACGCGTACCGTGCGCGCACGCGTCGATGAGGGCACATGACCTCACTAATGCAACACGTGCCTGGCGATTTGAGAGGGTTTCTGAACCCATTTTTGGCGCCAAATTGCTAAGGGAAAGGAATAAAGGGATGAAGGATTAAGGGGAAGGCATCATTATCATCACCTTTTGACATATAATCACTTTTAGTTTAGAGTTTTAGAGAGAGAAGCTCTCTCTTCTCTCTAGAATTAGATTAGGAATTAGGGTTAGATTAGGATCTCATAGTTCTAGGTTTAATTCAAGTCTCCTTCTACTTCTATCTTCAATTGATGATTGCTACACTTTGGTTCTTCTTTCTATCCCTATTCTCTTGTTGTAATTCCTCTTATTTTGTTTCTAGGTTTTGTAATCATGATACTCTTGTTCTCTTTATTTTCTTTCAATAATGCAATTAGAGGTACTTCATGATAATTGTGTTCCTTTTAATTGTTGTTGTTAATTCATTGCCATAATTGTTGTTAGATTCTATTTTTGTTATCAATTTACTTTGCTTTTCTTTTATGCCTTCCAAGTGTTTGATGAAATGCTTGGTTAGATTTTAGTATAGATTTTGTTCCTCTTGGCTATGGTAGAGTAATTAGTGATGCTTGAGTTATCTAATGTCTTTGCTGATTGATAATTAGAAGTTGCTAATTGGTTTGGAGTGCACTAAAGCTAGTGTTCCCTTGGGAGTTGGCTAGAACTTGTGGCTCAAGTCAATCCATCCACTTGACTTTCCTTTAATTAGTAAGGGTTAACTAAGTGGTGGCAATGAACAATTCTCATCACAATTGAGAAAGATAACTAGGATAGGACTTCTAGTTCTCACACCTTTCCAAGAGCCTTTTATAGTTTTTAGTTTATTTTCATTGCCATTTACTTTTCATGCTTCTTATCCAAAACCCCAAAATAACTCATAACCAATAACAAGACACTTTATTGTAATTCCTAGGGAGAACGACCCGAGGTCCAATACTTCGGTTTATAAATTTTAGGGGTTTGTACTAGTGACAAACAACTTTTTGTATGAAAGGATTAGTGATTGGTTTAGAAACTATACTTGCAACGAGAATTCATTTGTGAAATTCTAAACCGTCAAAAATCCATTCGTCAAAATGGCGCCGTTGCTGGGGAATGCAATGGTGTTATGTTATTGGTTATTGTATATATGTGAATAGTGTGAATATGTTTGCTTTTGTTAGTTCTTACTAGTTTTTAGGATTTAATTTTCTTGCCTCTTATTTGATTTTATTTTTATTTTCTCTTGCTATCATGAATTCTCACTTTGGCTATGAGTTTGGTTATCAACATGTTGTAGGAAATGAGGACTATAATGAAGATGTGTATCAAGAATGGGATGACCAAAGGTGGGAGGAGCCATATGCATATGATCAATCTTCATGGCAACAACCTCCACCAACGCACTATGAAGAAGAGCCATTCTATGATGCATACCAATCCAATGGCTATGGTGAATCACCTTGTGACTTCCAAGCACCGCCACCATATGCCTATGACTCTCACCCTCAACATGAACCTCAACCATTCTCACAAGCCTTCTCATACCAAGCACCCTCCTATGATCCCTACCCCTCGTATAACCGACCACCCCTACCATATTCTTATGACCATTATGAGCAAGCGCCCTCAGAACCACCACCCTATCGAGATCACTACCAAGAACCACCTCAATACTCATCATCTCCATACCTTTACCAAGAAGAACCACCTTCCTACCATGAACCCTCCCTCCAAAATAATGAACCTTCCTACCCACCACAAGCCCCAATAGACGACCCTCTCACTTTGTTACTCCAAGGACAAGAAGCCATGAAGCGGGATACACTTGAGTTTGTGACCAACTTGACCAAGGTGGTGCACACTTTAGCCCACCAATGCTTGAATACTCAAGGTACTTCCGTGACCACATGTGAAAAGTCAAAAGAAGAGCAAAGTATGAAGGTGAAATTGGAAAATTCGGTGGAGAAAGAGGAGTCAAATTTTGTATTGGAGCAACTAGAGGAACCTATAATCATTGAAGAAAAGGAAGAAGTGGTTGAAGATTTAGGAGATGTTGAAAGTCCAAGGGAATGTAGTCTCATGGAGCACTCTTCCAAGGAGCTTGATATTGAAGTTGAAGAAGGTGCGCAACCCCCAAGGCATATCATCGTTGGAGACTTGGAAGAGGCTTATCAAGAGATGGATTCAATCATGGATGAATTCCTCTCTACAATGGAATCCTCTCCCATTGGACATGGAGTTGAAAGTATAAAAGAGTGTGCACAACCTCCCATACCCTTGGTGAGCAATGAGAAAGAGAGCTACCAAGAGAAAAACGTTGGCATGGTGCATATCGAAATTGAAGAATATGAAGAGGTTGACCAAGAAATGGATTTATTCATCAATGAATTTCTATCCAAAATTGAACCACCTCCCATTAGGCAAGAAATCAAAGTTCTTGAAGACAACACCAAGCTATGTGATAAAAGGGAAAAGGTTGAAATCAAGGAAGCTCACAAAGAGGTGGAAATACACAAAGAAGAGCACAAGGAAGTAGACCTTGCATTGTCTAAGTGTGGGGAGGTCTTCCTTCCCGAGTCACCATCCAACACAACATTCAAGTGGGTAAAATTCTTATCCATAAGCTTCACTTTCTCGCTTGAATATGGTTTGATTGAAACGGATGGACAACTTAGAGCTCTTTGTGGAATTAAAAGCAAGAATAAGTTGTGTAGTGGTTGCAAGTTAGAAATTAGGCTCATTAAGGTCAAAGTTTCAAGGCATAGGAACGATGATTGGAAGAATATCACATTGCATGGGTCTCAATAGAAGGTTTGGTATGTTAAAGAGAATTCTATATGTCAACCACCCGGAAAGAAAAAGTATAAAGACCAAATCGAAGATGGGTGTGAAGATAAGATATGGGATCCCGGTTCGCTATATGAAGACCAACTATGGGGACTCATATCTTGGGTAGAACTGTGCCCGAGCTTGATGAATATGGTTGGAAATTCTGTCAACCAATTGAGAAGCAAGGATCCTTGGAGATTCAAGGATGAGTACAAACATAAGCCACCATGACAATAAGCATCTCAAAATGTCCAACTTAAGGACTTAAACTAAAAGTGCTAGGTGGGAGGCACCCCACCATGGTAAACTCTTTCCACTCTTCTAAATTTACTTAATAAGTGATTTGAGTTACCATTATAGGTAGATGTTTCATACAAATTTGTTTGTACAACTTAATTGTTAGCTTAGTCACATGCATGTTGTGTTTAGTAGTAGATGAATAATATCCAAAATTGCATTTTTGTGAATTATATGATGGTTGAGTGAATAAGAGTTGTGAACACTAAGGGGAGCACCCAGCAAGTTTTTTCTGAAAAAAAAAAAAAAAGAGGGTGTGGACGCGCGCGCACAACGTACGCGTATGCGTCCCAGTGCGGATGCACCACGAGCCACACTCCCGGGAGTTGGGCCTCACTTGGGCAAACATTGTGCCTTGAGCCCAACCTGACCCACGCGGACGCGCACTACGTGCGGGCGCGCCGACTGTTAGATCCTGGAAGTTCGCGCGGACGCGCACCTGCCGCGTCCGCGCCGATTTGCTGCTGCAAATGATTGGGCCAAACCCCAGAGAGTTAAGCCATTTCTGGGCTAGCTTTAGGCCCCAGGCCCAACCCGATCTGCGCGAGCGCATGCATTGCGCCAGCGCGCCATTTCACAATTCCTCAATGTACGCGGACGCGCATTTACCGCGCGCGCGTCTTTGCGTGTGGCCACCAATCTAGGCCACGAACCCGAGAGTCGGGCGTGCCTCAAGCCCATTCTAAGCCTCAGGCCCAATCTCACGGGCGCGTGCGCGCACCGTACGCGCATGCGCCCCTGCCTAATATGCCACCCCACGTTAGCGCGCACTGCACGCTCACGCATGAATCTCCCTTTTTCCCAATGTGCGCGGACGCGTACATGCCGCGTGCGCGCAGGTCTGGTGCGCGACTCCCAGGCCAGTCTCCAGAGAGTTAGGCCTGAGTTGGGCCAACTCTAAGCCCCTAGCCCAACCCCATGCACGCGTGCGCGCACGGTACGCGCACGCGTCCTTTCCTATTTCTGCTCATCCCCGCTTAAGCGCGTTGTACGCGCACGCGTAGGGTCCACATTCTCTCAATGGGCGCGGACGCGCAAGGTGCGCGTGCGCGCCGATTCAAAAAAAGGGATAACCCTAGCTCGCGAAGCACACTGCGTAGTCGCGCAACCCTTTCCCCAACCTCCAACCTCTTCTTCTTCTTCTCTCCCCCAACTGCCGTCGCAGCAGCAGCGCCGGTCGCCGCCGCACGACCTATTTCCGACACCGCCCTTGGCCATCAATTCCCTTTCCCTCTCACCACCACCCGTTCTCTCTCTCTCCCTCTCACTCCTCTCACCCATCTCACCCTTCCCTCCGCCGCCACTCCGTCATCACTGCCGGCGGCTCCCCCCTCTCTGTTCTGCCTGCACATCCTCCTATCCTTCTCCCCTCTCACCACCACCCTCCCTCCTCCCCTCAGTTTCTCATCCCTCCGGCCAACCACCGCGCCAGCCGTCCTCACCGCCACCGTTCACGGCGGTGCCAGGTTCTGCCTCTGCTGCCCCTGCCTTAGCGTCGTCCCCCTTCTCCATTCTCAGTTTTTCCCGGCTCCCAGGTTCCTACTCCATTTCTGTTATTTTTTTTTTCTGTTTTTCCTTTTATTTGTTCATTTACGTTAGTTCCTGGAATTGCATGTTAGTTAGTTAAATTCAAATTTTGTATGTTAGGTTAGATAGATATAATTGCTGTTAGGTAGCTAGGGCTGGATAGAGGATTCTGGGCCTGATAATTGCTCCGTATGTGCATATCTGCTGCTTGCTTCCTTGGGTTCGGTATGTTGGTTTTGGGTTGATATTCCATGCAATATGTGTTGCCAGATAATATCTGTTTGCTGCTGTGCATGAGTGATGTTATTTTTTTGTGCTAATTGTGCTATTTTGCTATCCGAGAACGTCCAATTTTAAGCCGGAATGCTGCCCGATTTTCAAGGAAATTAGTTTCATTTTGATCTTTATTTCAGTTTTGGGCAAATTTCTGTTTCCCTTTTTGACTTCCCGGATTTGCACAATCATTGTGAACATGAACCGCAACTTCTCGTTCAATTGAGCCTATATATCATCATATCGCTAATCCACTTTTCTAACTTACTAATTTCTTTAACCGTTTTACTTCCACTCACTTTTAACCCTCTTTAACAATTCTTTCAAAAATATGATGATATTATTGCCTTTTGAATATGAGATGTTGCCTTTAATGAAGATTACAGTCTTGGTTCCTTCACTTATGTTCACTTGTTCACTTTTACATATTCAGTGCAACATCATGATTGCTCTTTGATAATTGTATCCTGAACATGCCTCCTAAATGTTACATGCTAAATGTTTTATATATTCTATCATATTTTTCAGGATGTCAGATAGAGGAAAAGCTATAGCATCTGCTTCCAAAAAAGGAAGCGCTCCAAGACCCCTACACCCCCACCATCTGCTAACTATGCGAGGAACCCGCTGAATGAGGAGGAGAAAGAAAATCAGTTACTCCCGTCCACTGATCCAACCAAATTTCCGAATCTCTACTGCGAGCTACGCCTCTCCCGTTATGCAAAGAAGAATCTGAATATTGAGAAGAAGCTGAATCTTCCCAATGATGTGAGGCGTGCCATAAACGCCCGTATTTCTGAGCTGGGCTTGGATTTCGTCGATAGGGACTTGGGACGGATTAACATCTCATGGGTCAAGGAATTTTACTGCAATTTCTTTCGACCGGGCTTGGATTCGGTATTCTTGAGGGGTAGAGAGATTATGATCACTGAGGATGCCTTGAGGGATGCACTGCTCTGCAGAGTCGGTACTCCTGAGACTTGTGCCTACCAGCAGGCAAAGGTAGCTCTCCTCTCCATGACTTTCGACTATGAGGCACTTAGGCGCGTGATTGCTACACCAGATGCTTCTTGGGTAATGGATTCGAGCAACACAAAGCCCAAGGGCATGCTATTTGCACATCTGACTAGGGAGGCTAGGACTTGGCAACAAATATTTGCCCACTATGTCTTCCCTACCACTCACTTTTCAGAGATTCCGATGGATATGCTAGTCCTGATTGGGTGTGTCATGGAGGGGAAGGAAGTATATTTTCCCCGACTGATTAGGCATAGCATGTGGAGAGCTCATATTCGCGGCTTGTTACCGTTTCCCACACTGGTTACTAGCTTAGCTAAGCTAGCTGATGTCCCGTGGGAGGACGATGACGTGCAACCACCACCTCCAGATGACAACGACAAGGAAGTTACTATTCCCTGGGGTGTGTGGGTGCACAAGAGGCCCCCGACCAGCCGCCGTTCTCGAGCTAGAGCGGCAGTCGAGGCAGCTATACCATCTCCTTCGACAGCAGCCCCACCTCCTTCAGCACCCGAGCCCACTTACCTACTGGTTCAGCGTCTGTTTCGGTTCTTGGAGCGCGAGAGGCTCCATGTCAGACGCCGACTGGATCGGATGGATCAGGCACTCATCTCCCTTGGCGCCGAGTTACCTCCGCTTCCAGACTCTCCGACCTCCGATGAGCAGGAACATCAGGAGGACGACGCGGAGGCACCGGTTCAGCAGGATGCCCCTGACACTACAGAGCCACCACAGACTCAGGAGGAGCCGGTCCCACAGCCACAGTCAGAGCCAGAGCCTATCGTTGTACCTTCCACTGATCCTCTGGTTTAGCATCGAGGACGATGCTTGGTTTTAAGTGTGGGGAGGGCACCGGTAGCATTATTTGGGAACCGGTGAACTTTTCGGCCTAGTTATCTCATTTTGCACATCTTTGTATATATTTTGATGCATTTCTAGTTTGCCCTGGATACTTTTATTGCTTATTTTGGATTTTAGATATTTTGATGCTTTTGGATATTTTTAGATGTTTTGGATGATAGATTCCGTACCTTTAGTTGGATTCTTCTTTATACATTTTGTTTATCTTTGTTTTTAGTTTGTAGTTGTGATTAGAAATCATACTTTGAATTGCAAATATTTAGTCACCCTTTTTGCATAATATATTGGTTTTAAGTGAAAAAGGAAAGGGTGAACTAAGAAAATTTTTGAACTTTTCAATCACAACAATGCTTAGTCAAACATTGAGATTTTTCAAGAAGTTTAAATATAGGGCATTAACCCAATTGATTGAAAGAGAATTTTTTTTTGAAACTTGCTTGAATTTCATACCTTGTGAAGCATGTATTGAATTGAGAACACAAGCTTGTGAGACTTGAGCCTATTGATGTGGTTACATTTTATAACCACCTATTTTCCATTCTTGTGTGAAATTGTTCTCTTTCCATGATTGTGATCCTTGATTTGCTTGATTCTATATATCCGTTTATTTCTTGTGTTTGTGCATTTATATGATTGAGGCCATTCTTTCATTAGCCACTTACCCAAATAGCCAACCTTTTACCCCCCATTGTTAGCCAATTTTGAGCCTATGCTCAACCCACTTATTCTTATTTTAGCACATTACAAGCCTAAGGTGGAAAACCAATGAAAAGTCCTTGTTTGGATCTTTGATTGACCTAGGCTAGTGAGAGTGTTTTATTATTCAAAGTTGGTGAGGCTTGGGAACATTGGATGGGATAAAAAGGGGCAGTACACTTTTATGTTTAAGAATTGGGCACATATTCATGTATTGATTAAATATAGAGACCTTATGCATTGATGTTCTCGTATTTAGTTTGAAAGAAGAAAAAGAAAAAAATATATATAAAGAAAAAAAAATGAGGAAAAGAAAAGAAAAAAAAAATGTATATAGAAAAAGAAAAAAAAAAAAAGAGAAAAGCAATAAAGGGGACAAAATGCCCCAAAGTGAAGCTCAATAAGAATCAATGCATAAGTGTTGTGAAATGAAAAGAAAATGCATGAGTATGTAAGAAAAAGTGAAGAATGGGTAGTTAGAATAGCTCGCATTTGTATAGGTCATTAAATAGGTTAGGTGGGAAAGTCTATGCTAATCAAAGATTCAAATCCTAGTCCACTTGACCATAAATGATCCTACCTTGACCCTAACCCCATTACAACCTAAATAAAAGACCTCATGATGAATGTATGCATGCATTGAATAAATGTTGATTGTTAGAAGAAAATCAAATTTTGGAAAACATGATTAGAAGAGAATTGAGTGAATTAACCCTTAAACACTTGAGTGAATAGAGCGGATACACATCCGGTGAGGGTTCAAAAGTTCAATCACATGTGTTCACCCATATTATCTATACTCTTGCAAGTTTGAACTCTTTTTGACAATTCAATACAATTGTGGTTTGGACTTAGTCCTTATTGCCTAAATCTTGTGCTTACACATGCTCTCTTGGGAATTGATTTGTTTGAACTAAGCTTTTCCAATTGCTTTAGATAATTGCATTTAGATAGGACTCATATAGTTTAGTTGCATTCAATAAATGTCATAACCCTTAGTTCCTTCTTACTTTAGCATGAGGACATGCTAGGGCTTAAGTGTGGGAGGTTGACAAACCCCAATTTGACAGTTTGTTTCACATTGAATTTAGAGTATTTTGATAACCTTTGTCACATTTAGCCTAGGAATTAGCATGATTTTGTTATCTCTCCCATATTTGTGCTTAAGTGTAAAAACATGCCTTTTAAGCCTTATTTTGATGAATTCTAGTTCTTCTTTGATTCCATAAGATGCCTTGATGTGTTTGCTAGTAATTCCAGGATTGAAATAGGCTAGGCATGGATCAAAGGAAGCAAGGAAGGAAGCATACAAGTGGAGAGAAGCATAAAAAGTCAAAGAAGCAAAGTCAGCCATGCACGCGCACGCGCACAAGGCGCTCGCGCGCACATCGCAGAATTAGCCAGGGACGCGCACGCGTACCGTGCGCGCACGGGTCGATGAGGGCACATGACCTCACTAATGCAACACGTGCCTGGCGATTTGAGAGGGTTTCTGAACCCATTTTTGGCACCAAATTGCTAAGGGAAAGGAATAAAAGGATGAAGGATTAAGGGGAAGGCATCATTATCATCACCTTTTGACATATAATCACTTTTAGTTTAGAGTTTTAGAGAGAGAAGCTCTCTCTTCTCTCTAGAATTAGATTAGGAATTAGGGTTAGATTAGGATCTCATAGTTCTAGGTTTAATTCAAGTCTCCTTCTACTTCTATCTTCAATTGATGATTACTACACTTTGGTTCTTCTTTCTATCCCTATTCTCTTGTTGTAATTCCTCTTATTTTGTTTCTAGGTTTTGTAATCATGATACTCTTGTTCTCTTTATTTTCTTTCAATAATGCAATTAGAGGTACTTCATGATAATTGTGTTCCTTTTAATTGTTGTTGTTAATTCATTGCCATAATTGTTGTTAGATTCTATTTTTGTTATCAATTTACTTTGCTTTTCTTTTATGCCTTCCAAGTGTTTGATGAAATGCTTGGTTGGATTTTAGTATAGATTTTGTTCCTCTTGGCTATGGTAGAGTAATTAGTGATGCTTGAGTTATCTAATGTCTTTGCTGATTGATAATTAGAAGTTGCTAATTGGTTTGGAGTGCACTAAAGCTAGTCTTCCCTTGGGAGTTGGCTAGAACTTGTGGCTCAAGTCAATCCATCCACTTGACTTTCCTTTAATTAGTAAGGGTTAACTAAGTGGTGGCAATGAATAATTCTCATCACAATTGAGAAAGATAACTAGGATAGGACTTCTAGTTCTCACACCTTTCCAAGAGCCTTTTATAGTTTTTAGTTTATTTTCATTGCCATTTACTTTTCATGCTTCTTATCCAAAACCCCAAAATAACTCATAACCAATAACAAGACACTTTATTGTAATTCCTAGGGAGAACGACCCGAGGTCCAATACTTCGGTTTATAAATTTTAGGGGTTTGTACTAGTGACAAACAACTTTTTGTATGAAAGGATTAGTGATTGGTTTAGAAACTATACTTGCAACGAGAATTCATTTGTGAAATTCTAAACCGTCAAAAATCCATTCGTCACTTGGTCCAACAGAAATTACCTCGGAATCTACTGGATCACGGACGCTGCCTAATTCCTTGCACCGTAGGCACCATTAACTTTGAGAAGGCTCTGTGTGACCTAGGGTCAAGCATAAACCTCATGCCACTCACTATGATGGAGAGGATGGGAATCTTTGAGGTACAAGCTGCAAGAATCTCACTAGAGATGGTAGACAAGAAAATAAAAAAGGCATATGGTCTGGTAGAAGATGTCTTAGTAAACGTTGAGAACCTTTACATCCTGATGAGCGGATAATTTATACGCTTTTTGGCATTGTTTTTACATAGTTTTTAGTATGATTTAATTAGTTTTTAGTATATTTTTATTAGTTTTTAAATAAAAATCACATTTCTGGACTTTACTATGAGTTTTTGTGTTTTTCTATGATTTCAAGTAATTTCTGGCTGAAATTTAGGGACCTGAGCAAGAATCTGATTCAGAGGCTAAAAAAGGACTGCAGATGCTGTTGGATTCTAACCTCCCTGCACTCGAAATGGATTTTCTGGACCTACAGAAGTTCAAATGGTGCGCTCTCAATTGCGTTGGAAAGTAGACATCCAGGGCTTTCCAGAAATATATAATAGTCCATACTTTTCTCAAAGATAAATGACGTAAACTGGCGTTCAACGCCAGTTCCATGTTGCATTCTGGCGTTAAACGCCAGAAACAGGTTACAAGTTGGAGTTAAACGCCCAAAACAGGCTACAACCTGGTGTTTAACTCCAGAAATAGTCTAGGCACGTGTAAAGCTCAAGTCTCAGCCCCAACACACACCAAGTGGGCCCCGGAAGTGGATTTCTGCACTATCTATCGTAGTTTACTCATTTTCTGTAAACCTAGGTTACTAGTTTAGTATTTAAACAACTTTTAGAGATTTATTATGCCCCTCATGACATTTTTACACTTTACATTGTATTTCGGACGGCATGAGTCTCTAAAACCCATGGTCGGGGGTGAGGAGCTCTGCTGTGTTTTGATGAATTAATGCAATTACCACTGTTTTCCATTCAATCACGCTTGTTTCTATTCTAAGATATTCATTCGCACTTCAACCTGATGAATGTGATGATCCGTGACACTCATCATCATTTTCACCTATGAACGCGTGTCTGACAACTACCTCCGTTCTATCCGCAATAGCTTGAATGTGTATCTCTTGGGTTTCTAATCTAAGATTGGAACCTTCGTGGTATAGGCTAGAATTATTGGAGGCCATTCCTGAGATCTGGAAAGTCTAAACTTTGTCTGTGGTATTCCGAGTAGGATCTGGGAAGGGATGACTGTGACGAGCTTCAAACTCACGAATGTTGGGCGTAGTGACAGACGCAAAAGGATCAATGGATCCTATTCCAACGTGAGTGAGAACTGACAGATGATTAGCCGTGCGGTGACAGCGCATTTGGACCATTTTCATTGAGAGGACGGATGGTAGCCATTGGCAACGGTGATCCACCAACATACAGCTTGCCATGGAAGGAGACTAACGTGCGTGAGGAAGAAGACAGTAGGAAAGCAGAGATTTAGATGACAGAGCATCTCCAAAACCTCAACATGTTCTCCATTACTACATAACAAGTACCCTTTATTTCATGTTATTTATTTTTCATAAATACAATCACTCTTATCATTAATTTCCTGACTAAGATTTACAAAATAACCATAGCTTGCTTCAAGCCGACAATCTCCGTGGGATCGACCGTTACTCACGTAAGGTATTACTTGGACGACCCAGTGCACTTGCTGGTTAGTTGTGCGAAATTGCAAAAGTGTGATTGTGATTTCATGTACCAAGTTTTTGGTGCCGTTGCCGGGTATTGTTCGAGTTTGGACAACTGACAGTTTATTTTGTTGCTTAGATTAGGAATAATTTATTTTTCTTGGTTTAGAGTCACTAGAATTGCATCTGCTATTTCCCTTTCAAAAATACTATTTTTCTTTATTAATTTTTAATTTTTCTTTGAGTCTTCTGTTTGAGTTTAAATTCATATTTTAAGTTTGGTGTCAATTGCATGCTTTTATTTTCCTTTAAATTTTCGAAATTTGGATTCATTGTTCTTTCTTGATCCTCAAGTTGTTCTTGCTATTTTTCTTGTTTGATCTTTAGTTTTTCCTGTTCTGTGTCTTTTCTTGTTTTTCTTGTGCGTTTTCAAATTATCAGTATTCAAAAAATTTATGTACATTAAATACTTTTTTTAAAACACGTTAAATTTATAGCTCAGTTGGCTAGAGCGTTGTGCTTATGTTCTTGGTAATTGGGTATCTTCCTTTTAAAACTTTTTCAAAAATAATTTTTTTTTTATTAAATCTTGTGTCAAACTTTTAAGTTTGGTGTTCTCTTGTTATTTTTCTTTAATTTTTGAAAATTTATTTTTAGTTTTCTAAAGATTTTAAGTTTGGTGTTCTTTTTATGTTCTTGAGTCTTTGAAATTTATTCTTGTTGTTCTTGTGAGTCTTCAAAGTGTTCTTGAGTCTTCTTTGTATTTTGATCTTAAAATTTCTAAGTTTGGTGTTCCTTGGTGTTTTCCCTCCAAAATTTTCAAAAAAACAAGGAGCATTAGATCTAAAAATTTTAAGTCTTGTGTCTTTTGTGTGTTTTTCTCTTTCTTCATTAAATTCAAAAATATCTTTTCTCTCTATTTCAATTAATTTTCGAAATTTCCCTTTAAAAATTCAGATTTTTATTTTAAAAACTTTCTATTTTATCTTATCTTAGTTTTAAAAATTCAAAATTCAAATCTTTTTCAAAAATCATATTCAAAAATTTTCAATTCTTTTCAATTAATTAGTCAATTCAACATTCAAATTTTCTTTTTTTTTATTTTCTTTTTCTTTTAATTTTCGAAATCTATATTTTATCTTCTAATTATTTTACTTTATTTTATTTCATTTTTTTGGTTATTCTTAATTAAATAAAACAAAATATATATATTTTACTTGCAATTCACATCATCTCCCTTTCTCCGTCATGGATCTAAGTGAAAATGAACATTCCAGAAGGACTCTGGGGTCATATGCTAACCCCATTACTGCTGCATATGGGAGTAATATCTGTATACCTCCCATCAAAGCAGACAGTCTTGAGCTAAATCCTCAGCTCATTGTCATGGTGCAGCAAAACTGCCAGTATTCTGGTATTCCACAGGAAGAACCTACTGAGTTTCTGGCACAATTCTTGCAAATTGCTGACACAGTACGTGACAAGAAAGTAGATCAGGATGTATACAGGCTGTTACTGTTTCCGTTTACTATAAAGGATCAAGCTAAAAGGTGGTTAAATAACCAACCCACAGCAAGCATAAAAACATGGAAACAGTTATCAGACAAATTTCTGAATCAATATTTCCCTCCAAGAAGGATGACACAGCTAAGGCTGGACATCCAAGGCTTTAAACAAGAGGATGACGAATCCCTTTACAATGCCTGGGAGAGGTACAGAAGGATGCTAAGGAAATGCCCCTCTGAAATATTTTCAGAGTGGGTGCAATTAGACATCTTCTACTATGGGCTTACAGAAAGAGCTCAGATATCTCTAGACCACTCGGCTGGCGGATCTATACACATGAGAAAAACTATTGAAGAGGCTCAAGAGCTTATTGATATAGTTGCTAGAAATCAGCATCTGTACATAAGTAGTGGGTCCTCCATAAAGGAAGAAGCCAAAGCAGTATCTACTGAACCTAGTCCTCCAGAACAAGTTGCTGAACTCAATCAACAATTGTGTTTTCTAACAAAACAGCTAGCAGAATTCAAGGAGATGCTACAAGACACTAAAAATGCTAATAAAAATATGGAAGCACAATTGAATCAGACAAAACAGCAGATATCAAAGCAGATAACAGAAGAGTGCCAGGTAGTTCAATTAAGAAGTGGAAAAATATTAAATACCTCACTTCAGAGCAGCAGAAAGCCAAGAAAAGAATAACTAACAGAGGATGAGAAAAATATCATCCAAAATCCCTCTGAGGACAGTAAGAGCCCAGAGAGGAATAACTCTGGCGTTCAAACGCCAGAAAAGGATGCAAGGCTGGCGTTAAACGCCCAACCCACGCGCAGTTCTGGCGTTCAAACGCCAGAAACAGGCAAGGAGCTGGCGTCAAACACCCAATGGAAGCTCAGTTCTGGCGTTCAAACGCCAGAAACAGGCAAGAAGTTGGCATCCAATGCCAATCCAGCTTCCAACCCTGGAATTCAAACGCCAGTGAGGGATCAGACACACACAAGTGCTGATAGCAACCCCTCTAAAAAGGCTTCTCCAACTACCTCTGTAGGAAATAAACCTGCAGCAACTAAGGTTGAGGAATATAAAGCCAAGATGCCTTATCCTAAAAAACTCCGTCAAGAGGAGCAGGATAAGCAATTTTTCCGCTTTGCAGACTATCTCAGGACTCTTGAAATAAAGATTCCGTTTGCAGAGGCACTTGAGCAAATACCCTCTTATGCCAAGTTCATGAAAGAGATCTTGAGTCATAAGAAGCATTGGAGAGAAACTGAAAGAGTTCTCCTCACTGAAGAATGCAGTGCAGTCATTCTGAAAAGCTTTCCAGAAAAGCTTAAAGATCCCGGGAGCTTTATGATACCATGCATATTAGAGGGTAATTGCACCAAGACAGCTTTATGTGATCTTGGGGCAAGTATCAACCTAATACCTGCATCCATTATCAGAAAGCTTGGTTTAACCGAAGAAGTCAAACCAACCCGGATATGTCTCCAACTTACTGATGGCTCCATTAAATACCCATCAGGCGTGGGCATTCGCCTTTCCCACTGACGTTGTAGTGCTAAAAATGGAGGAGCACAAGAGTGCTACTCTCATTCTAGGAAGACCTTTCCTAGCAACTGGACGAACTCTCATTGATGTCCAAAAGGGGGAAGTAACCCTGAGAGTCAATGAGGATAAGTTTAAGTTGAATGCTATCAAAGCCATGCAGCATCCAGACACACCAAAAGACTACATGAAAGTTGATCTTATTGACTCTCTGGTAGAGGTGATCAACATGGTTGAGAGTCTCGAATCAGAGCTGGAAGACATCTTTAAAGATGTTCAGCCTGATCTGGAGGATTCAGAGGAATTGAAAGAGCCTCTGAAACTTCCTCAGGAAGAGGAGAAACCTCCTAAACCCGAGCTCAAACCACTACCACCATCTCTGAAATATGCATTTTTGGGAGAAGGTAATACTTTTCCAGTGATCATAAGTTCTGCTTTAAATCCACTAGAAGAGGAAGCACTACTTCAAGTGCTAAGGACACACAAGGCAGCTCTTGGGTGGTCCATAAGTGATCTTAAGGGCATCAGCCCGACAAGATGCATGCACAAGATCCTATTGGAGGATGATGCTAAGCCAGTGGTTCAACCACAGAGGCGGCTAAATCCAGCCATGAAGGAGGTGGCAGAAAGAGGTCACCAAGTTACTAGAGGCTAGGATTATTTATCCTATTTCTGATAGCCCCTGGGTGAGCCCTGTCCAAGTTGTCCCCAAGAAGGGAGGCATGACAGTGGTTTATAATGAAAGAAATGAACTGGTTCCTACAAGAACAGTTACAGGGTGGCGTATGTGTATTGATTACAGAAGGCTCAATACAGCCACCAGGAAGGATCACTTTCCTTTACCATTCATAGACCAGATGCTAGAAAGACTAGCAGGTCATGAATACTACTGCTTTTTGGATGGCTATTCAGGTTACAACCAAATTACAGTAGATCCTCAGAACCAAGAGAAAACAGCATTCACATGTCCTTCTGGAGTGTTTGCCTACAGAAGGATGCCTTTTGGTCTGTGCAATGCACCTGCAACCTTTCAGAGGTGCATGCTCTCTATCTTCTCTGATATGGTAGAAAAATTTCTAGAAGTCTTCATGGATGACTTTTCAGTCTTTGGGGACTCATTCAGCTCCTGCCTTAACCATTTAGCACTTGTTTTGAAAAGATGCCAAGAGACCAACCTAGTTTTAAACTGGGAAAAATGTCACTTTATGGTGACTGAAGGAATTGTCCTTGGGCATAAAATTTCAAACACGGGAATAGAGGTGGATCAAGCTAAAGTTGAAGTAATTGAAAAATTACCACCACCTGCCAATGTTAAGGCAATCAGAAGCTTTCTGGGTCATGCAGGGTTCTATAGGAGGTTTATAAAGGATTTTTCAAAAATTGCAAAACCTCTGAGCAACCTGCTAGCTGCTGACACGCCATTTGTGTTTGACACAGAGTGTCTGCAGGCGTTTGAAACTCTGAAAGCTAAGCTGGTCACAGCACCAGTTATTTCTGCACTAGACTGGACATTACCATTCGAACTAATGTATGATGCCAGTGATCATGCCATTGGTGCAGTATTGGGGCAGAGGCATGACAAGCTTCTGCATGTCATTTATTATGCTAGCCATGTTTTAAATGATGCCCAGAAAAATTACACAACCACAGAAAAATAATTGCTTGCAGTGGTTTATGCTATTGACAAGTTTAGATCATACTTAGTAGGATCAAAAGTGATTGTGTACACTGACCATGCTGATCTTAAATATCTACTTACAAAGCAGGATTCAAAACCCAGGCTTATAAGATGGGTGTTGCTTCTGCAAGAGTTTGATATAGAAATAAGAGATAGAAAAGGGACAGAAAACCAAGTGGCTGATCATCTGTCCCGGATAGAACCAGTAGAAGGGGCGTCCTTTCCCTCTATTGAGATCTCTGAAACCTTTCCGGATGAGCATTTGTTTGCCATTCAGGAAACACCATGGTTTGCAGACATTGCAAACTATAAAGCTGCAAGATTCATACCCAAGGAGTACAGCAGGCAACAAAAGAAAATTAATTATTGATGCAAAGTACTACTTGTGGGATGAACCCTATCTCTTTAAGAGATGTGCAGACAGAATAATCCGTTGGTGTGTGCCTAGAGGAGAAGCACAGAAGATCTTATGGCATTGCCATGGGTCACAATATGGAGGCCATTTCGGAGGTGAGCGAACAGCTACCAAGGTCCTCCAATGTGGCTTCTACTGGTCTACCCTCTATAGAGATTCCCGAGAGTTTGTACATAACTGTGACAGTTGCCAGAGAGCTAGTAATCTGCCTCATGGTTACGCCATGCCTCAACAAGGAATATTGGAGATTGAGTTGTTTGATGTATGGGGTATTGACTTCATGGGGCCTTTCCCACCATCATACTCAAACACTTATATTCCAGTGGCAGTAGACTATGTATCCAAATGGGTAGAGGCCATTGCCACACCCACTAATGATACTAAGATAGTGCTGAAGTTCCTCCAGAAACATATCTTCAGCAGGTTTGGTGTCCCTAGAGCACTAATCAGTGATGGGGGCACTCACTTCTACAACAAATAGCTTTACTCTGCTATGGTCCGGTATAGAATTAGCCACAAGGTGGCAACTCCATATCACCCATAGACAAATGGGCAAGCTAAAGTCTCTAATAGAGAACTAAAAAGAATCCTGGAACGGACTGTAAGTACCCGTAAAAAGGATTGGGCGAGAATCTTGGATGATGCTCTGTGGGCTTACAGAATAGCATTCAAGACTCCTATAAGGACCTCTCCATACCAGCTTGTGTATGGTAAGGCCTGTCATCTGCCCGTGGAACTGGAGCATAAGGCCTACTGGGCAACCAGATTCCTAAACTTTGATGCCTAATTAGCTGGAGAAAAAAGATTGCTCCAGCTGAATGAGCTAGAGGAATTCAGACTCACTGCTTTCGAAAATGCCAAGCTTTACAAAGAGAAAGCAAAAAGGAGGCATAACAGAAAGCTGTCATCTAGAGTCTTTGAACCAAGACAGAAGGTTCTGCTGTTTAACTCTAGGCTCAGGCTATTCCCCGGAAAACTGAAATCCCGGTGGAGGGGACCATATGTGATTACAAGTGTGTCACCATACGGCTATGTGGAGCTTCAAGACATTGATTCTAATAAGAAGTTCATTGTTAATGGACAGAGAATCAAGCATTATCTTGAAGGCAATATTGAGCAAGAGTGCTCAAGGCTGAGGCTAGATTAAAAGCTCAGCAAGGTCCAGCTAAAGACAATAAAGAAGCGCTTGCTGGGAGGCAACCCAGCCATTAGCTAAATTTTTTTTATTTTATTATTATTTTTATTTTTATTTTTATTTTATTTATTTATTTTTAATTATACAAGTTTAATATAGATAATCTTCAAGGTAAAGTATCAATTGCATAAGTTCACTGGGTTACAGAAGGATTCAGAGTACAAAACAGGGAAAAGGAGCTCACTGGCAAGAAAACGCCAGTAAGAGGTACAATTGGGCGTTAAACGCCCAAAAGAAGCATCTACTGGGCATTTAACGCCAGTAATGATACCTTTTTGGGCGTTAAACGCCAGAATGGGTACCATTCTGGGCGTTTAACGCCATACTTGCAGCATCCTGGGCGTTCAGAAAAATGCCCAGTGACGAAAGATTTCTGGCGTTTAATGCCAGCCAGAAGTAACAGCTGGGCGTTAAACGCCCAAAAGAGGCTACAGATGGGCGTTAAACGCCCAAAACTAGCAGCAGTTGGGCGTTTAACGCCAGGATTGTGAACAGGAGGAAGTTTTTGTTCCCAACTTGATTTTTTAAAATTTTCATATTTCCATCCATAGTTTCTTGCATAAACATGTTCCCATACTTTATTTTTTCAAACTCTTTTCCAAAAATATTAAAAATATCTTAATCCTAAAATTAAATCTTTCTCAATTCTTCTTCAACCTCTTCTCAAATATTTTTCAGAACAAATCTATCTTTTTCAAAAATTTTTTCAAACTCATCAATATCTTTTTCAAATCTTCACAATATTTTTAAAAAACAAATCTATCTTTTTCAAATATCTTTCGTATCTTTTCAATTTTAAATTACATCTTTTTCTATTATACGTATCTTTTCCAAATCACATTTTCTATCATATCTTTTTCAAAGATTTTTGAAAACCCACCCTCCTTCCCTTTAAATCCTCGTTCGGCCTCCCCCCTCTCCTCCACAATTCGAACTTGGCTCTCCCTCTATCCCTCTCCTTTCCTTTCTTTTACTTGAGGACAAGCAAACCTCTAAGTTTGGTGTGTTTATCCATGATCACTAAGCCAATACCCACCAAGATCATGGCTCCTAAGGGAAAACAAACCACCTCAAGAGGCAAGAAAGAGAATATTCCAAAACCACTTTGGAATCAAGGGAAGTTCTTAACCAAAGACATTCAGACCATTACTACAAGATAATGGGTCTAAGGTCAATGATCCCAGAAGTTAAATTCGATCTGAAAGAAGACGAATATCCGGAGATCCAAGAGCAAATTCGAAACAGGAGCTGGGAAGTCCTAGCTAATTGGTGCACGAATTGTGAATCACACTTTTCACAACGCGTACCACTAACCAGCAAGTGCACTGGGTCGTCCAAGTAATACCTCACGTGAGTAAGGGTCGAATCCCACGGAGATTGTTGGTTTGAAGCAATCTATGGTTATCTTGTAAATCTTAGTCAGGAAGTCAATTATGTTTATCAGTTGAATTGTGAATAACCAAGAGAGCATAAATTAAAAGTTACTTGTTGTGCAGTAATGGAGAATATGTTGGAGTTTTGGAGATGCTTTGTCTTCTGAATCTCTACTTTCCTCTGTCTTCTGATTCACGCACGCCCGTCCTCCAATGGCAAGCTGTGTGTTGGTGGATCACCGTTGTCAATGGCTACCTTCCATCCTTCCAGTGAAAACTACGCTCACGCGCTCTGTCACAGCACGGCTAATCACCGGTTGGTTCTCGATCCGGTTGGAATAGGATTTACTATCCTTTTGCGTCTGTCACTAACGCCCAGCCTTCAGGAGTTTGAAGCTCGTCACAGTCATTCAATCCTTGAATCCTACTCGGAATACCACAGACAAGGTTTAGACTTTCCGGATTCTCATGAATGCCGCCATCAGTTCTAGCTTATACCACGGAGATTCTGATTAAGGAATCTAAGAGATCCTCATTCAATCGTATATAGAACGGAGGTGGTTGTCAGGCACACGTTCATGATTTGAGGAAGGTGATGAGTGTCACAGATCATCACCTCCATCACAGTTAAGCGCGAATGAACATCTTAGATAGGAACAAGCGTGTTTGAAGGGAAAACAGAAATACTTGCATTAATTCATCGAGACACAGCAGAGCTCCTCACCCCCAACAATGGGGTTTAGAGACTCATGCCGTCAGAGAATACAAAGTTTAGATCTGAAATGTCATGAGATACAGAATAAGTCTCTAAAAGTTGTTTAAATACTAAACTAGTAGCCTAGGGTTACAAAATATGAGTGGACTATGATGGATGATGCAGAGATCCACTTCTGGGGCCCACTTGGTGTGCTGGGGCCCACTTGGTGTGTGCTGGGGCTGAGACTTTAAGCAATTCATGTGCGGAGACCATTTGTGGAGTTGAACGCCAGTTTTTATGCCAGTTTGGGCGTTCAACTCCAGTTTTTTATCCTTTTCTGGCGCTGGACACCAGAATTGGGCAGAGAACTGGCGTTGAACGCCAGTTTACGTCGTCTATTCTTGTGCAAAGTATGAACTATTATATATTGCTGGAAAGCTCTGGATGTCTACTTTCCAACGCAATTGGAAGCATGCCATTTCGAGTTCTGTAGCTCCAGAAAATCCACTTTGAGTGCAGGGAGGTCAGAATCCAACAGCATCAGCAGTCCTTTTTCAGCCTGAATTAGATTTTTGCTCAGCTCCTTCAATTTCAGCCAGAAAAATACCTGAAATTACAGAAAAACACACAACTCATAGTAAAGTCCAGAAATATGAATTTTTCCTAAAAACTACTAGAAATAGACTAAAAACTAACTAAAACATACTCTAAACTATATGAAATTATCCCCAAAAAGCGTATAAAATATCCGCTCATCACAACACCAAACTTAAACTGTTGCTTGTCCTCAAGCAACTAGACAAATAAAATAGAAGACTAATAGGTTGAGAGGCAATAATATCTCAGAGTTTTTTGAATGAAGCTCAGATTCTACTTAGATGAGCGGGACTAGTAGCTTTTTGCTTCTGAACAGTTTTGGCATCTCACTTTATCCATTGAAGCTCAGAGTGATTGGCATCTATTGGAACTTAGAATTCAGATAATGTTATTGATTCTCTTAGTTTCAGTGTGATGATTCTTGAACACAGCTTCTTTATGAGTCTTGGCCGTGGCCCTAAGCACTTTGTTTTCCAGTATTACCACCGGATACATAAATGCCACAGACACATAATTGGGTGAACCTTTTCAGATTGTGACTCAGCTTTGCTAAAGTCCCCAATTAGAGGTGTCCAGAGTTCTTAAGCACACTCTTCTTTTTTTTTTTTTGCTTTGGACCTTGACTTTAACCGCTCAGTCTCAAGTTTTCACTTGACACCTTCACGCCACAAGCACATGGTTAGGGACAGCTTGGTTTAGCCGCTTAGACCAGGATTTTATTCCTTTAGGCCCTCCTATCCACTGATGCTCAAAGCCTTGGGATCCCTTTTAATTGCCCTTGCCTTTTGGTTTTAAGGGTCATTGGCTTTTTCTCTTTTTTTTTTTTTCTGCAAGCTTTGTTCTTTGCTGCTTTTTCTTGCTTCAAGAATCATTTTTATGATTTTTCAGATCATCAATAACATGTCTCATGTTCATCATTCTTTCAAGAGCCAACATATTTAACAGTCTTAAACAACAAATTCAAAAGACATATGCACTATTCAAGCATTCATTCAGAAGACAGAAAGCATTGCCACCACATTTAACTAATTAGAATTTCTCTTATTAAAACTCGAAATTTTATTGCCTCTTATTCAAAAGATCTACTACTTTATTCATGTTTAATGATGATGAGAAAAATAAACTATAGCTTAATTGGAGATAAAATCAAAATAGATACTAATTACTACTAATGATCATGTAATGAAGACACAGACATAGATAAGCACTTATCATAGAGAAAACGAAAAACAGAGAAAGTAAGAACAAGGAATGAGTCCACCTTAGTGATGATGGCATTTCCTTCTTGAGGCACCACTGATGTTCTTGAGCTCTTTTATGTCTCTTCCTTGCCTTTGTGGCTTGATTCCTAGTGATTTTTGGTATTTCTATCCTCAGTTGCATCCCCTGAGGTATCTCTTGATTTGCAGCCACATGTTCTACCACTGAGCTATAGATCCTTTACATAATTGTTTTACCACACCAAACTTAGAATGTTGCTCGCCCTCGAGCAAAAGAAGAGGGAATAGATGAAGAAGAAGATGTGGAAAGAAAAAAAAACTAGGATTATGAGGAGGGAAGGTGGGGATCCTGTGGGGTCCACAGATCTTGAGGTGTCAAGGCATTTACATCCCTACACCAATGTGGGCATGCAAAATGCCCTTGCACACAACTCTGGGCGTTCAGCGCCAGGTTGGTGCCCATTTTGGGTGCTCAACGCCCATTTACTAGCCATTTCTGGCGTTGAACGCCAGAACCATGCTTGTTCTGGGCGTTCAGCGCCAGGATGTTGCCCATTTTGGGCGTTCAGCGCCAGAACCATGCTCTGTTCTGGCGTTGAACGCCAGACAGGTGCTTCCTCCAGGGTGTGATATTTCTTCTGCTGTTTTTGATTCTGTTTTCAATTTTTTAATATTTATTTTGTGACTCCACATGATCATGAACCTAATAAAACATGAAAAATCATGAGAATAAATAAAAATTGGGTTGCCTCCCAACAAGCGCTTCTTTAATGTCCTTAGCTGGACTTTGCTGAGCTTTTAATCTAGCTTCAGCCTTGAGCATTCTTGCTCAGTGTTGCCTTCAAGATAATGCTTGATTCTCTGTCCATTGACAATGAACTTCTTATCAGAATCAATATCTTGAAGCTCCACATAACCATATGGTGATACACTTGTAATCACGTATGGTCCCCTCCACCGGGATTTCAGTTTCCCGGGGAATAGCCTGAGTCTAGAGTTAAACAACAGAACCTTCTGTCCTGGTTCAAAGATTCTAGATGACAGCTTTCTGTCATGCCACTTTTTTTATTTTTCTTTATATAGTTTGGCATTTTCGAAAGCTGTGAATCTGAACTCCTCTAGCTCATTTAGCTGGAGCAATCTTTTTTCTCCTGCTAATTTGGCATCAAAGTTTAGGAATCTGGTTGCCCAGTAGGCCTTATGTTCCAGTTCCACAGGCAGGTGACATGCCTTACCATACACCAGTTGGTATGGAGAGGTCCCTATAGGGGTCTTGAATGCTGTTCTGTAAGCCCACAGAGCATCATCCAAGCTCCGTGCCCAATCCTTTCTACGGGTATTTACTGTCCGTTCCAGGATTCTCTTTAATTCTCTATTAGAGACTTCAGCTTGCCCATTGGTTTGTGGATGATATGGAGTGGCCACCTTGTGGCGAATTCCATACCGAACCATGGCAGAGTAAAGATGTTTATTGCAGAAGTGAGTGCCCCCATCACTGATTAACACTCTAGGGACACCAAACCTGCTAAAGATATGTTTCTGGAGGAACTTCAGCACTGTTTTAGTATCATTGGTGGGTGTGGCAATAGCCTCAACCCATTTTGATACATAGTCAACTGCCACCAGAATATAAGTGTTTGAGTATGATGGTGGGAAAGGTCCCATGAAGTCAATTCCCCATACGTCAAACAACTCAATTTCCAAGATTCCTTGTTGAGGCATGGCGTAACCATGAGGCAGGTTACCAGCTCTTTGGCAACTGTCACATTTACGTACAAACTCTCGGGAATCTTTATAGAGTGTGGGCCAATAGAAGCCACATTGGAGGACCTTGGTGGCTGTTCGCTCACCTCCGAAATGGCCTCCATATTGAGATCCGTGGCAATGCCACAGGATCCTCTGTGCTTCTTCTCTAGGCACACACCTACGGATAATTCCGTCTGCACATCTCTTAAAGAGATAAGGTTCATCCCACAAGTAGTACTTTGCATCAGTAATTAATTTTTTCTTTTGTATCCTGTTGTACTCCTTGGGTATGAACCTTGCGGCTTTGTAGTTTGCAATATCGGCAAACCATGGTGCTTCCTGAATGGCGAATAAATGCTCATCAGGAAATGTCTCAGAGATCTCTAGAGAAGGGGGGGACATCCCTTCCACTGGCTCTATCCGGGACAGATGATCAGCCACTTGGTTCTCTGTCCCTTTTCTGTCTCTTATTTCTATATCAAACTCTTGCAGAAGCAATACCCATCTGATGAGCCTGGGTTTTGAATCCTGCTTTGTGAGTAGATATTTAAGAGCAGCATGATCGGTATACACAATCACTTTTGATCCTACTAAGTATGATCTGAACTTGTCAATGGCGTAAACCACTGCAAGTAGTTCTTTTTCTGTGGTTGTGTAATTTTTCTGGGCATCATTTAGAACGCGACTGGCATAATAAATGACATGCAGAAGCTTGTCATGCCTCTGTCCCAATACTGCACCAATGGCATGATCACTGGCATCACACATTAGCTCAAATGGTAATGTCCAGTCTGGTGCAGAAATGACTGGTGCTGTGACCAGCTTAGCTTTCAGCGTTTCAAACGCTTGCAGGCACTTTGTGTCAAACACAAATGGCGTGTCAGTAGCTAGCAGATTGCTTAGAGGTTTTGCGATTTTTGAAAAATCCTTTATAAACCTCCTATAGAATTCTGCATGCCCCAGAAAGCTTCTAATTGCCTTAACATTGGCAGGTGGTGGTAATTTTTCAATTACCTCTATTTTTGCTTGATCCACCTCTATTCCCTTGTTTGAGATTTTATGCCCAAGAACAATTCCTTCAGTCACCATGAAGTGACACTTTTCCCAGTTTAAAACTAGGTTGGTTTCTTGGCATCTTTTCAGAACAAGTTTCAGGTGATCAAGACAGGAGCTGAATGAGTCTCCATATACTGAGAATTCATCCATGAAGACTTCCAGAAATTTTTCCACCATATCAGAGAAAATAGAGAGCATGCATCTCTGGAAGGTTGCAGGTGCATTGCATAGCCCAAAGGGCATCCTTCTATAAGCAAACACTCCGGATGGACATGTGAATGCTGTTTTCTCTTGATCCTGGGGATCTACTGCAATCTGGTTATAGCCTGAGTAGCCATCCAAAAATCAGTAATAATCATGACCTGCTAGTCTCTCTAGCATCTGGTCTATGAATGGTAAAGGAAAATGATCCTTTCTGGTGGCTGTATTGAGCCTTCTGTAGTCAATACACATGCGCCACCCTGTAACTGTTCTTGTAGGAACCAGTTCATTTTTTTCATTATGAATCACTGTCATGCCTCCCTTTTTTGGGACGACTTGAACAGGGCTCACCCAGGGGCTATCAGAAATGGGATAAATAATCCCAGCCTCTAGTAATTTGGTGACCTCTTTCTGCACCACTTCCTTCATGGCTGGATTTAGCCGCCTCTGTGGTTGAACCACTGGTTTGGCATTATCCTCCAATAGGATTTTGTGCATGCATCTAGCTGGGCTTATGCCCTTAAGGTCACCTATGGACCACCCAAGAGCTGTCTTGTGTGTCCTTAGCACTTGAATAAGTGCTTCCTCTTCTTGTGAATTTAAAGCAGAGCTTATGATCACTGGAAAAGTGTCACCTTCTCCTAGAAATGCATATTTCAAGGATGGTGGCAGTGGCTTGAGCTCTGGTTTAGGAGGTTTTTCCTCTTTCAGAAGAAAGTTCAGAGGCTCTTTCATGTCCCCTGAATCCTCCAAATCAGGCTGAACATCTTTAAAGATGTTTTCCAACTCTGATTCGAGACTCTCAGCCATGTTGATCTCTTCTACCAAAGAGTCAATAAGGTCAACTTTCATGCAGTCTGTTGATGTGTCTGGATGCTGCATGGCTTTGACAGCGTTCAACTTGAACTCGTCATCGTTGACTCTCAGGGTTATTTCCCCTTGTTGGACGTCAATGAGGGATCGTCCAGTTGCTAGGAAGGGTCTTCCTAGAATGAGAGTAGCACTCTTGTGCTCCTCCATTTCCAGCACAACAAAGTCAGTGGGAAAGGCGAATGGCCTAACTCTGACAATCATGTCCTCAATCACGCCTGATGGGTATTTAGTGGAACCATCAGCAAGTTGGAGACATATCCGGGTTGGTTTAACTTCTTCAGTTAAGCCAAGCTTTCTGATAGTGGATGCAGGTATCAGGTTGATGCTTGACCCAAGATCGCATAAAGCTGTCTTGGTGCAATCACCTTCTAATATGCATGGTATCAGAAAATTCCCAGGGTCTTTAAGCTTTTCAGGAAAGCTTTTCAGAATGACTGCACTGCATTCTTCAGTGAGGAGAACTCTTTCTGTTTCTCTCCACTCCTTTTTATGACTCAAGATCTCTTTCATGAACTTGGCATAAGAAGGTATTTGCTCAAGTGCCTCTGCAAATAGAATCTTTATTTCAAGAGTCCTTAGATAATCTGCAAAGCGAGCAAATTGCTTATCCTGCTCCTCTTTCCGGAGTTTTTGAGGATAAGGTATCTTGGCTTTATATTCCTCAACCTTAGTGGTTAAAGAAGCCTTTTTAGAGGGGTTGTTATCAGCACTTGTGTGTGTCTGATCCCTCACTGGCAATTGAGTACCAGAGTCAGAAGCTGGAGTGACGTTAGACGCCAACTCACTGTCTGTTCCTGGCGCCTGAACGCCAGAAATGTTCCCCTGTTGGGCGTTCAACGCTGGATTCTGCCACATTTCTGGCGTTGAACGCCAATCCTGCCTTGTTTCTGGCGCTGAACGCCAATTTTGGGCATGGTCTGGGCGTTCAGCGCCAGCCTTCCACCCATTTTCTGGCGTTTTAGTGTCAGAATTATTTTTCCCTGGGCTCTTACTGTCCTCAGGGGAATCTTTGGTGGGTCGCTTATTTCTTGAATTTTTGATGCCTTGAGGTGGGGTATTTAATGTTTTCCCACTTCTTAATTGAACTGCTTGGCATTCTTCTGCTATTTGCTTTGATAGCTGCTGCTTTGTTTGCTTAAACTGTTCGTCCATATGTATATTAGCTATCCTTGTCTCCTGTAACCTGTCTTTGAATTCAGCTAGCTGCTTTGTTAGAAAATCTAATTGCTGATTGAATTCAGCAGCTTGTTTTACAGTACTGAATTCAGCAGTTACTGTTTTAACCTCTTCATTCATGGAAGGGTTGCTGCTTAGATACAGATGCTGATTCCTGGCAACTGTATCAATGAGCTCTTGAGCCTCTTCAATTGTCTTTCTCATATGGATAGATCCACCAGCTGAGTAATCTAGAGACATCTGAGCTCCTTCTGCAAGCCCATAGTAGAAGATGTCTAACTGAACCCACTCTGAAAACATTTCAGAGGGGCATTTTCGTAGCATCTCTCTGTATCTCTCCCAGGCATCATAAAGAGATTCATTATCTCCTTGTTTAAAGCCTTGGATGTCCAGCCTTAGCTGTGTCATCCTTTTTGGGGGAAAATACTGATTCAGGAATTTTTCTGTCAGCTGTTTCCATGTTCTTATGCTGGCCTTAGGTTGGTTATTTAACCACCTCTTAGCTTGATCTTTTACAGCAAATGGAAACAGTAATAGTCTGTAGACATCCTGATCTATTTTCTTATCATGTACTGTGTCAGCAATTTGTAAAAATTGTGCCAGAAACTCCGTAGGTTCTTCCTGTGGAAGACCGGAATACTGGCAACTTTGCTGCACCATGATAATGAGCTGAGGATTCAACTCAAAGCTACTAACTCCAATGGAGGGTATGCATATGCTACTCCCATATGAAGCAGTAGAGGGGTTAGAATATGACCCCAGAGTCCTCCTGGACTGTTCAATTCCACTTATGTCCATGATGGATATATGGATATAACTTGGACTGATTTATCTTTTTATTTATTTTATTTTATAAGAAGTAAATACTTAAATAAAATAAAATAACTAAAAAGAATTTGAATTTTGAAATTAAAAAAAATTTTTTTTTTCGTTTTTTTTTTTTCGTATAAAAAAATAAAAATTAATTAGTTAATAAAAATAAATTTTCGAAAAAGAGGGAAGATATTTTCGAAAATTAGAGAGAGAGAGAGTTAGTTAGGTAGTTTTGAAAAAGTTAAGAAACAAACAAAAAGTTAGTTGGTTAGTTGAAACAAATTTTGAAAAGATAAGAAGTTAGGAAGTTAGAAAAGATATTTTAAAAAGATATTTTTGAATTTAGTAAGGAGAGAGAAAAACAATAAGATAGTACAAGATTTAAAATTTTTAGATCTAATGCTCCTTGTTTTTCGAAAATTTTTGGAGGGAAAACACCAAGGAACACCAAACTTAAAAATTTTAAGATCAAGACACAAGGAAAACTCAAGAACACTTTGAAGACTCACAAGAACACAAGAACATGAAGAAAGAACACCAAACTTAAAATTTTTAGAAAACCCAACTAAAATTTTCGAAAATCAAAGGGAACTTAACAAGAAAACACCAAACTTGAAGTTTGGCACACGATTTAATAGAAAAAATATTATTTATGAAAAAGAAAGTTTTGAAAAGAATATGAAAGACTCTAACCCAATTACTAAGAACACAGATTAACGCTCTAGCCAAATGAGTTATGGGACCTTCAAAAATTTTAAGAAAGATTATTTTTAAAAACACCAAACTTAAAGTTTGGCACAGGATTTAATAGAAAAATTATTTTTGAAAAAGGTTTTAAAAAAATATGATAGCCAATTATCATGAACATAAACACCACGTTCTAAATAACTGAGCTATAAGTTTAAAGTATTTTAACAAGGGATAAATAATAAAAGACTCTAAACCAAAAAAAAAAAAAGAAAGATTTTTCCTAATCTAAGCAACAAAATAATCCGTCAGTTGTTCAAACACGAACAATCCCCGGCAACGGCGCCAAAAACTTGGTGCACGAATTGTGAATCACACTTTTCACAACGCGTACCACTAACCAGCAAGTGCACTGGGTCGTCCAAGTAATACCTCACGTGAGTAAGGGTCGAATCCCACGGAGATTGTTGGTTTGAAGCAATCTATGGTTATCTTGTAAATCTTAGTCAGGAAGTCAATTATGTTTATCAGTTGAATTGTGAATAACCAAGAGAGCATAAATTAAAAGTTACTTGTTGTGCAGTAATGGAGAATATGTTGGAGTTTTGGAGATGCTTTGTCTTCTGAATCTCTGCTTTCCTCTGTCTTCTGATTCACGCACGCCCGTCCTCCAATGGCAAGCTGTGTGTTGGTGGATCACCGTTGTCAATGGCTACCTTCCATCCTTCCAGTGAAAACTACGCTCACGCGCTCTGTCACAGCACGGCTAATCACCGGTTGGTTCTCGATCCGGTTGGAATAGGATTTACTATCCTTTTGCGTCTGTCACTAACGCCCAGCCTTCAGGAGTTTGAAGCTCGTCACAGTCATTCAATCCTTGAATCCTACTCGGAATACCACAGACAAGGTTTAGACTTTCCGGATTCTCATGAATGCCGCCATCAGTTCTAGCTTATACCACGGAGATTCTGATTAAGGAATCTAAGAGATCCTCATTCAATCGTATATAGAACGGAGGTGGTTGTCAGGCACACGTTCATGATTTGAGGAAGGTGATGAGTGTCACAGATCATCACCTCCATCACAGTTAAGCGCGAATGAACATCTTAGATAGGAACAAGCGTGTTTGAAGGGAAAACAGAAATACTTGCATTAATTCATCGAGACACAGCAGAGCTCCTCACCCCCAACAATGGGGTTTAGAGACTCATGCCATCAGAGAATACAAAGTTTAGATCTGAAATGTCATGAGATACAGAATAAGTCTCTAAAAGTTGTTTAAATACTAAACTAGTAGCCTAGGGTTACAAAATATGAGTGGACTATGAGGGATGATGCAGAGATCCACTTCTGGGGCCCACTTGGTGTGCTGGGGCCCACTTGGTGTGTGCTGGGGCTGAGACTTTAAGCAATTCACGTGCGGAGGCCATTTGTGGAGTTGAACGCCAGTTTTTATGCCAGTTTGGGCGTTCAACTCCAGTTTTTTATCCTTTTCTGGCGCTGGACGCCAGAATTGGGCAGAGAACTGGCGTTGAACGCCAGTTTATGTCGTCTATTCTTGTGCAAAGTATAATCTATTATATATTTCTGGAAAGCTCTGGATGTCTACTTTCCAACGCAATTGGAAGCATGCCATTTCGAGTTCTGTAGCTCCAGAAAATCCACTTTGAGTGCAGAGAGGTCAGAATCCAACAGCATCAGCAGTCCTTTTTCAGCCTGAATTAGATTTTTGCTCAGCTCCTTCAATTTCAGCCAGAAAAATACCTGAAATTACAGAAAAACACACAACTCATAGTAAAGTCCAGAAATATGAATTTTTCCTAAAAACTACTAGAAATAGACTAAAAACTAACTAAAACATACTCTAAACTATATGAAATTATCCCCAAAAAGTGTATAAAATATCCGCTCATCACTAATCCTGACACAAAGGTGGGAAGAAACATGGTTCAGGAATTTTACTCTAATTTGTGGCAGACAGACAGGCAGAGAATAGCTAGAACCACATTCTATGACTATAGAACTCTAGTCAGAGGGAAGATTGTTTACACCCACCCTGACAAAATAAGGGAGATCTTCAAGCTGCCTCAACTGCAAGATGACCCAGACTCCTTTAATAGGAGAATGATGAGACCAAATCAGAGCTTGGACAAAATCCTAGAGGACATATGCATCCCTGGAGCAAAATGGACAACCAACACAAAGGGTGTCCCAAACCAACTCAAGAGAGGAGATCTCAAACCAGTCGCCAGAGGCTGGCTGGACTTCATTGGGCGCTCTATACTGCCCACTAGCAACCGCTCTGAAGTCACCATCAAAAGAGCAGTGATGATTTATTGCATTATGCTGGAAAAAGAAGTGGAAGTTCATCAGCTGATTTCTTGTGAGCTTTACAAAATTGCAAACAAGAACTCTAAAGATGCCAAATTGGCTTATCCAAGCCTAATCTCTCTGCTATGTAAAGATGCTGGGGTGAAAATGGGAGTAGATGAGTATATCTCAGTTGAGCAACCAATCACCAAAAAGTCAATGGAAGGACAAGTGCAGGACGACCCCATCAAGAGGAGAGCACAGGAGTTCCTCCCGGAAATTCCTCAATTTGAATACTGGGGGCGCCTAGAAGCATCTATCACCAAGTTGCAAGAAGCTATGGATCAACTGAAGGAAGAACAGCAAAATCAAAACAGCATGCTCTGCAAATTGCTTAGGGAACAAGAAGATCAAGGGCGTGAACTGAAGGAACTGAAGCGCCAGAAGCTATCTCTTGAAGGGCCAAGCACCCCACAGACTAAAGAGGCATCTACCTCCCAAAATAAAGGTTGTTGAGTCCTAACTCTGTGATAATATTTTATCCATTTTAAGAGTACATGAGTATTAGAATTAGAGTGATTTATCTTTATGTCTTTAATTTCCTTTCTTTTTATTACTAAGTGTCTGCTATTATGCCTATTTTATATTATTTCTATTAAATAATAAATAAAGATTAGAGTCTATGCCTTAAAGTTATGAATGTCCTATGAATCCATCACCTTTCTTACATGAAAAATGTTTTAATTACAAAAGAACAAGAAGTACATGGTTTTGAATTCATCCTTGAAAATAGTTTAATTATTTTGATGTGGTGACAATACTTTTTGTTTTCTGAATGAATGCTTGAACAGTGCATATGTCTTTTGAATTTGTTGTTTATGAATGTTAAATATGTTGGCTCTTGAAAGAATGATGAAAAAAGGGAAATGTTATTGACAATCTGAAAAATCATAAAATTGATTCTTGAAGCAAGAAAAAGCAGTGAATACAAAAGCTTGCGAAAAAAAAAAGAGAAAAGAAAAATGGCGAAAAAAAAAGAGAAAGAAAAAGAAAAAGCAAGCAGAAAAAGCCAATAGCCCTTAAAACCAAAAGGCAAGGGTAAAAAGGATCCAAGGCTTTGAGCATCAGTGGATAGAAGGGCCTAAAGGAATAAAATTCTGGCCTAAGCGGCTAAACCAAGCTGTCCCTAACCATGTGCATGTGGCGTGAAGGTATCAAGTGAAAACTTGAGACTGAGCGGTTAAAGTCGAGGTCCAAAGCAAAAACAGAGTGTGCTTAAGAACCCTGGACACCTCTAATTGGAGACTCTAGCAAAGCTGAGTCACAATCTGAAAAGGTTCACCCAATTATGTGTCTGTGGCATTTATGTATCCGGTGGTAATACTGGAAAACAAAGTGCTTAGGGCCACGGCCAAAACTCATAAAGTAGCTGTGTTCAAGAATCAACATACTGAACTAGGAGAATCAATAACACTATCTGAATTCTGAGTTCGTATAGATGCCAATCATTCTGAACTTCAAGGGATAAAGTGAGATGCCAAAACTGTTCAGAGGCAAAAAGCTACTAGTCCCGCTCATCTGATTGGAGCTAAGTTTCACCGATATTTTGAAATTTATAGTATATTCTCTTCTTTTTATCCTATTTGATTTTCAGTTGCTTGGGGACAAGCAACAATTTAAGTTTGGTGTTGTGATGAGCGGATAATTTATACGCTTTTTGGCATTGTTTTTACATAGTTTTTAGTATGATTTAATTAGTTTTTAGTATATTTTTATTAGTTTTTAAATAAAAATCACATTTCTGGATTTTACTATGAGTTTGTGTGTTTTTCTGTGATTTCAGGTAATTTCTGGCTGAAATTTAGGGACCTGAGCAAGAATCTAATTCAGATGCTGAAAAAGGACTACAGATGCTATTGGATTCTGACCTCTCTACACTCGAAATAGATATTCTGGAGCTACAGGAGTCCAAATAGCGCACTCTTAATTGCGTTGGAAAGTAGACATCCAGAGCTTTCCAGCAATATATAATAGTTCATATTTGCTCAAAGATAAATGATGTAAACTGGCGTTCAACGCCAGTTCCATGTTGCATTCTGGCGTTAAACGCCAGAAACAGGTTACAAGTTGGAGTTAAACACCCAAAACAGGCTACAACCTGGCGTTTAACTCCAAAAACAGCCTAGGCACGTGTAAAGCTCAAGTCTCAGCCCCAACACACACCAAGTGGGCCCGGAAGTGGATTTTTGCACTATCTATCGTAGTTTACTCATTTTCTATAAACCTAGGTTACTAGTTTAGTATTTAAACAACTTTTAGAGATTTATTATGCACCTCATGACATTTTTACACTTTACATTGTATTTCTGATGGCATGAGTCTCTAAAACCCATGGTCGGGGGTGAGGAGCTCTGCTGTGTTTTCATGAATTAATGCAATTACCACTGTTTTCCATTCAATCACGCTTGTTTCTATTCTAAGATATTCATTCGCACTTCAACCTAATGAATGTGATGATCCGTGACACTCATCATCATTCTCACCTATGAACGCGTGTCTGACAACCACATCCGTTCTATCCGCAATAGCTTGAATGTGTATCTCTTGGGTTTCTAATCTAAGATTGGAACCTTCGTGGTATAGCTAGAATTATTGGCGGCCATTACTGAGATCCGGAAAGTCTAAACCTTGTCTGTGGTATTCCGAGTAGGATCTGGGAAGGGATGACTGTGACGAGCTTCAAACTCACGGATGCTGGGCGTAGTGATAGACGCAAAAGGATCAATGGATCCTATTCCAACATGAGTGAGAACCGACAGATGATTAGCCGTGCGGTGACAGCACATTTAGACCATTTTCACTGAGAGGACGGATGGTAGCCATTGACAACGGTGATCCACCAACATACAGCTTGCCATGGAAGGAGACTAACGTGCGTGAAAAAGAAGACAGTAGGAAAGCAGAGATTCAGATGACAGAGCATCTCTAAAACCTCAACCTGTTCTCCATTACTGCATAACAAGTACCCTTTATTTCATGTTATTTATTTTTCATAAATACAATCACTCTTATCATTAATCTCCTGACTAAGATTTACAAAATAACCATAGCTTGCTTCAAGCCGACAATCTCCGTGGGATCGACCGTTACTCACGTAAGGTATTACTTGGACGACCCAGTGCACTTGCTGGTTAGTTATGCGAAATTGCAAAAGTGTGATTGTGATTTCGTGCACCACATCCCTACAGATTTCATAATCTTAGATACTAGAAAAGACAAGGATGAATCCATAATCCTTGGAAGACCTTTCCTAGTCACTGCCAATGCCATCATTGATGTAGCAATGGGAGAGCTGATTCTACAGTTATGGGAGGACCACATCTTGTTCAAGATGTCTAATCCTAACTCTCCCTCTGACAAAAGAGAGACAGTTGTGCAACACTTAATGTTCCAACCCTCTCTCTCAGTGCAAAGCTATCCAGAGCCCCTAGATACCAATTCTAAGTTTGTTTTTGGGCAGCCATCGTTAAGCGTCAGAATAAAGGTACTAAGAAGAAAGTACCTAAAGGCTGGAGGGACAAAAAAATCCCCACTGAAGGCCTCTCACCTGGCATGAGAGTTGTCGTCACTAACAACCCAGTCATTCCAGACACAGTAAACAAGATCCTATCTCTAGAACATGTAGAGATTATCTGAGAGCCCAGGCAAGAAGTTCACTATAAGGGGCAAAATTCTGAGCCGCTATCCATCTCTGTAAGGAGCTAACCGTCAAGCTAGTGACGTTAAAGAAGCACTTGTTGGGAGGCAATCCAACCATAATTAGTTATTTCTGTTTTTCATTAAGTTTATTTCAATTATATCAATTTAATTTTCATATTTGTTTAAGTTTATGATCATGTGCAGTAGTTAGAACAGAAACAGAGACAGTCAAAATTGGAAATAGAACAACCTAGAGCAGGTACCTTGCTGGCATTAAACACCAGACAAGGAGGCTAGAGTGGGCGTTCAACGCCACACAGGGTATCTCTAATGGGCGTTCAACGCTGAAAAGAAGCAATATTGCTGGCGTTGAACGCCAGCCAGGAGGCAGAGACCTGGCGTTGAACGCCAGGAAGGAGGTCTCCTAGGGGCATTCAATGCCCTACGAGGAGCATGAAGCTAGCGTTGAACGCCAGCCAAGAGCAGGAGCTGGGCGTTCAACGCCCACAAGGGGGTAGAGAATTCAAATTTCCAGGCCTCCCAGAACCAATGGGTCCCACAGAATCTCCACCTACCCCCACCTTCTTCTTTCTCTTACTTTCACTCTTTCCCACACACTCTTCCCCATAAACCCTCAACCAATCACATCCGTATCTCTTTCCAAAACCATTTTAACTCCCACCAATCTCCACCCATTTCTAATTCAAAATTTCCCACCCAATTCCCACCCATTCATTCGAACCCTACCCTATCCCACCCCTATATATACCCCTTTCCTCCAACCCTTTATACACACTCCTAATACACTAAAGCCCCAACTTGGCCGAAATGCTATCTCCCTCTATCTCCCATATTCTCTTCTTCTTCTACTCCTTTCTTCCCTTTTGTTCATATTTTTCTCGAGGACGAGCAAAGCTTTTAAGTTTGGTGTTGGAAAAACCTTGCTTTTTGCTTTTCATTCACACGTATGGCACACAAAGTCGGAGAATCCTCTAGAAAGAGGAAAGGAAAAGCTATTGCTTCCACCTCCGAACCTTGGGAGATGGAGAAATTCATCACCAAAGCTCATCAAGACTACTTTTATGAAGTAGTGGCAAAGAAAAGGGTAATTTCTGAAGTCCCCTTTAGGCTAAAAAAGAGTGAGTACCCGGAGATCTGACGAGAAATCCAGAGGAGAGGTTGAGAAGTCCTAACCAATCATATCCTGGAAGTTGGAATCTTGATGGTGCAAGAGTTCTATGCTAATACTTGGGTTACTAAAAACTATGATACTAGTGTGAACCCACATCCCAGAAATTGGAGCACCATGATCCGAGGGCGACCCTTGGATTTCATCCCAGAGAGTGTAAGGTTGGCACTCCATTTGCCAATAATGCAAGGAGACCCACATCCTTACACTAGAAGAGTCAATTTTGATCAGAGGCTGGACCAAGTCCTTTCAGACATTTGTGTGGAATGAGCTCAATGGAAGAGGGATGCTCAAGGCAAGCCTGTCCAACTAAGAAGGCTTGACCTCAAGCCCGTAGCTAGAGGATGGTTGGAATTCATCCAACGCTCCATCATCCCTACTAGCAATCGGTCAGAAGTGACCATTGACAGAGCTATCATGATTCATTGCATCATGATTGGAAGTGAGGTAGAGATACATGAGGTGATACCTCAAGAATTGTACAAGAAAGCTGAAAAGCCTTCCACCCTAGCAAGGTTGGCATTTCCACACCTTATCTGTCACTTATGCAATTCAGCTGGAATTGTCATAGAAGGAGCTATCTCCATTGAGGAAGACAATACCATCACTAAAAGAAGGACGGAGTAAACTAGAGAGCCTACACATGCACCTCAATAAGAGCATGTGGAACGGCCTCAACAAGAAATCTCTGAGATACCTCAAGGGATGCATTTTTCTCTCCAAGGCTATCGGGACCAATTGCATACTTCTCTAGGAGAATTAAGCTCCAACATGGATCAGCTGAGGATGGGACATCAAGAGCACTCCACCATCCTCTATAAAATAAGAGAAGATCAAAGAGTCATGAGGGAAGAACAACAGAGACAGGGGTGTGATATAGAAGACATCAAGCGCTCCATTGGATTCCAAAGAGGGAGTAGTAGCCGCTGTCACTAAGGTGGTCCCGTTCCCTTAATCCCTTGTTGCCTATGTTATTTTTCTGTTTTTCTATGTATTTTATCTTATTTTCTGTTTCTAGTGCATGATCATCTTTATTTTATGCCTTAAAGCTATGAAATATTCCATGCATCTCTCACCTTTCTTGAAAGAAATAAATTTTATTTGAAAAAGAGAAGTAAGATGCATGAACTCGAGTTATATAATAAGAATAGTTCAATTATTTTGATGTGATGACATTGCTTTTACTTTCTGAATGCATGAATGAACAGTGCATATTTGATGTTGGAGTTAAGAGTGTTAGCTCTTAAAAGAATGATGATAAAAGTAAAGTATTATTAGTAATCTGAAAAATCCAAAAATTGATTATTGAAGCAAGAAAAAGCAGCAAAAAGCAATAAAAGAATATATATATATATATATATATATATATGCGAAAAAAAGCAAGCAGAAAAAGAAAGAAAAAAGGAAAAAGTCAATAGCTCTTTAAACCAAAAGCAAGGATCCAAGGCTTTGAGCATCAATGGTTAGGAGGATCTAAAAGAGATAAAAATCTTAGCCTAAACAGTTCAATTGAGCTGCTTCCCTAACTATATGCTTGTGGTGTGAAGGTGTCAAGTGAAAAGCTTGAGATTGAGCAATTAAATTCCAAAGCAAAGGTTTGCTTAAAAACTCTGGACACCACTGGCTGAGGATTCTAGCAAAGCTGAATCACAATCCAAAAGGGTTCACCTAGTTAAGTGTCTGTGGTGTTTATGTATCCGGTGATAATACTGAAAAACAAAGAACTTAGGGTTACGACCAAGACTCAAAAGAAGCTGTGTTCAAAAATTAAAAAGAACTGAACTAGGAGAGTCAATAATATCATCGAGATTCTAAGTTCCTAAAGATGCCAATTATTCTGAGCTTCAAAGGAAAGTGAGATGCCAAAACTATTCAGAAGTGAATAACAACTAGTCTCGCTCATCTAATTAAAACTGAGCTTCATTGAAAACTCTGAGATTTATTGTATCATTCTCTTTTTTTTAATCCTATTTTGTTTTTAGTTGCTTGGGGACAAGCAGTTTAATTTGGTGTTCTGATGAGCGGATATTTTATACCCTTTTTGGCATCATTTTCATATAGTTTTTGTTATGTTTTGTTTAAGTTTTATTATGTTTTCATAGGTTTTAGTGCAAAATTCATATTTTTTGGATTCTACTTTGAGTTTTTGTGTTTTATGATGATTTCAGGTATTTTCTAGCTGAAATTAAGGAGCTTTGGAAAAAGTCTGAGTCAGAGACAGAGAAAGGACTGCAGATACTGTCAAGATCTGACCTCCGTACACTCGAAGAAGAATTTCTGGAGCTACAGAAGTTCAAATAGCGCGCTCTCAACGACTATGGAAAGCTAACATCTAAGGCTTTCCAGAAATATATAATAGTTTATACTTTGCTTTGGAAGTAAAGGTCCAAAACTGGCATTCAACGACAGTTCTTCACCCTCTTCCTGGCGTTGGACGCCCAAAAGGGAGTAGTTGGCGTCCAACGCCCAAACAGGAGTCCAAAGCTGACGTTCAACACCCAAAAAGGGTCCTAGGACATGGAGACACCCTTAGCTTATCCCAAACACTCACCAAGTGGGCCCGAAAAGTGGATTTTTTCACTACAAGACTAGTTTATCTTATTTCTGTAATTCTTAGTTAGCATATTAGTATTTATAGGAGAAGATCACCCTTGTTTAGGGATCAGCTCATCTTCTTCCCCCACTTTTACATTCGAACCTTATTGTACAGTATGAGTCACTAACCTCTTAGGTTAAGGTTAGGAGCTCTGCTGATTCTTATGAATTAATAATATCACTATTCTATTTCAATCTATACTTGATTCCATTCTAAGATGTATCTTCGTTCTTCATCCTAATGAATTGGAGGTGTAACTTAACCGTCATCCCTATTTCACATGGGTTCTTACGAGCCCTTGACGGGATAGTATTGAACCACAAGCTTGATTATACATCTCTTAGACGGCTAATCCACGACTTCATTGGGGACTTCTCGAGATATCAGTTCAGCCGAGGTACGGGGCGATTAGGGCCTTTGTGGTATAGGCTAGAATCCAAGGAGCAGTGTTCTCTGATCCAAAAGATCTGACCTTGTCTGTGGCACTTTGATTAGGATCACCAAGGGAATAAACTGCTAAAGCTTCACCCTCGTTTTGATTGGATGACCGCTGACTCGGCGTTTGATCTGAAACAGAGGAGATTAATGACCGCTGACCCAGCGTTAATCATTTACAGCCTGTCATGGAATGAATCATCAGAATTTGGTGTAGATGGTGAGAAAATTTGATCCAGAAGGAAGAAGCATCTCCGAAACCTCAACCATTCTATCATCACTGATTTCACACTTATTCAGTAATATTTTATTTATTTATCTATTTTATGCATTTTTTGTGACAACTTTCCTCTTTTCTAATTGCCTGACTAAGATCTACAAGATAGCCATTGCTTGTTCAAACCAACAATCTCCTTGGGATCGACCCTCACTCACCTGAGGTATTACTTGGACGATCCGGTGCACTTGCCAGTCTATCTGTGTGAATATTACAAAGTCAATTTCGTGCACCACTGAATAAGATCTACAAGATAGCCATTGCTTGCTCAATCCGACAATCTCCGTGGGATTCAACCCTCACTCACCTGAGATATTACTTGGACGACCCGGTGCACTTGCCGGTTCATCTGTGTGAAACTTGCGGAGTTCAATTTCGCGCACCAAGTTTTTGGCGCCGTTGCCGGACTATGTTGTTGCCTAGATTAGGTATTCTTTAAGGTTTATTTGCTCTTTTAACTGTGTTTCTTGTTTTCTTCTTCAAAAAATTTTCAAAACCTTTTCTTTTCTTTAGTAATCTTTATCTTTTGTTTTAGTCTTTTGTCAGTTTTTAAGTTTGGTGTCCCTTTTTGTGTTCATCTTTTTCTTTGAATGTTTGAAATTGTTCTTGTTTTCTTTCTTGATGTTCGAAATTTTCTTGATAATTTTTCTTGTTTGATTTCAAAATATTTAATTTTGGTGTCTTTTTGGTGTTTCTTGGTTTTTCTTTTCTTTAGTTTTTCGAAAATTTTCCTTGAGTGTTCTTCATAGTATTCGAACTGTTCTTGTTATTTTCTTTTGTTTGATCTTAAAATTTTTAAGTTTGGTGTTTTTTTGTGTTTTTCTTTCCAATTTTTCGAAATCCTAGTCAATTGATTTCTAAATTTTTGAGTTTGATGTCTTTTAGTATTTGTCTTTTTAATTTTTCAAAATTCGAAAATTCAAAATTCAAATTTTAAACTTTCTTGTTATATTTCCAAATCTTTGTCTTATCTTTTTCTTTAAAATTCAAAATTTTATCTTATCTTGTTTTAAATTCAAATTTTAAAATTCAAATTTCAAATTCTTATCTTACCTTAATTCAAGTTCAATTTTCAAGCTTCAAGATTTCAAAATTCAAAATTTCAAAATTCAAAATTTTTAAAATTTAATTTTCAAATTTTAAAAATTAAATCTTTTCAAATCTTTTAAATCTTATCTTTCCTAATCTGTGTTTGACTTTTTCTTTCCAATTTTAATTTTCAAGATCTTCTTTTGACTCTTCCTTTTTAAATTTCAAATTTTTAAAATCAAATCTTTTATCTTTTCAAATCTTGTTGGTTAGTTAGTTGCTTGTTTTATCTTATTCTAATTTTAAAAGTTGGGTATCTCTTTTATTCTCCTTTCTCTTTCTTCTTTTAATTTCAAAACATTTTAAAAAAAATAAAAAATATTATTTTAATTTTAAAATCTTATCTTATCTTATCTTGTTTGATTTTCTTTTTCAAAATTCAATTTTGCAAATCTTTGATTGACCCTTTCTTTTTTTTTTTTAATTTCAAAAATTTTCAAAATCAAATCTTTTATCTTATTTTCAAATCTTTTTAATTAATTGTTTACTTTATCTTGTTTTAATTTTAAGTTCGGTGTTTCTTTGGTCTTTCTTTCTTTCAAATTTGAATTTCGAAATCTTTAATTGACTTTTTCTTTTTAATTTTTGAAATTTCTAATTATTTCTTTTCCATTTTTCCTTTACTTTCGAAAAAAAATTATTTTAATTCCTGTTTTTTTTTTGTATCTCATTGGGAGTTCTCTAAAATTTGACATAGAGACTCCCACCTTTTTCTATCTCTTATTGCAGAGAAACACTAAAATTACTATGGATCCAATTGAGAGTGCTCAACCTAAAAGATTCTTGGGGTCTTATACATCCCCCACTCTTGACTTCTTTGGAAGCAGCATTAGTATGCCTCCTATTGGAGTAGCTCAGTTTGAGCTCAACCCACAACTAATCACTTTATTGCAGCAAAACTGCCAGTTTCAGGGACTTCCACAAAAGGAGCCCACGAAATTCCTTGCAGACTTCCTGCAAATCTCTAACACAGTATGAACTGATGAAGTAGACCAGGTTGTCTACAGGCTACTGCTCTTTTCATTTGCTATAAAAGGCCACGCAAAGAGGTGGTTGGATATCCAGCCTAAAGCAAGCCTGAACTCATGGAGTAAGCTGATGAACAAATTTTTGAACCAATACTTTTCCCAAGGAAATTAACCCAGCTGAGACTAAACATTCAAAGTTTCAAGCAAGGAGATAATGAATCTCTTTACAATGCTTGGGGGAGGTACAAGATGATGCTACGAAAATGCCCTGCTAAAATGTTTTCAGAATGGGTAAAGTTAGACATCTTCTATTACAGACTCACAGATATGTCCAAGATGGCATTGGACCACTCTGCTGGTGGTTGACTCCACTTGAAGAAAACGCTTGAAGAAGCTCAAGAACTCATTGAGACAGTCGCCAGTAACCAGCATTTATACTCATCTGGTGAGACTTCAATGAAAGGAGAGATCAAGACAGTGACCACTGAATCTAACCCTCTGGAACAAAGTGAATCATTAATCCATCAGTTGCACTTTCCCACACAACAAGTGCTAAGCTTGCAAGAAGAAGTACAGAAGACCCGAGCCTCCAGCAAGAATATGGAAGTACGGTTGAACCAGGCTAAACAACACTTGACTGAACAGATGAGAGAAGAGTGCCAAGCTCTTCAATTAAGGAGTACCCTAAACACCCAACCTCAGAATAGTAAGAGGCAGGGAGAAGATTTGGCAGAAGATGAACAAGTTGTAGTTCAAGGCACTCAAGAGAGCACTGAACGCCTAGAAGGGGGTAGCCAGGGCGTCCAATGCCCAGAGGTGGGACGCTAGGGGGTTCAACGCCTAATAGGGGGCAGCCTAGGCGTCCAACGCCCATAAAGGGGCAGCCCAGGCATTGAACGCAAGTCTAAGGGAGGCTAGACACGTGCAAGTGCTAAGAACACCTCTCCTAAGCAAGCTGGTAGCCATTCTATAGGCACTATAGACACTCACCCTGCACCACTCATGGTCCTTGAGTACAAGGCCAAGTTACCCTACCCTCAAAGACTCCAGAAAGTAGAAAATGATAGGCAATTTGCCAAATTCTTAGAAGCTTTCAAGAAACTGGAGATCAAAATCCCCTTTGCAGAGGCTCTTGAACAAATGCCTTCATATTCTAAGTTCATGAAGAAAATACTGAATAACAAGAGGGATTAGAGGGAAGTAGAGACAGTGGTGCTTACTAAGGAGTGCAATGCAGTCATTCAGAGGAACCTTCCTCAGAAACTTCAGAGACCCCCTAACACTCTTCCTAGAAACACAGAAGTAAATCCAAGAGAAGAGTGTAAGGCCCTCATTAATACCAAGGAGGCTAAGCCTAAGGTGGTATACACTGTTGAGGAACTAAATAAAGAAGAAGCTCAAGAAGAGGCTGAAAGCACACGCCCTTCTTATGGGAAGAAAGTCTGAAGTACCACACCCTCAGATGCCCTAAAAGGAGACCAAGGACGAGCACTGATCATAATCCTTAGAAGGCTCTACAAAGATGTAAATCAATATTCCTTTTGCTAAGGTTTTGGAGCAATGGTCTCTCTTTACTGGAAGAAGCCTCTCTGATGCTAAGAGAGGCGAATTAGGGCTGAGGATATAGAAAGATTACATGATTATCAAGGCCCTTAAACCACCATTACCCCTTGACAAAGGAGGTACTTCCATGCAGAGTACAATACTGAAGCTTCCTCCTTTGGTGAAAACTTATACAGTTTCCCCAAATATCAAACCTAAGTTTGGTGTTGGGCAGTCACAACCCACCAAGGAGGAACGTCCCAAGAGGAAGATGCATAAGAGATGGAGACACAATACAATCCCTACCCTAACAAGAAAAAAGAATCAAGCTGATAACAATAAAAGAAAGCTTGTTAGGAGGAATTCAAATCCGAGGGAATTAATCTTCTCCTATTTGCCCTTGGAGTCATTTATTTTAACCAACTAGAAGAAGATGAAGAAAAATTCAGCAATCAAGTGTCAAGCTAGTGATGGTAAAGAAGCGCTTGTTGGGAGGAAACCCAACCATGAGTAGAGTACTATTGTTTTTATTTCTTTTGTTTTTCTTCATTTTATTTGATTTCCATTGTTTTCCCTTTTTAATGTTTGTGATCATGTGTAGTACTTATAACAGAAACAGAGACATTCAGAGTTGGAAATAGAACACCATGGGGAGATCCCCTTGCTGGCATTGAACGCCAGACAAGGAAGAAAATGGGCGTTCAACCCCCATAGAGGACAAGAAGCTAGCGTTAAATGCCAGAGAATGACCACTCTGGGCGTTTAACGCCCCAGAAGGACAACGCCAGGTAGGGGGCAGTGAACTCGAAGTTTGAAGCCTCCTTAGCCAGTGAGTACCACTCAAACCCCACCCACTTCAACTTCAAACCTTTCCCACTCCTTCTTCCCTCCTATATTCTCTTTGCTTGAGAACAAGCAAACTTTTTAAGTTTGGTGTTGTAGAGCGAGCTCTAGTTCTATCTTATTATCAATGGCACCAAGGGAAGCTGAATCATCTTCATGGAAGAGCACAGCTTGAGGAGCAGTAGCCGCTCTCACTAAGGTGGTTGAGTTTCATTCTCCTCTTATCTATGTTATTTCTGTTTTCACTATCCTTTAAATTACTGTCTATTTTATGTTCTAGTGCATGATCATATCTAGTCTTTTATTTCCTTTTAGTATTGTTTTTCGTGCCTTGTTATGATTATAAAATATTCAATGTATTCCTCACCATGCTTAAAAAAATTATTTTGAAAAAGAATAGTGAGATACATAAGCTCGAGTTATATAATAAGAGTAGTCCAACTATTTTGATGTGGTGACCCTTGTTTTTACTTTCTGAATGCATGAATTAACAGTGCATATTTGATGTTGAAGTTAAGTGTATTGGCTCTTGAAAGAATGATGAAAAGGAGAAGTATTATTGGTAATCTAAAAAATCCAAAAAAATTGATTCTTGAAGCAAGAAAAAGCAGCAAAAAGAAAAAAAAAAGAAAAAGAAAAAGCGAAAAAAATCAAGTAGAAGAAAAAGCCAAAAGCTCTTAAAACCAAAAGGCAAGAGCAAGGATCCAAGGCTTTGAGAATCAATGGTAAGGAGGGTCTAAAGAAACAAAATATTGGCCTAAAAAGTTCAAATGAACGGCTTCCCCTAACTAAATGCTTGTGGTGTGAAGGTATCAAATGAAAAGCTTGAGACTGAGCAGTTAAAGTCATGATCTCGAAAGCAAAAGAGTGTGCCTAAGAACTCTGGACACCACTGTCTGTGACTTTAAGCAAAGCTAAAGTCGAATCCAAGGGTTCCCCCAGTTAAGTGTCTATAGCATTTATGTATCCGGTGGTAATACGGGAAAACAAAATGCTTAGTGTCACAGCCAGGCTAAAAAAGAAGTTGTGTTCAAGAATCAATAAAAGCTAAACTAAGAGAATCAATAATATCATCTGGATTCTAGTTCCAAGGGATGCTAATACTTTTGAGCTTCAAAGGAAAGTGAGATGCCAAAATTGTTCAGAAGTAAAGAGCTACTAGCCTCGCTCATCAATTGGAACTGAACTTCATTAAAAACTTTGAGACTTATTGTATCTTTTTCTTCTTTTTAATCCTACTTATTTTTGGTTGCTTGAGAACAAGCAACAGTTTAAGTTTGGAGTTCTGATGAGCGGATATTTCATACACTTTTTGGCACTATATTCTCAGTATTTTTAGTATGTTTTGTTAAGTTTTTTTATGTTTTAGTAGGTTTTAGTGCAAAAATCACTTTTTGGATGCTACTTTGAGTCCTTTTGGTTTTTCTATGATTTTAGGTGATTTTTGGATTAATTTGGCAGGTTTTGGAAAAGTCTAATTCAGAGGCAAAGAAAGGACTGCAAATGCTGTCAACTCCTGACCTCCGTGCATTCAAACACACATTTCTGGAGCTACAGAGGTCCAATTGATGCGCTCTCAATGGCGTTGGAAAGTTAACTTCCAGGGCTTTCCAACAATAGATAATACTTTATACTTGTTTTTAGAAATGAAGGTCCAAAACGGGCGTTGAATGCCCAAAACACCCCCTTTCTGGCGTTCAACGCCCTAAAGGGAGCAAGCTTGGCATTTGGACTCCCAAAAGGGATCAAACTCGGTGTCCAATGCCCCAAGAGGAGAACTAGGACATGGATTCACCCCAAGCTCAGCCCAAACACTCACCAAGTGGGCCCGAAAGTGGATTTACGCACCCTTTAGCTTATTTTATCACATTTTTGTAATTTTTAATTATGAGTAACATCTTTTAGGTCTAGTATTTTATTATAAATAAGAGACTTCCTTCCTCCTGAGGATTATGCCTCCCGGGAGGGGAGAAGCACCGACACATTACTACTATTATTTTCTGTAAGCTATGAGCAACTAAACCTCCTAAATTAGGGTTAAGAGCTCTGCTGATTCTCATGGATTAATAATATTACTGTTCTATTTCAATATGTCTGATTCTATTCTCTTATGCATTCTCGTTCTTCATCTCATGAATTGAGGATGAACCATGACATTCATCCTTGCTCTACTTGGGTTCCGTGCGAGTCCTGACCCGGATAGCATTGAACTAAAGCTAGAGATTGCATTGCAAATTCCAAGAGTGTACCTGGGTGACTTTGGATATGTGACATAAAATTCCGTTGACCATGGGTTACTGAGGTTTCTGTGGCATTAAGGCTAGAGTCAAGGAAGTAGTATTCCCTTATCCGGAAGATCTGATCTTCTCTGTGGCGTTTTGAGTAGGATCACGAAGGGGAGTGGATTGCTTAGGGCTTCACCTTCGGCCATAGTGGAAAACCATGAGTTAACTTGATGAGAACATGAGTTGCTCGGATATGGTGGACTGCTATGGTTTAGAAGAGATTAACTTGATGAGAGGACATGAATTAATCACGTACAGCTGCCATTGAAGGAATCATTCGTTATTAAAGTAGACAGTAAGAAAAGTTAATCCAGAAAGAATACGCATCTCTGAAGCCTTAACTGAATACCTATCACTATTTTCACACCAACCTGGTATTTCGTTCTTTACTATTTTATTTATGCTTTCAACAAACAACCATCTTTTCTAATCGCCTGACTAAAATCTACAAGATAGACATTGCTTGCTCAATTCGATAATCTTCGTGGGATTCGACTCTCACTCACCTAAGGTATTACTTGGACGACCCGATGGACTTGCCAGTTTATCTGTGCGAAACTTGTGGAGTTCAATTTCGCACACCATGGATATGGCGTGGCTATGATATTTGTTTGACATTTGTCATTTTAGATTAAGATAATGCTTTTAAAAATATAAATTAGCAAATTTGAACTAGCTTATCACAATGAGCTAAAATTGAAAAATTGAGTTGACCTATTTTTTTTTTTTGACGAGCCAAGTAAAGGGACTCGCCTTGACTCGCTTGACAATGTAAATGGATTGGTTATTTTTTATTTTCATATAAATTTAAAAATACTATATTATTTTAGCTAATATCCATGTAATTTAAAAAACCTTATCATACTAGGCCAACTAAAGTCTAAAATAATACATGTGTCTCAAATAAGATTAGAAAGTGTGATAGGTAAGATTTTTTTTTCTTTTGTCATACACAATAGAATATATTCGCACACATTACACTAGAAGCTCGTGTATATGCATACGCGTGTGTGTTAAAAAGTGTGATTAGTGAGGTATTTTTTTTGTCACACACAATACAACATATTCACTCACACACATTACACTAGAAGCTCGTGTGCATGCATGCGCGTGCATGTGTTAGAAAGTGTAATTGGTGAGGTATTTTTTTTGTCATACACAATACAAAATATTTACTCATACAAATTAACTAACAACAATGCTAGGGAACCAAAAGGGTACCAGCCAAAAACTAGCCAAATGCCTCTGGGTGAATCCAAAACCTCTACGTGGATGGTGTTTATGCTAGGCATTAGGATGTTTCTTCTACTAAGTATCAGAATGTTTCTTTTTCATACTAAATAGATGTTCTTTTATATATTTTATAAATATTTTTATATACTAAGAATCGGGATTGTTGGAAGTTCCGTGATCCTCGCCCTTATTTCTCCAACGTATCATTCAGAATTTTAATTTGGGGTGAGAAGCAATTAATATCAAATATTATAAATTAAAAACAAATAAAATTAATTAAATATAATTATAAATTAGTTAAGTTGTTTACGTTTTGGCTGATCACCTCTTGGTTCCATATACTTTTCCATTAACTAAAAGCTTGTGTGCATGCATGCACGTGTGTGTGTGTGTTAGAAAGTGTGATTGGTGAGATATTTTTTCAACTTCGCTAGATAACCAACTCAATATCTACCAATTACCAGCCAACTCAATTGGGCTCAATAACAAAAAGTCCAAACAACTAAAGAAAAACCCAAAAACCCACCCACTAGTTACCTTAACCTCATCTTTCAAGTTCACATTCAAGAAAATTCAAATATTCACCGCACAATCCTTCCTCTTCCTCCCTCACACACCATCCCTGCTACGCCGCTGCTATCTACCGATGAAGTCACCGCCATCGCTGCGAGTCGCGAGCTCCGTTCCGTTCAATGTCGTTGCCGCCGCGTCGACCAACTTACCGCCTCTACGCGCGTTCTGAGTGATGTCCGTGCCCACCGTCGTCACTGACCTTCCTCCTTGCGGCGCTATCCGCCGCTGCGCCGCCACCCTCCCACTATGAGTCCCCTGTTCCTGTTTCTACTACATTTGAATATGTATATGTTTCTTTTTTCAAACCCTATATTGGAGGGAAGAAGTAATTGGAGTTTTTTCCTTTGATTTGTGTTTAATAATGCTAAATTAGATGCAATTATAGATTGGATGTTATTGTTATTATAGATTGTAGAGTTTTTTTACAAAGAAAATTTTGTTCTTTTCGATTAAAAAAGTTGATGATTTAATTTGTTTCCTGTACTGTTGTTTGTTCCTTGAATTGGTGGATTCTGCATGCACGTTTTGCACAGACTTTTTGTTTTGTAAAGGTAGTTTGGGTGTTCAATGCCAAAATTAGATTAAATTTAGATTGATTTTGGTTTAATTTAAGTTTGGTCTTAAATATGATGCAAGAGTCAATTTATTTTCTGCATTGTTGGTTTTTAGTTATCAAGAACATGGATCTGAAGTTAAACATGTATGCAGATGGTTTTAAAATTTATTGGCAATAGTTATAATTTGTTAACTCTACCTGTTAGGGGTGTTTACGGTGCAGTTTGGTTCAGTTTTTTAGAGAAAAGTCATCCGATCTAATCGTTTAATTAATATGCAGTTCGGTTTTTTACCGAGACCATCCGAACCAAACCAAACCAATTAAATTCTGTTTGGTATGGTTCAGTTTGTTCGGTTTTTCAATCAATTCAAAAAAATACTACCATACTATTTCACAAAGTCATCACGTTGAAATCAACAAACACAAATACACAATAACTAACAAAGTCTTAATCCAATGAAATTCAACGACAAAAGAAATTAACATACGATAATTAAAGAAGTTTAAAGTTTAGTAGTCAACACAACATAAAATAAATATAAATTTCTAGTGTTTCTACGAGGACTGGCGCAGCAGGCAATGCAGTCGGAGATCTGATGCTTGTAGATTCATTTGGAAGAGGAACTGGCACAGCACCAATCCATCATCATAACATAAAATCTCTTTCATGACCATTTATATGCTATTTTTTGTTTTTGTATCATGTAAATTTATGCAGATTTAAACAATAAGAAAGGATATTTCTAGCCGATAAACATCATGATTCACTAAACATTAAAAATACCTGCAGTTTGATAGGTTCTCCAAAGTTGTTCATATGAACTCTTTTTCACTGAATGCATAAAATCGGCAAACAAAGATCCAAACATTTTAAGCAATTGGGAGATCCAAAGCTAACTGTATCATTGAACAAGTCTAGCTGATCGAAGAAATGGAACACATACCCTTCGACATCAAACAATACTAAGCTACTTCAGAGTATGATAAAACCTATTTGACCAAGGTAGGTTTTCAAGATTACACATCTTTCGGCAGTCACATAATTCTTGGACAGAGCATCTCCTAAGCTTTTCAAGTTCTACTTGATTAATAAAGCCACAAATTTACAACACAGAAAGCAGTCAATTGCAAGATTCTGACCACTGTTTATGCATCACGGAGATGCTTGTACCATCTCAAAATAATTACCTCGCTTCATTCCATTAATGAAAGATACTTGATCACAGAATTATGCTAACAGTAGTGGTAGTGATAGTTCTCAACGTGCTCACCAACAATGAACAAATACATTGAACAATCAAAAGCAATTTTCCTAAACAAATACATTGAACAGTGAATCACAGAACCAATTTCCCTAAACAAATACATTGAACAATCAGAAGCAATTTCCCTAATCAAATACATTGAACAGTGAACCACATAACCAACAATCAGAAGCAATTTCCCTAAACAATGAATAACAAATAAACCAATGAATAGTGAACCAGCAATCAGAAGCAATTTCAATAAACAATGAACAAAAATCAAAAGCTGTTGAACAGAATAAAACAATGAATCAATAATTATTAAACAAAAATTAGTTAAATTACAAACCTGACTTGGAGGCTCGGGCTCCATATCTGAGTTGAATCAGTGGCTGAGTGGCTCGGTGTTGTGCTGTGTTGTGGGTGGCCGGAAACGCTGCTAGGAAGAAGGCTTCGGTGTGCTGTGTTGTGTTGTGCTGTGCTGGGTGGCTCGGTGGGAACTGGGGGAAGGCTTCGGCCCTGCTGGGAAGAACACTGCTGGGTCCGTACTCACTGGGAAGAAGGCTTCAGCGGCGCTGACAGGTGCTGGAAGGAAGGGCTTCGAGCTCGAGACTCCAGTGGAGAGAGCAAGAGTGCGAGACTGAGAGAAGAGAGCAGCTAGAGGCCTAGATCTAGGTTTACGTTTTGGGGGTGTGGACTGGGGAGGGGGGTTAGGTCGCGAGTGAGTCAGGAGAGGAGAGTCACGTTGGGGGGGTTTGGTTTTTTAGGGTTTTTAATATACCGGTTCAGTTCGGTTCGGTTGGGGTTTTCATTGTCAGAACCGAACCGCAATAAAAACAGCAAAATGTATTTTTTTTTCGATTTTCAATTTGTTTGGTTTTCGGTTTTTTCGGTTCGGTTGATCGGTTTAGATCGGTTCGAATCAGTTTTGAACACCCCTAGGGGGTTTGGTTTTTTAGGGTTTTTAATATATCAGTTCAGTTCGGTTCGGTTGGGATTTTCATTGTCAGAATCGAAAACTGAACCGAACCGCAATAAAAACAGCAAAATGTATTTTTTTTTCGGTATTTTCGGTTTTCGATTTTTTTGGTTTTCGATTTTTTTTTGTTCGGTTGATCGGTTTAGATCGGTTCGGATCGGTTTTGAACACCCCTACTAGTACCTGTACATGCTCAACTGGGTTGTATGTTATATGAATGGTTTGAAATCTAACTACATAATCACAACTGATTCAGTTATCTAAAGATGGTGAATCGGGAACCTTTTTTTCTCTCCAATTTTTAGATTTTCTGTTCACATCAAAAGTATGTTGATTTTGCTATGTATGCGGATAATTCTCTACTAAGTTTGGGAATGTTAAATTTTACGGCAAAATAGTTAAAATTTATTTGACTATTTTTGTACATGTTCATCTAGGATTTGTTCCGTAGGTGATTTAATTTTTCTGAATTGTTGAATGTTGTAATATTAATTAAAGAGGTAATGACCAAATCAGTACCCGAAAGATTAAAACGCTGACATTGCGGTACCTGAATATTGTAATCGACAAAATGGTACTTGGTTAATTTTAAAAACTGACAAGCGTGTCCATAAGCTTGCCGGACCAAAACTCCGGTGAGGACAATGCTTACCTGGACACCGGATTATGCTGACAAATCATGTTTTAATTGAGTTGTAATTTTTAATTAATTAATTTGTTAGCCTAAGTGGAAATTGATTTCATTTTGCCCCAAATCAGAACTATTTGCCCTAATCCCAAATTAACAAGCTCTCTAAACTTCTGCCACTTGAATCCTTGCTTCTCTACTTCCAACATCTCGATCTGTATCTGTAATTTCTGTTCTCTGCTTCTCTACTTCCACTTCGAAACAGGAAAGGAGAGGAAGAGGAGTGGCCTCGGTTGTTCTAGGTGGAGTCCTAGCGGCGAACAGGGAGGCGAAAGAGAAGCTCGCCGTCGTGTTGGTCTGGTGAAGAGGAGGCTGTTGGTGGCTGGCGGTTAGGGAACTAATGACAAAGGGAGAGAGAGCTTCGCGGAGGTGGTGGGTCTCGCACAAAGCCAAGGAGAACCGGCGGCGATGTGGTTGGAGGTTAGGTTCTGGGCTCGGCGGAGGTGAGGTGCGGCGATGGTGAAATCGCGGAGGTGAGGCGTCGAAACAGTGAAGGTGTGGAGGCGCGTTGGGTGGTCCGCGAAGGTTCGGTGGTTCTGGGTGGCGCTAGGGTACGGACAGGGGAAAGATGGAGAGGCGGAAGAAGAAGAAAGAGAGAGATGTGGTGGCTCTGTGTCGGTTGTAAGAGGAGGGTCACGGTGGCTCGGCCAGTAAGAGCGAGGGAGGAGAAGGTGGCCGCCGCTGGTTGGTTGGTTTGGGCCTGCGCCTGGGCCTGGTTATGATCTATTTTTTCTGCATATGATGTTTCCGTGGTTTTGTGTTTGTGGAGGCTGAAATTGAAGGACCTGACTCGTTCCAAAAGCGAGGATGTTCGAACGAGTTGAGGCTGAGTGAACTCGCCGGTTCGGCAGTACTCGGCGTTGTGTCGTAGGTGTATTGATGAGTGAGTCTGAAGGATCTGACTCGTTGCAGGAGGGAGGGTGAGCGAGTGAAAGGGTGTTGGAGTTCATGTTCTTGAATTCGGTTGTTGTGGGAGGAGGTGAAGCGGGAGGTGATGGCAATGGTTCCAACAACGAGGTTGACAAAGATGAAGAGGGAAGAAGGTGTTAACCAGCTGGCTATGAGAAGCGTCACTGAAGCTGTTGGTTCTGCCATAGAGAGCTTGTTAATTCGGGATCAGGGCAAAGAGTTCTGATTTGGGGGCAAAATGAAATCAATTTCCACCCAGGCTAACAAATTAATTAATTAGAAATTACAACTCAATTAAAACATGATTTGTCAGCATAATCCGGTGTCCAGGTAAGCATTGTCCTCACCGAAGTTTTGGTCCGGCAAGCTTATGGACACGCTTGTCAGTTTTTAAAATTAACCAAGTACCATTTTGTCGATTACAATAGTCAGGTACCGCAATGTCAGCATTTTAATCTTTCGGGTACTGATTTGGTCATTACCTCTTAATTAAATTTAGAGTTTAAGTGTATGATCTGAATATGTGCATTTAAAGTTGTAGCATGAACAGAGATTGCATGTAACTAGATATTGGATGTTGCTGTCATTAGATAATGGATGGTTTTGTCTAAAAAAATTAAAATTTTATCCCATTTAAAAAGTGTATGTCACTTATTTTTAATACTATTGTTCCTTATTTGAATTGGTGGATTCCAGTAAAATTTTTATGGCGACAATGTTTGGTTATTATATATATTTTTGTGGAATTACATTGGAAGTTCTACTTGTGTGGAGCCTTACCCAAAAATCTTTACAAATTACAAAATCACCTGATTTGTGTTGCTGAAAAGCCTCACCACCCCGTTGTGTGCCACCGTCAAGACACACCCATATGTGGATTCATCTATCAAACTTATTCTTCGCTTTCTGTTTCCCTTCTTTGCCATCCATTGCAGAAGACATGCAGTTTTCAAGGTCATACCACAGAAAAGAAAAAAAATACATGAAAATTCATGATAATGTATACATGGGATGCCGTCACCATTTGAGACACTTTTGATACATTTTCCTTTTTTTTAAATGCTATTCGGCATGTTTCTCTGTTTAGATACATGATTGTTTTTGCAAAAATCTAAGTAGATGTTACTTCTGTTAAGCATTAGGATGTTCCTTTTGTGTACTAAATGGATGTTACTTTATACATTTTTCGAGTTTTCTTGTGTTGCAGTTGTAATGTCTGTATTTTTTTAAAAATTGCATGGCCCTTTTTTTTAAATCCTACTCGGCATGTTTCTCCGTGTATGTACTTAGTTGTTTTTGCATAGATCTAAGTGGATGTTACTTCTATTAAACATCATAATGTTCTTTTTTCATACTAAATGGATGTTACTTTATATATTTTTCTAGTTTTCTTGTGTTGCATTTGTGGATGACTGTATTTCTTTAAGAATTGCATGGCCTTTTTTTTTAAATCCTACTCGTCATATTTCTCTGTGTAGGTACCTGATTAATTTTGAAAAGATCTAAGTGGATGTTACTTCTGTCAAGTACTAGAATGTTCCTTTTCATACTAAATGGATGTTACTGTATATATTTTCTGAGTTTGCTTGTGTTACAGTTGTGGATGCCTCTAAATTCCTTCACCACCTTTCCGAGCAATATGCCATGTTGGTTTCACTTTTGAAGCTATCACACTAACAGTGTAGTATAATCAATCTTGTTTTCTACCATGAAATTCTTTTTTATCAATCTTGTATCTTGAAGTTCTCATGTACAAATGTCTAATAGTTTAAGATACACCATCCGAAATTGCTTCTATAATCTATTTATATTTGTTTTTTAAATGTCTAATAATTTTGAAGAAAAAATACTTATGTTTATGTACTTGTGTTCATATAAGTAATAGCCATCATTATTTGCATGATAGCTTGGTAACTTCCAAAGACAGTGAAAAAAAACTCTCTAAACTACTTTAACAACAACAACATAAGAAGAAAAAATTGACATAAGTAGCAATATAAAAAGATTAATTCCATACAAAGATACAAGCTTCATTCATTTAGCTTCTGTGAAGTCTGAAATACCAACTTCCGAATATAATATAACAAATACAATGAAAGTGTCAATAGAATTGGCATTGAGGCTAAGACAAATTTAATGGGATCAAGGCCATTATTTAATTAAAAATTCATGCTCACTGATAATGCCTCTAGCAAGATTTTTATTTTTCACACTCTCTAATTTACTAAACATTTTTATGCTGGTGGATGTATCTGGCTCTTCACTAGCTTGATAGTTATTTGAAATTTTTTCATTGTAATCCTCCCTCTCTTTTCAGAATCTTCACTGCAACATCCCTCCCATCTTATAGGCCTCTTTGTAAACAAGGCCAAAGCCACCTTCTTCTAATAACAATCGTTCTTTTACCATTCCTTTCTTTTTTTTTCTCATTAAAGACATCAACTCCTAGAAGCTTCAATAAACTCTCATCATTACCAACTACATCTGGTTCAACTATACCAGAAACATCAAAAGGACTTGAAAGTGGAGAAGGTAGAAGATTTGCATCATTATGTGTTATCCAAAAGTAGGAAAGAAACTAAATATACAATATAGAGTACTTCATAGGCACAAAAAAAAATACTAATTATCTCAAAAAGAAATATCTAACACCATAAAAGTTTAATTCTCAGTACAATATCAATTAAAAACATCCAAAAGAAACATTCATAATAAAAAACACAAGTTAAACTAAAACTCTGAGATGGGAAGGAAAAAAAAACCCAAATCGCTGGAGAGGAGACGCGGTTGATCAGCCGGGGTACACGTCTAGGCGGAGGTTGCTGCGTCGTCGATGGTTGCTGCGATGGTGGAGGAAGTCGTGATGGCAGCGGTGTGTGGAGGTGGATGTGGCGCGAGAGGATGATGTCCGCGCTGTTGGACGGTGGTTGCCGGTGGCGTTGCTTTCGGAGCTGTTTCTGATTTCCTTCGTGGCAGAAGAGAGGCGGCTATAGGGTGTCGCTTAACAGCGTGGTTCTGGGTGTCGCGGTGGCTGCACCAATTGGAGAGGAGTGTGGACGGCACAACTATGGGAGTGGAAGAGAGAAAAGGGGAAGAGTTTTTGTGCGCAGCTATTGGAGTGAGAGAGAAAAGGAAGAAGTTTCTACAATTTTTAATTAGGATTTACTTAATCAGTTCTTAATTATTCAAATTTTGAATTTAAAAAATTTAAATTAATTATTAAATAGAATTGTTTAAAAAATTGACTGATTTATGTTGTGTTCTTATACTTTTTTATTTTTATTTTTTGTCATATACAATACAACATGTCCACTCAATTACTCAAATACATTACACTAATACACTATAACCTCATACACAATACATACACATCCAGTGACATACATTCCCTAGAAGTTTTTCTCTAACCACAAATTAGGGGTGTTCGCGGTGCGGTTTGGTTCGGTTATTTGAGAAAAAGTCATCCGATCCAATTTTATATTTATTCTTCGATTCGGTTTGGTTTGATTTTTTTATCAACACCAACCAAACCAAACCAAACCAATTAAAACCAGTTTGGTTCGGTTCGGTATTTTCAGTTTTTCAAATAATTCAAAAAAATATCCTATTCTAAACTTCTATCCATACCCTAAAATCAAACATCAGAGCAGAACTCAAATCAAGAACAAATAATAAAAAACTAAAATAACAGATGATCAGTAATCACAACCAAAGAAGAAGTAATCAGATCCAAAATCCTAAGCAAAACTCAGAACAGAACATACAATCAAAATAAAGAAGTAATCAGATCCAAAACCCTAAACAAAACTCACAACTAAGAACAAATAATCAGTAATCAAAGCTAAAAATCAAAATAACAAATCAGAACGTATACAAGATCAGAACCCAAAAACAAAACAACAATAAATAGTCAGATCCAACAAATTTAGAACTGTAAATCAGAGATGCGAAGCGCCTGCGAACTATGAAGACCACGACGCTGTGAACTGCAGAGAAGAAAACGATGGCGTGGAGGAGGATGCTAGGAGGACAACAGGAGGAAGACGATGGGAGGAGATGCCGGCTTCTGTGCATGGAGGAGACGGCGGCTTCTGTGCGTGGAGGAAGGGCAGCACCGAGGAGAGGGAATCGCGATGAGGAAGGGAAGGAGAGAGGGCCACACCGAGAAGAGGGAAGCACGACGAGGAAGGCCACCGCGAGGGTGCTGTCCGGCACGTCAGGGGCTTAGAGGACGACGGCGTGTGAGGGTGGGATGTGGAATTTTCTACGGTGTGGAAAAAGAGAGAGGAGAGTGGGGGAGAGGAGAGAGCTAGGGTTCATGAGTGGCGGCTGTATCTTACTGGAAGGGGGGTGGGGTTTGGTTTTTATATAGGTTTTTTAGTACAACCGGTTCGGTTCGGTTTGGTTAGGGCTTTTCAAATTAAAATCGAAAATCGAACCGAACCACAAAAAACTGCAAAATATCATTTTTTTTTGTTTTTTGGATTTTCGGTTTTTTCGGTTATCGGTTTTTTCGGCTCGATTGGTCGGTTTTGTTCGGATTGGATCGATTTTGAACACCCCTACCACTAATGATCAAGTTTAGCGTGGTTCTCGCCTCTCTAGACTAATGGGCTGGCTTCTTTCTTTTTGTGTGTGTTGAATCCTTTTTTTTTTTACATTCGATAATTGATAAGCATGCTGGTCACTCATGTCTTAAAAAAAAAACATTGTTGGTCACTTTGTTTATACAAGTTAACAAATCACATGCTCCAAACTAAAAAAAAAAAGAAAATTTTGCTCTTATCCATTGAGAGATGTTAAAATGACACTTTTTTCCCTTCTGTTTGTAAAAGATACACTCTCCTCCCATATAATTTTTTAAAAATCTCCTCTTTAATTCATTTTAATTTTTTGTGTTAATTAACGTTAATTTTACCCATTTTTAAAAAATAAATTATTCTTTTACAAAAATACCTTTTAGCAAAAAATTTATTTTTTTAATTAAATTTTGTTTACCAAAATACTCTTTAACAGAATATTTTTTTTAATAATTAAATTGTATTTTTACCAAAATATTCTTTTAAAATTTTTTAATGATTAAATTATTCTTTTTTTTAAAATACCCTTCAATAATTTTTTAATTATTAAATTATGGTTTTACCAAATTTTTTATTAACAATTATTTTTGTAATTTATTATTAATTTTTCGATATCAATATATATTATTTTAACATTATATTAAAAAAATCTTACCACTGTTAGTATGTATAACAATTAATATTAATAAATAATTTATTTCATAGAACTATTGAAAATTATTAACAACTTTATTAAAACTTAAAAACAAGTTGAGATGGATAAATTTCAAATTTAAAAAAATTAACATCTCATTTCTTCACATCTTTACAAAGCAAGTTCCTTAATAATTAAAAAATTATTGAAGGGTATCTTAGAAAAAAATAATTTAATTATTAAAAAAATTTTAAAAAATATCTTGAAATAATACAATTTAATCAATAAAAAATAATTTATTAAAGGATATTTTGGTAAACAAAATTTAATCACAAAAAAATAAATTTTTTGCTAAAGAGTATTTTTGTAAAAAATAATTTATTTTTCTTGAAAAATTGGTAAAGTTAATATTAGTTAACACAAAAAATTTTAAATGGATTAAATAGGAGGTTTTTTTTAAAAGTTATAAGAGAGGAGAATATACATTTTATAAATAGAAAGGAGGAGAGTGTTGTTTTAGTATCTCTCACAAAAAAAAAAGTAGAATTTAAAAAAAAAAACAAATTACATCCTTTATTTTCTTTCTAACTACTCTAAAACACACTTCTTTTGAAGGTTGTGGCATCAAGCAACGTTTTGATAATTGCATTACACTAAAGCAAACTGATTTCTAGGCTTATCAATACAAAACAATGAAACATTGTGCATTAAAGGGGATGGATGGTGAACTCATCATGAGATAAGTCAATTCTGCAAATTATAAGAAACTAGTAGTAAGATATTTTTATATTATAGAAGTTTTATTACAAAGTTTTAAGCTAGACACTTTACTGAAAATTGAAAGACATAAGTTGAGAAATACACCTACATGAGACAATAGCTTTGCATTAATGTAATAATGTTGTTATATGAATAAAATTGTGGGTAATTCACATTAATAAACTAATATTCATCTAATTTTATACGAATCACTCAAAATAAAAAACGTAACGTGAATCACCTCAATCATATCTCTATGCAAATCAAATGAGTCATACTAAATTTAGCTCTCTATATAAATCGAAACAGTTTTATTTGATTTATACATATTTGTATGTTGTCCTAGTAAATTTAATCAGACTATTTCGATTTATGCATGCATGGATGCTATCCTTATAAATCTAAACAGAGTGATTAAATTTATTAGAACAGTATGCATACATGCATAAATCGAAACAGGGTAATTAGATTTATTAGGACAACATGCATGCATGCATAAATCGAACCAGTGTGTTTCGATTTACAATATGTAATTTGAAAAAAATAATTAAAATACTTGTTCATACCCTGGGTCGAGCTATCCGACCCGGGATGATCGGCGACAAAGCGACCGACCTCTTAAGGTCAGACTATCCGACCTCTTCTCAAAAAGAGCTCGGCCAAATCGACAGAAAGGCCCAAGAAGGCCCAAACAGAGGAACACGACCCAAATCCAAAGGCCGTCCAAGCCTATAGAGATAAGGGCGGTTCCCTTGAAGATAAGCTTACCTCAACTCAAAGATAAAGATAAGATAAGATAACTAACTTATCTTATCTAGAAAGGTCACTCTACAACTACTATAAATACACTGGAGCACCCAGGTATAACTCATACTCTGATTCTACATAAAACCTGCTTAATACCCGTGCTAACTTAAGCATCGGAGTCTCTTGCAGGTACCCCCCACCCTCCGGTGACCAAGGATCAGCAGTGCTATAAGTCCAGCAAGTCGGATACAACAGCTTCGGCCACCATCAGCCAGCCGGACACGCTATCTCCGACCAGTACAGAAGATCTCGTCCGAGATCGACCTCTAGTTTCAGGTAACCCTCGGAACATTGGCGCCATTGCCGGGGAACCTGGAAGTCATCCCAACACCATGGCGGACGGCCATGACAACGACCACGATTCAGATCTAGAAAACAGAACGCCGCACAAGAACGTGGACACTACATTGAAGGATGCTCCGGAATCCAACGGAGACAAAAACTCATCAAATCCGTGAGCAATAGAAGCACTTCAAGATCGCTTAAAGCAACTTGAGAAAGAAACCCAACAACAACGGGAGATCGGAAAGGATCTGCAAAGAGAGGTACGACGACGTCAAGAATTGGAAGAAAAACTACAGGAATTAGAAGCCGATCTCAAATCAAAAGCTCCTCAGACCGCTCCTGAGGAAAATTCATGCAAAGAACAAGATCCATTCACCAGGGAAATCATGAAAACCAAAATTCCAAAAGACTTCAAGCTCCCGGATATAATTTTGTATGATGGCACCACAGATCCCAACCATCATCTCAGCAATTTCAGAAGCAGAATGTACCTTACCGACGCCTCAGATGTCGTTCGCTGCAAAGCTTTTCCAACAACTCTCATGAAGACAGCAATCAGATGGTTCGACAACCTACCTCCAAAGTCCATCTCAAAATTTGAAGACCTGGCCAAAAAGTTCCTAGCCAGATTCTCCATCCAGAAAGATAAAGCCAAGCATGCCCCCAATTTACTAGGATCAAGCAAGGAGAACGGGAGAGCCTCCGCAACTACATGGAGAGATTCAACAAAACATGCATGGACATACAAAGCTTACCAACAGAGGCCACCATCATGGGACTCATCAACGGCCTACAAGAGGGACCTTTTAGCCAGTCTATATCAAAAAAGTACCCGACCTCCTTAGACGAAGTACAGGAACGAGCAGAAAAATATATCAACATGGAAGAAAACGCTCGGTTAGGAGAAACCTCAAAATCTGGGGCCCCCTACCGAGATAAAAACAAGGAATCCAAAAAGAAAGAAGATCGACAAGGAGAGAAAATCAAAAAATACCATAATTACACTCCTCTCAGGGCATCCCTAGTCGACGTACACAAAGAAGTCTGCCACACGGAGAAAATCCCCCCAGCACGGCCACTCAAAGGTAAAAGGGGAGGAGGAAACCGGAAGGAATATTGTGAATACCATCGGGTCCGAGGGCACTCCACCAACGAGTGCTTCGACTTAAAGAATATCATAGAAAAATTGGTGAGAGAAGGAAAATTAGATCGATTTCTGGCCACCCGAGATGATGACCAAAGAAAGAGACGAAGGGACGAAATGACGGACGAGCTGAACGATCACCTCGGACACCAGAAAGACACGTCCACATGATACACGGCGGATTCGCAGGAGGTGGGATCTCCAAATCATCTCGCAAAAGATATCTCAAAGAAGTATATCATGTCGAGGGAAAGGAGGAAGCACCCGACAACCCTGCGATAACATTCACTAAAGAGGACGTATCCGGCATCATCTCGGGACACGACGATCCCATGGTCATCACTATCATACTGGCAAACGCCAATCTACATCGCACATTAATAGACCAAGGGAGCTCCGCCGACATCTTATTCAAAACTGCCTTCGATAAGCTCGGCTTGGAAGAAAGGGAGCTTAAGGCATACCCAAACAGCTTGTTCGGCCTGGGAGATACCCCAGTACAACCACTGGGATACGTATTGCTACACACAACCTTCGGAAAAGGGAACCAATCCAGGACCCTCAAAATAGACTACATTGTGGTCGACGTAAGTTCAGCCTACAATGCTCTAATAGGTCGGACAACACTCAATCAACTCGGCGCAATAGTCTCGACCCCGCATCTATGCATGAAATTTCCAACTACAGAAGGGATAGCTACAATAAAAGCAGATCAAAAGATGGCGTGCCGCTGTTATAACGAAAGTCTAAACCTCAGAGGCAGAGGAGAAGAGTTTCATACAATTGAACTTAGCGGAGTTCAGCAACGAGAAGAACTCCGTTCGTAGCCAGAAGGTGAGATAGAGAAGATTCAGATCGGAGACACCTCGGATAAAACAACTAATATCGGTACGATCCTAAGAGGAGACTCAAAAGAATTACTGATACAATTCTTACGAGATAATGTTGATCTCTTCGCATGGAAAGCCGCAGACATGCCAGGCATAGACCCTAAGCTAATGTGTCACAAGTTAGCGGTCTACCCAGGATCTCGGCCAGTGCAACAGAGACGAAGAAAACTTGGGCCAGAGCGATCCCATGCGGTGGAAGAACAAGTACAAGCACTACTGGAGGCAGGATTCATAAGAGAAGTCAAATACCCACTATGGCTAGCCAACGTCGTCTTGGTGAAAAAATCAAATGGGAAGTGGCGAATGTGCACCGATTACACCGATCTCAACAAAGCCTGCCCAAAGGATCCATACACACTCCCAAGTATTGACGCTCTGGTAGATGCTTCCTCCGGATATAGATACCTCTCGTTTATGGACGCATACTCGGGATACAACCAAATCCCCATGTATCCACCAGATCAAGAAAAGACCTCGTTCTTAACACCGAAAGCAAATTACTGCTACATCGTGATGCCTTTCGGTCTCAAGAACGCAGGAGCTACTTATCAAAGGCTAATAAATAAAGTCTTCTCAGATCACATCGGAAAAATCATGGAAGTCTATGTAGACGACATGTTGATAAAGACACAAAGCGAAGATACATTATTGTCTGACCTGGCTCAAGTGTTCGACACTATAAGGAAGCATGACATGCGACTCAATCCCACAAAATGCACCTTTGCAGTAGAAGCAGGTAAATTCTTAGGGTTCATGCTCACACAAAGAGGAATTGAAGCAAACCCGGATAAATGTCAAGCTATACTCAACATGAAGAGCCCCACCTGTGTCAAAGAAGTACAGCAACTCAACGGGAGGTTGGCCGCCCTATCCAGATTCTTAGCAGGAGCAGCGATAAGATCTCTCCCCTTCTATGCTACTTTAAGGAAGGGAAAGCAGTTCGAATGGACGACGGAATGTGAACAAGCCTTCCAAGACTTCAAGGAATTCTTAGGACGGCCGCCTATCCTATCTCGGCCACGAGAAGGAGAACCACTCATATTATATCTCGCGGTAGGAAGTCGGGCGATAGCCTCAGCACTAGTCAGAGAAGACGAAAGTGGGCAACAACCCGTTTACTTCATTAGCAAAGCGCTACAGGGATCCGAGCTAAACTACCAGAAAATAGAAAAGTTTGCCTATACTCTCATTCTAACATCTCGACGACTTCGCCCGTACTTCCAGGCTCACACCATTAAGGTTCGAACTAACCAGCCCATAAAAGGAATATTGCAAAAAATAGATTTAGCAGGCAGAATTTTACAATGGGCAATCGAGTTATCAGAGTTTGACCTCCAATATGAAGCTCGGACGGCCATCAAATCACAGTATCTGGCCGACTTTATCGCAGAATTCACAGATGCCCTAGAAACCCTCACATAATGGAATCTTTATGTGGATGGTTCTTCAAATAAAACTGGAAGTGGCGCAGGCGTGATAATAGAAAGCAACCAAGGAACCCAAGTTGAGCTCTCCCTCAAGTTCGGGTTCCCGGCCTCAAATAACCAGGCGGAATATGAAGCATTATTAGCTGGTTTGAAGCTGGCTAAAGAGGTTGGAGCTCAGAAACTCAACATTTACAACGATTCACAAGTAGTCACCTCACAGATAACAGGAAACTATCAAGCCAAAGACCCTACCATGAAAAAGTATTTGGATAAAACCAAGGAACAGCTCGGATAGCTCGAGGAATATAAGATCTGCCACATACCCCGTGAACAAAATGCTCGAGCTGATGCACTCTCGAAACTAGCCAGCACCAAACCAGGGGGCAACAATAGAAGCCTCATACAGGAAATGCTACAGAACCCGTCAATCTCGGAAGAGGAAAAAGTCCTGGCCATAACAAATCAGGACCAAGGATGGATGACCCCCATAATCAACTACCTCAAAGCAAGAACACTCCCCACAGAAGAAAAGGAGGCAAAGAGGTTAAAAAGAGAGGCACAGTACTACACCATCATAAACAACATCCTATACAAAAGAGGGATCTCAATACCATTACTAAAATGCGTGCCGACCTCTAACACAAGGGAAGTGCTAGAAGAAGTACACGGCGGCATTTGCGGCAATCATCTCGGAGCACGGGCTCTCACCAAAAAAATACTCCGGGCGGGGTTTTATTGGCCAACTCTACAAAAAGAAGCTACAGAATTTGTAAAGACATGTCCACCATGTTAGAAACATGCCAACTTTCACATCGCCCCACCAGAAGAGCTCATCAGCGTGACTTTGCCTTGGTCGTTTGCAAAATGGGGACTTGATCTTCTCGGACCCTTTCCCCAAGGATCAGGACAAGTAAAATTCCTCATAGTCGGAGTAGACTATTTTACAAAATGGATTGAGGCAGAACCCCTAGCCAACGCCACCGCTCAAAGAAGCCGGAAATTTCTATACAGGAACATTGTCACAAGGTTCGGGGTTCCATATTCAATAACCATAGACAATGGTACTCAATTCACAGATGCAGGCTTCAGAAAACTAGTAGCCGACTTGAATATAAAGCACCAGTACACCTCCGTTGAACACCCACAAGCCAATGGACAGGCCGAAACTGCCAACAAAGTCATATTGGCCGGGTTAAAACAGAGATTACAAGATGCAAAGGGAGCTTGGGCAGAGGAGCTTCCATAGGTCCTATGGGCATATCGAACGACGCCACATTCCACCACGAAGGAATCCCCCTTTCGGTTAGCATATGGAATAGAAGCAATGATCCCAATAGAGATCGACGAAGGATCGCCTAGAGTGGTTCATTACAATGAGGGAGCAAACTCCCAACTTCAGAGGGAAGAGCTTGACCTACTACCTGAAATCCAAGAAAGAGCTCGGATCAGGGAAGAAGCACTAAAGCGTCGAATGGCTTCCAGATATAATCAAAGGGTAGTGCCGAGAAGTTTCACGGAGAATGACCTCATCCTAATCTGAAATGATATCGGAACAACTCGACCAGGAGAAGGAAAGCTGGCAGCAAACTGGAAAGGACCCTACCGAGTCGTAGAAGTACTTGGGAAGGGCTACTACAGACTGTCTGAACTCGATGGATGAGAGCTTCCCAGATCATGGCACGCCTGCAACTTAAGAAGGTACTACAGTTAGAAAAGGTAAAAGATCTTATTATCGGATGCACTTTTTTTCCTGAAAAGGTTTTTTAACGAGGCACCAAGTTGAGACTCAGACACTATCCGACTTAAAGGGATGAAAAATTTCCACATGTATATATTTGCACTTTCCTTTGAATAAAATATATTTTCTAGATATTCTACAAGATCTCAAGACGCATTAATTTGAAGCATTCATCGTCCGATTATAAAGCAACAGATCGGCGGAAAGTGAAAAACAATTTCACCGCACAATCACGATAAAGATAAACCGTCCGATAAAGGTGAAAACACGATTCACCCAAAAGACGATCTAGAGATGACAACCACTTTCTACAAATTGGCAAAGATGAACACAGAATAATGTAAGAAGTTATCAAAAGTGATCCAAAAAAGAACCTGACGAGGTCTTACGAATTGCTAAAATAATAACTTAAAGACTGGCCGACGTTAAGAAGTCGGACCAAGTCAACCAAGTTATAAGTAAACCCTGGAAAGAAGTCTGGCCAACCCTATTAAAGAGGATTACTTTAACTTAGAAGGGCCCGACATGACAAAGTCAGCCCAAAATGAAAAAGTTATAAAAGTAGTCCCTGAAAGAGACCTGACAAGGGTCCAAAAAAGAGGACTACAAAAATAACTTAGAAAGAGGACGACGCAAAGAAGTCGACCTCCTACAAACAAGTTATAAAAGTAATCCCTGAAAGAGACCTGACAAAGGTCCAAAAAAGAGGATTACAAAATAACTTAGAAGAGATCGACCTAACGAAGTCGATCTCCTACAAAGAAAGTTATTAAAGTAATCCCTGAAAGAGACCTGACAAAGGTCCAAAAAAGAGGATTACTAGGAATAACTTAAAAACAAAAGCTACAGCTTGGACCGACAAGAGAAGTCGAACCAACGAAAGTTACAGCTTGGACTGACAGGAGAAGTCGGACCAACGAAAGCTACAGCTTGGACTGACAAGAGAAGTCGGACCAATGAAAGCTACAGCTTGGACTGACAAGAGAAGTCGGACCAACCAAACTACCACTTGGACCAACAAGAGAAATCGGACCAAAGAAAGCTAAAGAAGGACCGGCAAGAAAAGTCGGACCAAAACGAAACAAGCGCTAAAAGGGACATAGCTTTACCCAATAAGCCACCTGACAAGGCTAATGAAATTGTTCAAGACTAACTAAAAAGGTTTCGCCAGGAACACTAAGAGTTGTCGAACGAAAGTCGTCCTACCTCAACCAAAAAGGAGACACCACAGACAAGACGAAAGAAGGCCGAAAAGACCTCTCAAACAAATTATGCAAAAGATCGACATGATAGCATCGGTCAACTACAAATAAACTTGAAAAAGGACAACATAAGAGAAGCCGGTCATGGATTAACACTTAAAAACAGCTCAGAGATTCTGAGCAACAAGGCCCCAACATTCTCAAAGTGCATAAAGAAGTGCAAGCAAGCATGACATAAAATACCAAGCTTCAGGGTCAGACCCCAAAAAGCTTAGAAGCTACTCGATTGCGTTTGTTTTAAAGGGTTGCTAAAAGCAACCAAAAAGAGTGTCATCAAAGGATACCAACCACAAAATAAAAAGTTAAAAGCCCACAAGCCGGGCCAACTACACAGAAATCCAAAAACTACAGATCAGAAGACTTTTTAATAGCACCAGGAGAAGGAGGGCGAGCCTGGAGAGGAACAGCATCCACAGTACCATCGTCCCGGTTTAAGATCTGGCAGTCAAGATCAGAAACAGGAGGGCCGACCTCAACAGGAGGAACAGTAGGAGCTGACACCTTGGCAGAAGGAACAGGGAGAGGTTCAACATCATCATCATCCTCATCATCGGGGACAACCATACCATCCCTGACGACATTCTCCAGGCTGAAGAGAGTGAGGTCAGCCTCGGGAGCAATAATCCGAACCTGCTCCTTCAGGTTCTCGTAAGCAGCAGTCACACTGCCAACGAGATGACCTTGGAGCTCAGAGTAATCAGCTCGGGCATTCTCCAACTCCTCCCTCAGGCGCACCACCTCCCGATAAGATGTCACATAACTGTCCTTATGTCTCATAGCCGTATCCTCGGCCAGCCTCACCGAAGCCGCCAGAGAGAGGGAACTCGCCTTCTCATTCTCCAGATCCTTCTCCAACTTGGCTACCTTTACCTCAAGCTCCTTCTTAAGGCCCTTCATCCGGTTGAACTCCTGTTTAGCCTCCTCCATAAATTCCTTAGTGGCATGGAGAGGAAGATTCTGAGCAGTTCGATACAAGGCAGCCCCCATGTACGCCATTTTAACACTGTTTCGGGTCATAAAATCCAGATGGTGAAGGATTGACACATCATCCATGGGGAGGGTACCGTAGGGACCGATCTGCTGATCTACAAATTCGATTGCATTAAAATCAGGGGCGTCAAGGTTGAAGACCTCAGTTGTTTTTTGTTTCTTATTGGGAAGAGCACCAGAAGTAGCAGCTGAAAACTGTGGAGGCTCGGCCAGACGAACCCGAGGAGTCGGGATCACTTTCCTCGGCCCAGGAGAGCTCGGCACGGGCGGCTTCACTTGCACTTGGGAAGATCCCTCCCCGGCCGCCTTGGCCGAGATGTTTTGAGCAGCAGCAGCCTTTTTCGCCTTCTTATAGGCCTTCATGGAATCATTATTTTTCGACATCTCTGAAAGAACAGAATTAACCATAATGACAAGTTACAACACAGGAAAAGAAAAGCTCAGAAAGCAAGTATAAAAACAAATTAGACAGTACCCAAAGCAGTTCGAATCAAAGATGGATCACTCAAGAATCTTTTTGTATCTAGATGGGGTGGTTTCCCCCACAAATCCTCAAGAACAACCACAAAAGCCCGCTCAACCTCATTAAGCATCTCCCATGTATAACGTGGCACTCTCACATTCTTTTGCCACTCTAGAGGAAAAGCAGGCTCATCATTTTCATCAAGAAAAAAAAGGGTGGACCCCCTCAACAGCACGGACGCAGAAGAAATAGTTCTTAAAATATTTAAAAGACTCATCATACATGGCAAAAACTTTATGCCCCTGGGCTGACCTGAAAGAAACCTAGGAAGCTTTCTTTTTGGAGGAACCTCCGGGCTTGGCCGAGACAAAAAGATAAAGGAAAAGAGTTTCAGAAGGTGCTATGCCTAACTCTTGGCAAAGCAGTTGAAATATTTTGATAAAACCCCAGGAATTCGGATGAAGCTGGGATAGAGCAATGTTACATGACCACAACAGGTTGGTTTCAAAAGCAGTAAAAGGAAAAGTAACGTCTAACTGGCTGAAGAAGTATTCATAAGCGTAAAAGAAGGGACGCTCCCCCTCGACGAAAGTAGAAAAGCAAGCCCTCTCATCGGAATCAGGAGCTACGAGTTCATAATCCCTCTCCCGGGCACTGCCACTACAAATTCTATGACGCTTCCTCAGTTCTACACAAAATTCAGCATCCACGACAGAGACACACATTAGGACAAGGAAGTCCAGCCAATCAGACATCCCCTCAGGAACTTTGGAAGACACTTCTACAATGTTATTGCGAGAAGACATGACGCCGACTAATCTTACAAATAAGAAAAGAAGATTGGATTACTAAAAAAATATCTCGGACGAGGGGCAAAACAACTCGACAAAAATGACACAGGAAAACACATAGGAAAGGAAAACCCCAAGACTCAAAACCAAAGTCCTGGGGCATCCTTTGGAGGCAGAAACAAGGCAAGGATTCAGGAAATTCCTACAGCTTACGAATGTCTCAAATAAGCGCAAAGGAAGCAAAAACACAAAAAGCCACTATCTTTCTACAGTTTCACCAAACAACAGGGCATAGCAAAAAAGCCGAAAGTAGGAAAATCGTCAAAGATATAACCTTTTTTCAGAAACAAAAATCATCATTTCGAATACAATCATCAAAAGCACAAGTGGAAGCGACGGCAACATGCAAAACTCTAAAGGCATCAAGCAGCAGAAAAAAGTCAAAGAAATCACACAAAAAGACGAAGAAATCCCAGAATACACAACAATCAGGCATAGTAAAACAGAAAAATCCAAACTTTCTCCAAATCAGACTTTCTCTAAATCAGACAAGAAAATGACGCAGAAGAAAGGGAAGGAGAAAACCAACCTGGAACAAAAGAGAAGCTGCAAAAACTGAAGACGGGAAAATGGAATCAACCCAGAGAATCGCTAAATGACGCTATCACGCAAGGAAAGGCAGAATGATGCGGATGAAAACAGAAAATGAGAGAGTGAAGGAAGAAGTTACGAAGGAGAGAAACCGTTTTTTGATCGAAAGATTCAAAATAAAAACCAAGGGAAACGGGCAATTAAAACCAATTAATGAAGGTATTTAAAGCTTCGCATATTCCCAAAGTCAAAATATTAAAGGCAAAAGCGTGCGCTTTCAGAAGAAGCGAAAGAAGAAACGTTCCACATTCAAAAAGACTCTACAAAGAAAGGAATCGACAAAATGCTTGAGTTCGGCTTCACTAAAAAGGACCGAAGCCAAGGATTCGACCTCAACAAGAAAGACCGAGCTCAAGCAGGGGCACTGTTCATACCATGGGTCGAGCTATCCGACCCGGGATGATCGGCGACAAAGCGACCGACCTCTTAAGGTCAGACTATCCGACCTCTTCTCAAAAAGAGCTCGGCCAAATCAACAGGAAGGCCCAAGAAGGCCCAAACAAAGGAACACAACCCAAATCCAAAGGTCGTCCAAGCCTATAGAGATAAGGGCGGTTCCCTTGAAGATAAGCTGACCTCAACTCAAAGATAAAGATAAGATAAGATAACTAACTTATCTTATCTAGAAAGGTCACTCTACAACTACTATAAATACACTGGAGCACCCAGATATAACTCATACTCTGATTCTACATAAAACCTGCTTAATACCCGTGCTAACTTAAGCATCGGAGTCTCTTGCAGGTACCCCCCACCCTCCGGTGACCAAGGATCAGCAGTGCTATAAGTCCAGCAAGTCGGATACAACAGCTCTGGCCGTCATCAGCCAGCCGGACACGCTATCTCCGACCAGTACAGAAGATCTCGTCCGAGATCGACCTCCAGTTTCAGGTAACCCTCGGAACAATACTATATCAACAAAATTATCATTTAATTTATGAAATTAAATTTAAAAATTATTTCTTTAAAATATTGATACACTATACATACACATACATTAGAATTTTTTAAATAAATATTTTATTCATGGATATAGGTAATTTATAGCATATTTACTAATTTTTATTTTTTTACATATTCGTTTACCGTGTAAACAAATTAAGATTGCTTATATCTCGTTTACACTATAAACGAGATAAGATACAATTTTATTTGGCATTATCTTGTTTGCAAACGAGATAATAGAATTTAAAAAAAAAAAACACATGACGAGATAAATTCATAGTTATCTCGTTTATACCGTAAACGAAATATATGAAATTATAAATATAAAAAATATAATTTTAAAATAATAAAATAATATTAATAATTAAATTTAGACCAATTTAAAAAATAAAAATTGATATATTTTGTTACTAGTTTTTAGAAAAACAGATAAATTTATGTAAAAGTAGTGATTTAAAGCTGTCTATTTAAAACCAACTCATTATATTTCTATAAACCAACACATTTGAATTTTTAATTATATATGTTCAAATAAAATTTATCAAAATTTTTTATTTTTTATAATTTTTTATTCTTTTTTAATACAAAATTTTTTTAATACTAATTTAAATGTATTAGTTTTTATAAAAATAATGTGTTAGTTTCAAATGAACAAATTTAAATCATATCGATTTTTTTAGAAATTAATAATTTTTTGTTTATATACGCTACTAATCTAAAATAATATTTAAACTTTTAAACTTAACTAAAACGAAAAAAAAAAAAGAAAAAGAAAATGAATACGAGAATTTAGTGCAATCATAAATATGGAAAATCCAAAAAGGTAGAAACTGTATGTGAGTAGTGTATATTTATTGATAATTATTTAAATTATTAAATGAATAAAAAATTATAATTATTAAAAAACGTCACATAAATCTTTCCAATTACCTGTCTATGTAAATCAAATGAGTCAGAATAGATTTAGTTCTCTATATAAATCTAATGACCCTATTTTAATTTATGCATGTATGCATGCTGTCCTAATAAATCTAATCATTCTGTTTAGATTTGTTAGGATAGCATGTATACATGTATAAATGAAAACAGTCTGGTTAAATTTACAAAGACAGTGTACTATTTTAATTTATATAAAGAGTTAAATTTAGTCTGATTCATTTGATTTATATAAAAATATAATTAGGATGATTCACATTACGTTTTTTTATTTTTAGTGATTCACGTAAAATTGGATGAATGTTGGTTTATTAACGTTACCCTAAAATTATTTCATTTTTTTTCTCCTGGATAAGGTAATAGTGGTTATTAAGATGAAAAGATAGTTATTTGTTGTGGTGGATGTAGGTGGAGACTTTAGAGAGTATTAAATGACAAAAATGACTAATCGAGAATAATCATCATTGGATTAGAGTGATATTTGAGTCAGCTTGTTTTTTAAAATAACTATTTGGTCAAAATTAGATTAATATCAATATAATTTGTATTTAAATATTTTAGTCAAACCTGATCTTAATAGAAAAAAATTTTATTTGATTAATGCTTGCCAAAATCATGTTAAGGTATGTAATTACCAAAAAGTGTATGTTATATTTCTTTAATATTATTTTTAATTCAAATTTTTAAAGTTAAATAAAAGATATTAATCATTAAAATAATTATATCATTATTATTTATAATTAAATAAACTATTTAAATAATTTTCATATTAATTTAAATATTTTCAAATTAATATTTTCATTCAACATATTTAAGAACAAAAAATATGAGATTAATTAAATCGATAAATATTTATTTTTTTTAACTAATGATACAAGATTTAAGTCTTAATTTTTTAGAAATAAAAAAATAATTTATTATATTTTTTAATAATGTCTTACATTGTGTAAATCAATTATTTTTCAGAGTTAAAACAAAAAAAAAAATTTTCCACCATTGGGAACAATACGTCGTTGACTCAGCATTTGATAAGGTCAAACAGCCATTTGGGCAAGGAAATGTATCTTTGAGATATCATTATGTATTCCAAACTTAAATTTCTATTATCAATTTTGAGAACCAATTTTTTCGATGATTAAGATAACTAATATAAAATTTCAAAATTCTTTCGTATCTTGATGAAACGACAAAATATTGATCAATAAAATTAGACGTCTAAAGATTTTTTTAACTTAAGTCTCTAATTAAATTGTTGGGTGTGTTATTTTCTTTGTCTAAAGGTGTGATTGTTGCTTTTTCTTTTTTTTTCTCCTTAGTTATCTTCTTTTTTTTTTGCGTGCTTTTTTTTTTTAATTTTGTCATTATTGCTGCGACCATCAATATTTCTGTTATCATCATTATCGTCACTGTCACCTTTTTTCTACTACTATTTTTTCTTTTTTTTCCTCATCTTCCTTCATTAATCATTATCAACATTATTATTATTGTTGTTATTTTCTTCTTCTCCTATAAATATTTGGTCACAAAAAAAAAAACTAAATCACCAAAAAAAAAAATGTTCAACAAGAATATTAAATATAAAAATTTTAGTGCACAGCATAAAAAAATTAGTACACAGCACAGAAAAATTTGTGCTATATCAAATAAATTTTTGTATTATGTACAAAAATTTCTATGTTATATCTATAAGTTTGTGTGTCATGTACAAAACTTTATGTAATGTGATTAAAAATTTATATACTTTGCAATAAAACTTGTGTGCTTTTTAATAAAATTTTTGTGTTTTGTAATAAATTTTTTGTGCTGAAAAAGCGCAAAAATAAAGAACTACATGATAGATGTGCGCATTTTTTGTTAGGCTTGTACTAATTTAATTGGACATGATTATCAAAAATGCTTGTATATGTAACATAACTGAATGTTAATATTTGCTATCGTTACTTCCTTGCGTTGAAGATTATTTTTTATTGTTTAAGAGATTATCCAAAAACAGAATTATTTGGGATCGATACAAAAATAATTTCTAACTTGATCTTATGCAATAGATTTATAGAAGTAAGCGGAACAATGTCTTTCTCTTCTTTATTGTTATTTGGTAGATTTGGCGAGATAATAATAATAATATATTCAATAATAATGACTTATCGACTACTAATAAAGTGATTAATTTTATTTAAAGTACATCTAGAGAGTTTTACTCTATTCTTTTTCATAAAAAATCTTTAACATCTTCTATATTGGTTTTTCTTTATTCCCTTTTCTTCTTAATTCGGTTAAATTAAATTCAGATACTAATCTTTTGAAATAGTAAAAATAGTAAATTTTAGTTGTATTTTGGATAATTCAATTAGTGGTTGAATTAAAAGGTGCATAAGATCTCTTCCGCTAATGAGTGTTTTTAGATGTGAACTTCATGTAATTTAAAAAAGTATGTTTTGGCTATAGTCTATAGAATGTGATTTCAAAAAAGTTATTGCTAAAACTAATTGCTTAAAGGCTTTTTAATCTAATTCAAATAAGAGAGAGTGGCCATCTTAGGAATGAACATGATTTGATTATAAAAAAATCAGGACTTCTTGCATCTTGATTGGAATATAGAGATCAATGTCATTCAAAGAACAACAAACAATGCTGCTGATCTCATGTTTTGCAGCAATTGATGATCGAGAGTCTGTGGAATGGTTTTTTCTATGGCATGAGCTTCAACATGTTATTGAGAATAATTTGTTTGTAGCCTTTTAGGCTTTGTTATTTATCTCTAGACCAAAAAAAAGCGACAAAATATCTATCTAAATGCCTCGTATAAACACTCATAACTCATAAGGATATCCAATTTTTAAAACCTCTAAAGTCAGAACCACACAAACGGCTAATGAATTGTAATAATTTTTTCTATAGGTTAATAAACTGTATTAATAATTTGTTTATATGTTTGATTTTGTTATCGTTTGAATATGCTATTATTTTAATAATTAGGTAGCTAATATCATTTATTTTTTTTAATTGTAAATTTTAAATACTAAATTATAAATTTTAAATTCTAAATCATTAAACTCTCAATAACATAATTTTATAATAAAAAATTAACTAATATTAACTAATTAAAAAAATAATTTTTTTAATGTATTTTGTTAATATATATTTTAAGAATACATTTTAAAAATTAAAAAAAGAATGTATTTTATTAAAAATTATGAAAATATATTTTTTATTTTTTTAACACATTAAATGCATAAAACCTTAAAAAATATTATTATTATACTCTTGAAATGTACTTTTGACACAAATTAATCTTTTTGTATTTATGATTAGAAAAAAAGACACAAAAAGGAAGCACAAAAAATGCTTTCCTTTTTAATCCATTGATTTTTTTTTCCCTTTGTGGGAAATCTATAATTATTAATTTATATATTAGTAACTAATTTAATGCTAATTGAATTACCTAATTGTCCATATCACATTGTTGGTTGAAGAAAATAAATAAAACAAACGGCGTTGAAAGTTGTAAGGTACAGAGGGTTCTCTAAAGTGATCGGTTTCTTTTCTTTCTACGAATCCAACCACTTAGAATCCGCAAAAATCGTGCGGGTTTTTTTCATTTCATAGATTTGCTTTCAATCTTCACTGTCTCCACTAAGCGCTTTCCATAAATTAAATATCAACACCCAGAAAAACGTTTTCTTTTTCTTGTTTCGTTTTTCTCATTTGTTTTCTCCGCTTCCAAAATTTGGCACCAACCCACCAACGACTCTCTGTAGCTTTTTAGTTTCTACATCTCATCCTGAATTCTTGATCCATTTCTTGGTTTAACTGCTCTAAAGTTGCTATCTTTTCTTTGTTTTTATTTGATTCCTCAGAAATTTGTTCAGTCACATTGGTTAGTATCACAGGGACTTGGAGCATTGCTTAATTTTTTCCCTTTTTTTTATTTTTTTAATTATTAATTAGTTTTGTTCATTCTTTAAGCTGGACTTTCCATCTATCTACTTGTGCAGTAGTTTCTTTGTGCTAGATTACTGAAAGGTAGGGTTTTTCCATTCAATCAGAAATTTTGGTTTTGATTGTTACTTTTCGTGGAAGTTGAACATTACATTATTTAAGCTTATTCTTGTGGCAATACATTGATGGAAGGTTTTTCACTTTTCTGTTTAATGCTGATGATAGAAAGGAAAAGGATAAAAAAGTTGTTTGTGGAGTTTAGGTACTGATTTTTGGTATGTATGTGTGGAAGGGAGAGGGAAAATGGATTTTTGGGTAGTTGTAGCTGGTGCTGGAGCTGGGTACTTAGCTAAATATTGGAAAAGGGTTGCAAAGAGTAGTGATAGGTCACCTCATTTATCTTCAGAGGATCCCAATTTGGAGAACTGTGAGTCCCCGAGAAGCTCCTTTCGCGGGCAAGCATTGAGAGATAGATTGGGGAAGAATGTTCCTTTGGATAGAAGGATTTCGGATGCGAACTCAACGGATGGTCTTTCGACTCTAGATCTGGCTTCTAACATAGGGCTTGATGGTGAAGAAGTTAGACACTTGAGGACTTTGAATGATGGCGATGTTCCTTTTGGATCGAATTTAACAGGTTTATTCACAGCTAATGGGAACTATGATGATATTGAAGATGGAAATGAGCAAAGCTCCAATGTTAGTAGCCATTGTGGTTTCCTGCATCCGAGTTTGCCTAGAAGAGAAGTGAGTTCTATACTTAATGTATCCGGAAATAAAACCTCTCTTAGGACTAAGCGTAGGCGTGTTCATACTAGTAGACCAATAAGTTCACTAGAAAGTTGCTTAGTGGCTCAGCTATACAAAGAACATGCTGATATTGAAGAACGCTTTGTTACTTCTGTTTCATCGCCATCTAGAGCCACAGGGTCATTTCATGTATGTGATAGAAGCCAAAAAATTAGCAGCGCAGACGATGATGATTCTAGCTTTGTGTTTATTGGAAGTGAAGAAAACAAGTTGCTCAGGGAAGCCAGTCAAGTGAAAGATGAAAATATATTATTTGGGGTCCCGCCATTGCCAAAAATTAGATCATCCAGTGGTTTCAGGAAGATGAGATTTAATGCAAAAAATAAGCAAAGTAGGAGAATTTGCTCTTTTAATGGTGTGCTAAATGGAAAAGACGTCTATACTCAACATGGTATTGTTTCTTGATACAAAACTACTGTTTTAGATTTCCTGCATCTTAAGTATGTGATTTATCAGTAGTCCACCCATTCTGATATCAAATTGTTGAGCTTCATCTGCATTGTTTGGTTGATTACAAAGAAAACAAATAGTAAATTGTTCTATTTTTCTCATGCAATCCATTAATCCTGCAGAACATGATTTATATATTAGCAGCTATCTGAAAATCAAATAAATTTTGAACTGATAAAAAATGTTATAAAGTCTCAGGGATTGTTGATTTTTTTTTTCCCTGTTTTAATGATTGTGTGAAGGAAATTATGAAACAAGAAAATTTTCTTCCTGTTTTTTGCTTCCAGTCTTCACCGTTTCTCATCTTAAAATCTTGAGAAAAGAAAAATATGAAATGAAATATAGAAACCAAATGGGTGCTTAATTTCTCTATGCACAAATCTAGTTATCATGAGAATTTGGGCAGTCTCATTAGTCATTATTCCTTTACAAATGGATGATGCTTTGGGCCAAAGCTAGGAAGAAATTGCTTCAGGTCAATATGTTCATTATCTGCAATAATTAGAAAAGTACTTGACCCTTGTAGTGAGATCAAATACTGTATTGAGAACTTGACTTTTTAAAAAATTAGGTTGCTTAGCTTCCTTCGAGTTTATATCACGTATCTGATACTCAATTTGTAATGTTGTGTGTTTTGCTTTGATAACTACTATTATTGACACATATGTCATCGTCAGATGCAACATTTCTCTTCAGTCTTGGGATTTCTTTTGGTATATTATCTACCACCTTGGCAAATAAAAGAGAAATGGACAAGTTGAGAGAATTGCTGAAGAAGAATGAGAATTTGGTTCAAGATCTACAGGAAGAACTTGACATGAAGGATTCAATGACAGTGAAGGAGTTACATAGTGAAAACTATGGTTCACAGGATACATGTGATCATTCCTTCTGCGATAAGGAGCTAAATGGATTTTCCCCTGAAAAGCACACGGATAACTCTCCAATAACTAACCTCAAAAAAATATATGATGAGAAGGAAGATGAAAATTCGGAATGTATGAGCAAAATTGAAGCGGAGCTTGAAGCCGAACTTGAGAGGTTGGGGTTAAACATGAACGAATCTAGCCTAGATAGAAGACTGTCTGAGCTTGTCGAGGTAAGCATTAATTTTATGTTTCAGTTTGTAGTAACAACATAATTGTATAGGGACATAACATTGTCCTTTCCTCCTTATATTTTACATGCTTTTTGTACTTACGTTATCAGCGCAACAAATGCGTCCGTGGTGTGTTAATGTTGCCAAAATTAATGCAGGTTGATGCTGACTTCGTAGCAGATTTTGCTCAAGGTGAGTTGCGAGCTGACATGGTCGACGGGGAAGATTTTGATCTCCCAAAATCAAATGAGGACGCCAGCGACCCTATGATCGTCCCTGCAAACTATGCAGTTTCACCTCATGAACTTAGTTTGCGTTTGCATGAAGTCATCCAATCAAGACTCGAGGATCGTGTGCAGGAGCTTGAGCTTGCCTTACAAAATAGCCAGAGGAAATTACGTGTTATGGAATCAAAGCATGCAGGTAGTTCTCAAGAGTATTTCCCAAGTTGTAAACAAGCATCCTCCTTTGCCAAAGGGAATATTTTGACCTACGATGACTGCGACCCTATAGCCGAACCCAGAGCTGCAAATTTATCCAGTGAAGCTCTAGCTGAATACAATGAGGCGTTTGAAGATTCAATCAAGATAGATGAGTCTGAAGAACATTCACTACCAAGCAACTATGACAGTGCCAACAAAGGACGTTCGCATATACATGATTGGGACGTGTTCGGGGAGGATCAACATGGTGGAGGAAATGGTTCCATGACTCAGTCCCCTGTCAACGGAGAGAGACTTTCGATGGAACTTTCTTCAAGTGAGGTGTTGATCTTGGCAAGACAAAGCTCTAGTGTTCAGGGATTGGATGATGTAAGTGGAGATGAAGATTGTGATTGTGATTCCGAAATGGAAAGGCAATTGATAAGGCAAATTGTTGAGAGGACCAAAAAGGGTTCTCCTGTTCTTCAAAATGCACGAAGGATATTGTATTCTATGGATGATGATTATGATGAACACTGATATCAGATGCTTTTAGGTATGTAGGAGTAGAAAGAGGGTATTGACTTTCCATTGGGGGTTATAAATGTTCTAAGGATCAGTATAGACTATAGAGTTAGTTAACTGCATGTTCCGGGCTACACTTCCTCAGGGCATGGCAAATTTTCCCTTTTTTTTTTTTTTTTGGAAATACATTGGCATTACATAAAAATATGAAAGAATTATTCAGCTTTTTATAGTATTTTTTTTTTCTCTTTGGTGGATTTAGTTGAGTCAATCTCAACAATTCGCAATTTTTAATATCGTTCGAATCACAATTAGCAAATAGCAGACACAAAATAAAGCAGAAAGTACAAAACGTTACTTGATTCACAAAATCTAAAAAGAAAATGAGAAATGATTCGAGGAACACAACATAAACAAAATCTCCTAAATCGATAAATAACTATTTCCCCCAACAGTCTTGGATTATTGATGCAACAATTCACTGATTTACATGCTGTAGAAAAATCTCAATTTGGTCAAATACCAAATCACCTCAAAGTGAGCAACAAAAATATGCACCATTCTTAACGAGAGAAGGAAAGGATGATGCATAAGATGGGTACATAAACTGTCTTCTCTATGCATTGCTGATTGAGATAACATGTTTGGATTGCACATCAGATTTTCAAGTCCTTAGAGATTATATAAAGGTGTAGGCCCTAAAGCACTAGAGCATAGTAGAAACCCCAGGAAAACAAGTATTCCATCAAGCCCTTTTGGCAAAGTCATCGGTATCATCATTGTCATCTTTGTAATTTCCTTCTACTAAGTCCATATCGTCGCCTTCAATGCTGGTTTCTTTGTTATCCAGTTGGTCACTACTGCCATATCCGGATCCCTCACTTCCATCAAATCCACCAGCACTGGCATAATTATCACTGCCACCAAAACCAGCAGATGTTTCATGACTACCTACACCAGCAGCAGCATCAAAACCAGGAGCACTGCCATAGCTATCACTTCCTCCACCACCACCAGCAACACCAAAATTCCCACTGTTACCACCATAATCTCCACTGCCACCAGCACTGCTACTTCCATAACTGTCAGGAGTGGAATAGTTATTGTCATAGCCACTGCGACCATAATTGCCACCAGATCCATAGCCGCCTCCACCGTAACCTCCAGCAGCATTGCCACCATAACCGCCACCACCACCACCACCTGGAGCACCATCATAAGGAGAGTTACCGTAAGCACTTCCATAGCCAGCACCAGCACCATATGGTGCATTGCCATAAGAACCACCAAAACCACCACCTCCACCGCCGAATCCACGGGGCCTTTCATTAGCATAATTTACCCTAATCCGGCGACCATGAAGATCCTGAAATTTACAGATAGATAACAATGTTATCATATTTCTAGCAATCTAAATTTCAAAATTAAATAAGAAAAGGTTATTGGAGAATTTAAAATGCCAAAAGATATCAGATGGAAAGCATAACCAGGAAAGGTGTACACATCCATTGTCACAAATAAGTACACAATTTACCTGAAAACATACACAGACTATATATATGCATTAAAAGTACACAACACTAAACAAGTTATGGTGTTCTTGCTGAGGACCGTGTCAGCCCACATCAAGCTACACCAGTGACCACAATCTAAAGGGAAAACAAGAAAAGACTAAAGAGAAACATTGTTTCACACTCTAGACAATCTAGAATACAACACTGTTATTAAATAACCAAGATATACTCTGTGAATTCCCACAAACTAAATGGCATGTATACATAAATTCAGAAAGTAGTCATGAACAATTTGCAGAATCTGCTGTAACCAATGACATTCACGAGATAATAATACAATGAACAACTAATATGAATTACCTGTCCATCCAAGGCTTGAATAGCACTTGATGCCTCCTCAGCTGAACTGAAAGTAACAAAACCAAATCCCCTGGATCTACCACTATCACGATCCACAATTATCCTTGCTACAAGTACAAAGAGCATGGCAGTTAAGAACCAATGTTGAAGAGTAAATTAATATAGACAATTTTCAAGAACCAAAAACCATAAAAGCAAACAACATTAAGATAACAAAAGAAGCAAGTGGAGGAAAAAGAATCTATGTACCATCAACAACTTCTCCATATCTTGAAAATGCCTCCCTCAAACCTTGCTCATCAGTAGAATATGAAACACCTGCAACAGAGGAAATGTTAATATGTATCTATCCATATATCAATATCTATTATATTATTAGTATCAGCTACATTACACCAAAAATAAAACATGATGGATGCAACTTATAAGGTATTTCAAACTTGAATCCACCTCCAATGAACAGTTTTGAGCTTGGAGCAGATGACATGCACCGTATTGCCTGGAAAATAGATGGGGATGAGAGCAATTCTGAACTGATCTGCTTGTTTGCAGCATTTCTGAGTAAATTCCCAATTCGACCAAAGAAAGCCATCGTTGGAACCTGAAGTAAACCGCAAACCTTGATTATTATTATGTTCTATATATGGTATTTCAACATCAAAAAACCAGATTGCCGACACATATGAGACGAAAACAAAGAAATGCAGAAAGAAAAATTAGCCAAATTATTTACTTCAGCTTGTTACACTCAAACTATATACAATCATTTCATTGTTCTTGTCCTAATCAATAACATAAATTCAAAAGCCAGCCATCTTTAACGCTTTCATTACCTAACTATTAGTTTCAGAGAGCTATCTATCAATCAAATTTCAAGCTCCCTGATCAAACCCTTGCAATAACCAATGAAATAAGACCAGCGGATTGAAAACCAAAACGAAAAGAGATATATCAATATCATAGGTAGCATAGCAAGATCAATATTCTCAACTTGTCAAGTGCCGGGGAAGTAATACAAATAAACAACAATAAATTGAATCGGACGATGAAGAAAGAACAAGGCGGAGATTAAAAAAATATAAACGAGAGCAGCACAGTGAAGAAGAAAAAGAAGAGAATTGGAGCCTGGGAGAGTACCTTTGTCAAGTGCTAAAACCCTAAGCAGAGATATTTTTAACCTTTGCTGGAAACTGAAATTGAATTGAATGGGTTTATGTAAATGAAATTCAGAACCAAAAATCCTACGTGGAGACCTGGGGAAAAGCCGATATCAACCCTTGATTTCGGTTCGAGAATCTGTAGCCGTCCATGCTAGTAATTTGTGTGTTTTATTTGGGCCTCCGTAAGAGATGGAGAAAGCAGGGAAAAAGGAATTTGTTCAAGCTTTAATGAGAAATGTTAGGTAATTGAAATTTATTGTTTTCTTTTTTTTTTTCGGTGGACAAATTTATTGTTTTTCGTCATCAATGAATTATTTTTTTTTTATATGATGCAGGATCTAAGGCCCAAGACAAACAAACAAAAACTAGCCTACAGATTCTTAAAAATCTAATTCCTTTACAGCATCTAGTAATAATGAAAGAAAAGGTGGGGCCTCCTCGAAGCATATCAAACCAGCAACAATTCTTTGGGTGTTCTTTGCTAGTGTAGTGTATGTATGGGCAGCAAAATTGGCTTCCCAAAAATATGGCAGACACGAAGCAGGCCTGGCTTCATGAGAAGGTTTTTAATTGCACGAATTAGAGAGGTGCAAGCATGGAGTTAATTCGTCTGATTATGGATAAGATGGAGGGAGCAGGCTGAATCAATTTCCACCACAATCTTCCTGAATCCAAATTCTATTGTCATCTTTAATTCCACATATATCTCCCATAGGCCATAACTCGGCTGTAGTTATAGTCATTTTTCCAATATTAAGCATAAAGTCCACAACGAACCAGCCATGGGAGTCTCTCAAAAGATCCTCGCAAGCTCCGTTCTTTGAGGTGGTGAAAAAAAATCCATCAGAGTTCAACTTAACCCAGCCTTTTTCAGAGGATTCCCAGCCCATTTCCTTAATAATCGAAGAGGCGAGATTTCTTCTGTCGTGCTTTCTTAAATTTAGAAAACTTTCGTAATTTTTTGCTATTTTTTGCTAATTTGCGGTATCTCTGAGCTTTGAACTTCTCCTTGACTGAAAATCAATTCCTTTCTGTTCCTCCAAAGATTTAACAGTAAATACTCCTGTAGCATTTGGCACCCAAGCTAGAGAGAATCATCTTCTAATTCTGGCTAAGGTGCTTTTATTATATTCATCAACTCAAGAATTTTTTCAGGGAGAACCTACTGTAAGAAGTCCCAGTTCAAATTACCATCTTCCTTGGCATAAATTGCTGTTTCTCCTTCGCTTTCTCATCATCTATTTGAACAATCACAAACTGTTTTAAGGAAGCTATACCCGAGATCTAATGATCTTTCTAGGAAGAAATATTGCTGTCATTGCCAATTCTCTAGATAATTTGAGTTTTAAACTGCTCCCATATCTTAGCAATGTCTTTTTAGGCATTCGAACAATTCAATTTCTGGTGCACCTTGGGGATAAAACTATCACCACGTCTATACTTAGATCTCGTGATTTTGACTCACAGAGAATCTCCATTAGCAATGAGTTCCCAAGCCAGCTTCATAAGAAATAGGTAGTTAAAGTCTTGGGCCTTCCATATCCCTATTTCACCCTTGCTTTTGGGCTTGCAAACATCATCCCAACTGATAAGGTGGATCTTTCTTTTTTTTTTTTTTTTTTTTTTTTTGACTCGTAAGGAGAGATGTTTCTCTCTAGGAAGCTGTGACCTTAAGAAGAATATGGTGCTTCTCGGATTGGCGGAGCTTCATTCGATCTTTCCATTCTGTTTCAAACATGTTACAAACATTTTTAGAGTTTACAATCTTTTTTTTGTATCTGGAACCAAGACGAGTGTGTTGACGAAGCCAATGTCTAATCCCACAAGAGAGGGTTGTGAAGGATATGTTTTGAAACTGCAAGACAATGCAAAGGCTAGAAAAGCACCAATAAATAAAAAACTGGTAGGGAATATATTTTTAATTTCAGCAATCAAGAGGATGCCAATAGAATCTACAACGACGGTCCATGGAGGGTGTTGGGACATATGCTGAGCTTGCAATGGTAGAGACCCGAAGTGTCTGAGTATGAGGTAAATTATTATCTTCTTTCTATTTGAATTCAAATACATGGTTTACCTCTAGATAAGATAAATAGAGAGAATGCTATAAAGATAGGAGCTGCTGTGGAAGAGTGATTAAAGTGGAGGATCCTTTTGTGGAAGGAAATCTACTTAGGACCTTCTTAAGAATAAGGGTAGGGTTGAATACCCTTGTTTCTCTAAAAACTAGATTTTGGTTTCAAAGGAGAGAAAAAAATTAGTCATGGGCTACGATAAAGTATGAAAATTACTACTATAACTATGAAAGGATTGGGCATGATAGGAGGGTATGCAAAATAGAAATAGCTATATCAGTTGAAAATTCAGAACTATCAAGATATGGTCAAGTCTCTCATTTGCGGGATTAAGACCGATTGCTACTTTAGTTGCAAGGTTCGGCATTCAATTACAGAAGCAAAAAAAACAGTGATTGGGAGGCACGTGAAGAAAGCCTTCAGAATGAAAAGTCCAGGCAAAAGAAACCAAGAGATGAGATAAGGTCAAATCAACAGCAGGATATGTTTGCAAAAGCTAGTATGATGAGTGACAACCAAGTGAGCCTAGAGGATACAGCTTAAAGACAGAGATCGAGACACGTGGAGGAAGAAATTACAGTTGAAAAAAAATGAAAGGTTAGATGAAGAGAATGCGACTAAAGAGGGAAATATGATTTATTGGAAAAGTAAGAATGGGTAGAGTACAAACAGATGAATGGAAGTAGAAGGAGGATACGAAGTAGAAGAGGCTGATGTCATGATTTGTCAGAATTCTTTTCAAGAAAGATCTAGAAAGGATGAAAGGGAAAAAAGAGCTAATGAATCTATCGGGCCTAACCAATTGGACCTAAGTGGGAAACACAAGTCTCAAATGAAGCATATTAAGCTAAACATGAAAATATTAAAAGGGAAGAAGGCCTTGGAGATGGAGGTTATGGAAGTGGGCTGGACAAATGATAATAAAAATTTCAATATAATGGGTCAAAGCCTTTCACGAAACAGATCAGTAGAGGAGAATACTAGTCCTAAAAACATAAGAAAAAAAGGAAAGAAGACACAAGTCCATGGAACCGAAACAAGGGAGTATTATTTTGTGAAACTTTTTGATGTTGATGATGATGATGATAAGACAGAAACCGACAAGGAGGAGAAGTTACCAGAGGCATTGGAGATAGAACTGGTGCACGGCAGTAACCAAAAGCTAAAAATCAAAAGAAAATGAGAAGAGATTAGCCAGCAAGACATAACAGAAGAAAGGACAAGTATTGATGAGCAAGGAAATGAAGAAGAGAGAAGTAAGAGAATCAGAAGGGAACAAGTCAAAGAAAGTGGAAATGATGGCAGAATGGATTTATACAAAGATGTTGCTAGGAAATATGGACACAAGGCTGAGGAGACGGGCCTAAACATGCCCCACCCTCAGCCATGAGTATCATTAGTTGGAACTGTCGTGGGATGGCGGCTCCTGCAACAGTATCCGAATTGTGTAATCTGTGTATATAGATAAAGCCCGCTATGGTTTTTTTATGGATACTAGAGCTAAACAAGAATTTATCAATAGAGTTAAGAAAAAGTTACATTTTGATAAATGATAAATCGTTTTGTATAGAACCCCGAGGAATGTGCGGCGATCTCTGTCGTTTCTGGAATAATAAAGTTAATGTTGAAGTTTACTCGTGGACCAATAATTTTATTAACGCAAAAGGGAATAAATGGATCAGCCACTTTGTTTATGGAAATCCAATGTATTCACAAAGGAAGAAGCTCTGGAGAGAATTGGCAACTAATAAGGAGGATCCGCTGACTCCAAAAATGTTCATAGGAGATTTTAATGATATTTTAAGCCAAGAAGAGAAGATTAGGATGCATCCAAAACCGGTTAGTCAAATGATGGAGTTTAGAAATTTTGTGAATTATAATAGCCTAATGGACTTGGAGTTGCAAGGGTGAAAGTTTACGTAGTTCAGTAATCCAAGAAGTGGGTTCATCACAAGGGAGAGGATTGATAAAGCTTTAACAAATTGGGAATGGCGAAAATTATTCCAACATACCAAATTGGAGTTCTTGCCTGCAGTGAGCTCGGACCATTATCCTATTGTCTTAACACCGGAACCGAAGAAAAAATGTAAAAAAGTGTTCAAATTTAAAGCTTTTTTGGAGGATCACAAAGAATGCGAGGAGATCGTTAGAAAATGGTGGAATAGGAGAACAAAGAGGGACAGCAGATGGGATAGCTAAATTGAGAAGATGAATAACTGCAAAAAAGAATTACAGAGTTAGAGTAAAAAAATATTTACTAGAGCGGATAAAAAGATAGCTAGGCTATATAACAAACTTCAGCATCTTCCAACAATGAATTTGCCAGTAAATCAACAAGAAAGGATAGTGCAAATTAAGGAAAGAATTAAACAGTTATGGGAACAAGAGGAGATGTATTGGGGCAAAGGTCAAGATTAAAATGGATACGATTTGGGGACAAAAACACAACGTTTTTCACGCAACAGCAATCCAAAGAAGGGATAGGAACATGATTAAAAAGCTAAAGAACTCACAAGGGGAGTGGGTCTGTAGAAGCTTGGAGGTGATGAAGCTCATTAAAGACCATTATACTGATCTTTTTAGGGACTCACAAAGTAAAAATTTAGAATAGTGTTTACAGAAAATTCCAAAGAAAGTGACTCAAGAGATGAACGAGAGTTTAACAAAGCAAGTAACAGAAGAGGAAGTTAAGGAAGCAGTTTTTAGCATGGGGGGTTTAAAGGCACCAGGCTCGGACGGGTTCAACGGTTTGTTTTATTAGAGGCATTGGACCGACATAAAAAATGAGGTATGTGATGTGGTTAGAGAGTTCTTTACAAAGCAATCATTATTTGATGAAATTAGTGAAACAGCGATACCTTATTCCCAGGATTAAACAACTAGAAACCCTGAACTACCTTAGACCTATTAGTTGTTGTAACTTCATCTATAAGATTATTTCAAAGATTCTAGTAATGAGGCTGAGAAAGATATTAGACAAAGTGGTGTCCTCAACTCAGAGTGCCTTTGTAGAAGAGAGGTTAATTTAGGATAATATAGTGATAGTTCAAAAAGCACTACATAGTCTTAAAAAGAAAGAAAGGAGGAGATCAAAAAACCTAGCTATCAAGTTGGACATGAATAAAACATATAATAGAGTGGAATAGAATTTCTTGAAAAAAGTGTTAATGGCTTCGGGTTCACTGGGGATTGGATGCAGCTAGTCATAAAGTGCATCAGGAGTGTGAGCTATAGGTTCAAGGTGAATGGGAAGTTGTCATAGAAGGTGATAACCCAAAGAGATTTTCACTATTCCTAAGAATGAGGCTCACACAAATGGAGTTATATATGGTTTCAAAGTCACACCCAATGCCCCTACCATCACTCACCTCCTATTCGCATATGATTGTATTATTTTAGTTGAGGCAAAAGAAGAAGAGATATACTAGATCATTTTGATCCTGAATAAATACACTAAAACATCAGGTCAATGCATTAATCCAGAGAAATCGGGTATAATTTTTGGAGAGCAGGTGTCGATACAAGTAAGAGTGAATATTGAAGAAATACTTGATATAGCTGTATGGAATAATATGAAAAAGTATCTTTGCTTACCATCTCAATGGAGGTGATCCAAGAATAGAGCATTGGCATGGATAACGGAACGGGTGATGAGTAAGTTGGAAGGATGGAAAGAAAAATTATTAAACCAAGCAGGAAAGGAGGTATTGATTAAAGCAGTAGTTCAAGCAATACCAACATATGCGATGAATGTGGTTAAATTTCCTAAGAACTTTTTCTAGAGATTAAGTGCCAAAGTGGCAAAGTTTTGGTATGGACAAAGAATGCGTGATACATTGGAAGAGTTGGGATAAGTTAATTATGAGTTAAAAAGATGAAGGTTTAGGTTTCAAAGATTTTCATGCTCGGAATTTAGCTCACTTGGCCAAGCAAACATGGAGGATTGTAGAGAATCCGGAGTCTCTGTGGATAAAATTTTTGAAAGCAATATACTTTTCAAATTGTTCTTTTTGGGAGGCTCGAAGGAACACAAAAGCATCCTGGATGTGGAGCAGTATTCTAGAGGGGAGGGACTTTTTTAGGTGGAACGGTAGATGGAATATTGGGAATGGGAGAAAAGTGAAGGCGTGGGAAGATAAATGGATTATAGATTCCAAGAAAATTCAGAATGAACCACATAGAGAGGTGCAATTCGTTAGTGAACTGATTGATTCAGGGGAGGGGTGAAATTCTAAGAAGATTAATTCTATTTTTACTTTAGAGTTAAAAGATAAGATTATCAAAACTCCTATTAACTTATTAGAGATGAAGGATTGATTGGTGTGGCCATATACTTTGGATGGATCCTACTCTATTAAGTCGGGATATTATGTGGCAAAGAAGCAACAAATCGAATTAAAGGGGGGGAGAAGCGTCCACAAGTAGTGATCTAAAGGAGTTATGGGCAGAAATTTAGAAGATTAAAGCTCCTCAAAAATAAATATATTTGTGTGAAAAACTGCACATAATACTATTCCAGTGAATGAGAACCTGTTCAAGAGGAGAATTGCTAAGAGTTCTATGTGTCAAATTTGTAACTTAAAAATTGAAATCACAGAGCATGTTATTCTTTTGTATCCCTGGACGAGAGCTGCCTGGTTTGGCACCCAGTGCTACAAATACCCAACTACGGACACGGTTTCATCATATGAAAAGTAGGTTCTAGAATGTATTAAAGAAATATGACGAAACATAAAAATAGCGCAAGATGTTTTAATCAGTAGGATAGCCTATCTTAGTTGGAAAATATGAAAGATCAGAAACCAAGCAGTATTTTAGAAAATAGAGATCAATCCAGCCAACACAATTCATAGAGCAAAAATAATAAAGATACAATTCGTAGAAGTAACACATGATAGGCATATAGAGAATCAACAACTAGTACAAAAAAGAGGTAGAACCATTACGTGGAGACCTCCGCCCCAGAGCCTTGGGTAAAGGCTAACGTTGATGCATCTTTTACGGCAACAACAGGGACAGGAGTCACTGCAGTGACAATCAGAAATAGTGCAAGAAATCTTGTAATTGGAGCAACAACAAAAATTACGGCGTGTTCTAGTCTAGCAGCAGAAACTTTAGCAATCATACATGCCATTATTCTAGCAAAAAACATGGAGATGAAGAAGGTGTTAATAGAATCAGATAATGTAATGCTAGTGCAGATGTTGAAATAAAAAAGTAGAATAGGTGAAATTGATCCTATTATATTGGATATTTTTGAACTTACAAAAAGAAAAATTGAATTTGGCTTCACATGGATCCCAAGAGAAGAAAATCATCTTGCTCACAAGGTTGCAATATTGGAGGCAATGGGAGTGATGGAGAGATCATGGATCATCAGACCGCTTTTAGAGATAATTGTACAGATGTGCAAAGATGCACCCATCAAGTTGGAACAGCATAATTGTAATGGAGGAGTAGTGTCAGAGCCATGGGAAGGGTCTTCGGTACAGCGGCGGTGACTCTGGGAAGAGCTCTATCTGCGCAACCATGGTGTAGCGGGCGACGGCAGCATGTTTGTAGCAGATGAAGGACTGCCTGGGGGATTGCAGAGATGCATATACGCAGACTAGAGACGGAAGATGAAGTTTGAGAGCAAAATTGAGGGATCACTAGCGCTATACCGTTCTCCGACTCCCAGCAGCAGCATCGTCTTGGAATAAGAGAAACACTTCCAGTGTGGAGGAGTCTCAGCCTCACCCAAGCGAAATCAACGCGATTAGACCCATCTCCTTGCAGCGAGTAGTGTCGAATTCGCATCCCTTACAACTTGTAATTTGATAAGAGTATTAGATAGGTAGTTGTGCCTGTGAGTTCACATGAGGGAGAATTAGTTTGAATGTGATTAGTTGAAGAGTTGGAGCGCTGAGCATGAGTGGCAAAGAGAAGAGGATTAGTTGTTCTTGTGGTTGGGTCAGGCTTGTCTGACACTAACCCAATCCAAAAAAAAAAATTATCAATACTATTACAAACCTCTTTGGGGATCTTATGGTTTGTATAACATAGCTAGGGATGACCGTCAAAACAGATTATACTAACGTAGTAACGTGCATCTTCCTACTAAGGAGAGAGTTTCTATGTTCTAACTAGAGAGTTTCTTCTGCATTTTCTCAAAAATTAACTGGAAGTGATGCTTGTTGCACTTCTCATGAATAAGAGGCACCCCAAGTATTTTTCCAAATTTTCAGTAGGTTATACTTAATTGGTTATTAAGCTCTTGCTTAATAGAGTAATGCACATTTTGGAGAAAAAGATGCACGATTTTAGTCACTTTTTGGCTTAAATTCCCACAAAACATCTTTAGTGCTTTTTTAGTGACTCGAACTTGATCCTTATTCGCTTATGCAAAAAGCACCAAATCATCTACAAAACAAAGATGAGATATTTTAGGCCTATTTCTAGATAAACTGATAGACTTCTATTTTTTTTTTCATTGACCAAAAAAATTAAGATCTGTGAGTTTTTAATTTTCATGTGAATAAATTAGTTATGAATAATAGCAAGTTCAATGTCCCAAAATATTTTATTCTAAAGAATTCAGATGCCTTCGGCGAAGCTCTGGACTTCGTTGTTACAAGAGTCAAAATCAAGCTTTTTAATGATGTTCATCACTTTATTCCCTAAAATATGAGTTTATATAAGAACACAAATATTATAATTATATCTATGAGTCATATCTTTAATCGTAATATGATGTTCCTTTACAGTTTGAAACTAAAATATTCATATTAAATAATTAAAAAGAGTAAAGAGAAACATCTTGATGTGGACAGATTCAAACCTATATAGGTTTATATTCTGAAAGAATATTCTTCATATTTAAAATTTGGTAAGAGAGCTATAGCTCCTTATTTTGGTAGGGATTTATATCTTCTAAATCAAGTTATTTAAAATTTCTATCTTAACTGTCATGACTAATACCTCCCCTTCCCATAATGCTTGCAATAAGAGTGTTAGTGATATTGTCATTATTGTCTGATGTAGAAATGAAATCTCCATTTTGATGCCTATTAGCAATTTTTTTTGTAGTATACTAAAACTCTTTTAATAATCTTAGTATTTATCTTCTATTTTTTTTTACTAATAATAGGTTGAGTATTCTTTAAAGCTTGGAGCTGGTGTTTATTATCTCCGATGATCAATTTTTCGTGGTTCTTTTCTTAGTTCAGGTGTGTAGTCTTCTTCTTGCTAATTTTTGTATTATTTTTTTTCGCTGTGGATAAAACTTTTTTGTTTTTGTAAGATTTTTGGGCGTTAAACTGGCTTCCAGACTTTTAGTAATGTATGACATTTTTTATTCTTTCTCTCAGCATTAACTTTGATATTAGTAGGCTGATATTTTTTTTTCAGTGATGTGTTGCTGATTTTCTTCGTTATTACTTTTCTGATCCTCCTTTAATATATAGGATCTGAAATCTAGATGTTTAAAAAGTTTCTTTTTCTTCTTTTAGTATATATTCTATCCTTGATTTGCTCCTTCTTTGATTCTTTTTTACTAACATTTAAGTATGAGATAAAGTATATTGTTGATTATTAGATTAAAAAGATAAAGTATGTTGTTAAATTATTAAACTAAAGGAATTAAGATGATAGCTAAATGATAGCCAAAAATATTAACTTCTAATGACCCTCTAAGATTCCTCTCGGCAAAATCTTGACCAAAAATTAAGAAAAAAACTTTGCTAAAATCTTGATAAAAAAAAAGCTTTGTTAAAATAAAAAATAGAGTGAATACCCAACCGGTCCCTAATAATTTTTTCGAAGGGATTATGAGATCTCTAAACAAAAAAATATCTTTTCCAGTCCCTAATCTTTATTTTTATGAGACTAATTAGTCCATGTGTTAATGATAAAAAATATTGACAGAAGGGGCTAATCAGTCTCATAAAAGTAAAGATCAGGAGTCGAAAAGGATATTTTTTTTTCGTTGAGGGTCTCGATTGTCTTTCGAGATAATTGTCGGAGGCCGTTTAGGATTTTTTTTTCTAAAAAGTATTTAGAATTGAATTTTGATATATTTAGTATAATCTATGTGTATTTAATTACATAATGTTACTTCAGTAAAAACAATTACTTTTTATTTTAATTGCTTAAATAATCATTTAAGACAATAGATATAATTAGACAATTGTATAAAATATTAAATACTATCTTTGAATCAACTAAAGTCTTTAATTTAAGGGATAAGTACTTTTTTCGTCCCCAAGGTCTGGGGTCAAAATCAAAATCGTCCCTGATCTTTTTTTCTTATTAAAATCATCCTCAACGTTACAAAACGTTATAAAATTGTCCTTTTCTACTTCTATTTTTTTTATTTACCAAATTACCCTTTATTATTAAAAAATTATAAAATAAAATAATTATAAAATAAATAAAAAAAAAAAGAAGAAAAGGGGGTGGGGGTCTGAAGAGAGAAAGAAAGAGGGGGGGGGAGTCCGCGAGAAAAAAGGGAGGGGGAGGAGGGGGAGAGAAGAAAATCGGAGGGGAAGGAGCCGCGCTCCACGCCGTCCGGTCGCACCGCCGTCGCGCCGTGCTCAGCCCAATACGTGCCCCGCCGCGCCTCGCCGCCAGATCCGCGCCTCACGCCGTCACCCATGGAGCCACGAGCTGCGCCGGTCGCCGCCGCTTCGCCGCCGCACCACACCGCACCACCCCACCACCGCTTCTTCTTCTTCTTCTTCTTCTTCTTCTGTGAACTGAATTTGTTGTGGAGTATTATTGTAAAATTTGTTGTGCATATTTGAATTTTCTGAATTTTCTGTTGATGATGATGATGACTATGAAGAGAGGGGCATGAAAAAGTGGGGTGAGGGGGTGAGGGGCAGTGAGGGGTGGGGGTTACAGTGAGGGGGTGAGGGGGAGGCAGTGAGGGGTGAGGGGTTACGGTGAGGGGGTGAGGAGGAGGCAGTGAGGGGTGGGGGGTGAGGAGGTGGGTGAGGCAGTGAGGGGTGGGGGTTACGGTGAGGAGGTGAGGGAGTCGGTGAGGGGGAGGCGGTGAGGGGTGAGGGGTGAGGGGTGAGGGGTGGGGGTGGGGGGTTACCGGAGTGGGGTGAGGGAGTTGTGTTTGTGTTTGTGTTTGTGTTTGTGTTTGTGGTGATGGTGGTGGTGGTGGTGGGTTGGTGACAGTGGAGGTGGTGGGGTGAGGAAGGTGAAAAGGAGAATGATGATGATGATGAGGGTATTTTGGTCCAAAAATTTGAGAAATGATGATTTTAAAACGTTTTTGAACGTTGGGGATGATTTTAATAAGAAAAAAATATTGAGAACGATTTTGATTTCGACCCCAGACCTTGGGGACGAAAAAAGTACTTATCCCTTAATTTAATTATCTAAATACATTAAGAAGAAAATTACCCTATTAAAATAAATCACCTCTAAATTTACATAAATACAATTTTTTAAATAAGGATACGTGTATGTGTTTTTTTCTATTTTTAAGTAAACTATGGTAAGGTGCCGCGATTTAACAAATACACCTAATTTACTGTAGACTATCACGAATTAGAAAGAGAAAAATACTAATCATAAATTGCAGTAGACTATCACGATTTATATTTTATTGATGGTGTTTATAAACCCCTCTAAACTATTACAGTTAATGTTTTGGCCATGTATAATTAGTTAAAACGGTAAAAAATTATTTACTCATTTTCTAAAAATATATCTAACATGGTTAATATATCTATTTTTGAAAAATACACAATATATCTAACGTATAATATATCTATTTTTTTATTATTTCGATATTCTTCTAAAAATAATATACAATAAATATATTTTCAAAAAATGAGTAAATACTTATCGTTTTAACTAACTATACATGGCATAAGGCACATTTTTTTTTATATTTAGAGAGAAAATATATGAAAAATATAACAACTAAACAATGATAGCTTTTATGTATTTATTTGACTTACTTCTTCATGTATTATACCATTTTTTATCCTTCATAAATAATATATTTTTAAAATATATCTGATGAATTTAAAAAAAACTATATTTTAGTTAAAAAATATTTAAATTATTTTTGACTTATTTGTTCACTAAAAATAAGATAAAAATGCCAATTAAAAAAAAAGAAAAGATATACAAGTGGTATAGTAGACATAAAAGAGTAGGTCAAATAAATACATACGAAATAATTATTAGTTGTTTGGTTATTTTATTTATGAAGGATAAAAAAAATGGTATAATGCATGAAGGAATAGGTCAAATAAATACATAAAAAAAGTCTTTGTTTATTTGTTATATTTTTTCATATGTTTTCTCTCCAAATATAAAAAAAATGTGCCTTTGATTAGGTATAATTACTTAAAATGATAAATATTTACTCATTTTCTGAAAATATATTTATTGTGTATTATTTTTAGAAGAATATTGAAATAATGAACAAATAAATATATTATACATGTTAGATATATTTTTAAAAAATGAATAAATACTTATCATTTTAACTAATTATACATAATCAAAGCATAAATTGTAGTGGTTTAGAAGGATTTATAGATATCGTCAACAAAGCATAAACCGTGGAAGTCTACCGTAATTTATGTTTAACTTTTTTTATTCATAAACCGTGACAATATCTTTTTATTAAATCCTAGTACCTATCACCGTTTACATAAAAATAGAAAAAAACACATATACATAACTTTATTTAAAAATTTGTATTTTAATAAATTTGGAGGTGATTTATTTTAACAGGGTAAATTGCCCTAAATTAAGATAATAAAATTTGCTCGTAAAAATAATAATAGAGTAATATCAGAAATCAGATTTTTCGGCCAATATTAATCAACATTATTAAAATTATTTTGTTTATATCTTAAATCATAAACCTTTAACTCTATACAACACTTTATAAATATAAACTATAAATTCTATAGTTAGCCCAGCATTAACTAATTAAAAGTTAGTTTTTATATTTTCTCTAATAACAACTATAGAATAAACAACAAACTTTTCACTCGAATATTAACGACAAAAATGATTCTATTTTTATTAACGACAAAAATATTTTTAAATTTGGCATAAATATCTTCTTTGTAGATATTAGTAGAAAAATATATTAGTAACATTTGATTTTAATAAAGTTTTTTTTGTAGTATTAGTAAAAAAATAAAACAGTTTTATCTTTAAAATTTGATAATTTTATGCTAAATAAATTTTTTTATGTTTTTTATCAGTGACTAAAAATATTTTTAAAATATGAAAAAATTTCTAAAAATAAAAATTTTTGTCCGATTTTTTATATATACTCTCTAAATAGATTTTCAAATATTTTTATAAAATTTTAGATCAAATATATAAGTTGTTTCTCAAATACAAAAAATCTTTTATCATTTATAAAAATATTATTAATTATTTTTGTAATATTTTATAATATTTTAAGGGATAAAGTATACTTTTTGCCTCTGAAATTTGATAAAAGTTTTAAAAATATTCATAAGTTTTATTTTGTTTTAATTTTGTTACAGATATTTTTTATTTGCGTCAAATATACCATTGACCGCCAATTTTTAAAAAAATTTAAGACCAATTTAACAACAATTTTATAAGAACAACACTCAATACAAGTAAATCAAGCATAATTTTCATACACTATTGTTAGATTAGTCTTAAATTTTTAAAAAATTTAGTTGTTAAAGGTATATCTGATACAAATTAAAAACTTTTAAAAATTTATGGATATTTTTAAAATCTTTACCAAATTTAAGAGAGAAAAAATATTCTTTATCCTATTCTAAGAGTATTTTTATTGTGAGTAAAACTCCTCCTCGATCCTTAACCATTTACCAAATTGACCTGGCGTCCCCTTACCATTAGAAATTAACAACGTAGTCCTTAACTATTCTCTCCGTGTGACCAAAAGGACCCTCTTACTGGTACTTCCGGTTAAGAGGGTCCTTTCGGTCACACGAAGAGAATGTATAAGGACCGTGTTGTTATTTTCTAATGGTGAGGGGACCGGAGAGGGATTTTACCTAAAATTAGAAAATAAATAAAAAAAGCATTGTTTTAAGTTTTGCATCTAATGCATTCTGCCATATTTTACATGTGGACAGAGAGCAAACAACGTTAAACTTAATAGATAGCACGAAATCATTAACAACGAGACTTAACACAAAAGTGATAATTATTTGGGTTGATTAAGCATTATTATGTCTTGGATTTAGGGTTTTAAGAACAAAATGTATGTTCTATATTGTTGAACCTAAAAAATAGTTAGTTCAAGATTATTATTCCATACACCTTTTTCTAGAAAAATTAAACTGCTTTTCTTATTAGTGAAATTAAATTCATCAGCCATAATTTTAATAGTAGGATACACGTAGAGACTAAATATTATTTTTAGATTTTTAGAAGTGATATTTGTTTCATCCAAATATTCGTGATATGACGAATTAATTTTAATTAATTTTACGTATTTTAATTTTGTTTATTTAGTTACTAATTTGAATTTTATGTCAGAGGATTTAGAGTTTTCTTTATTTAACCTAAAGTTGAGTGAGTTTCTTTGATTTAATTTTCAAACCAGTGAATAAATTATATTGAGGTATTTCTTTCTTGTTGCATCAAGAAATTCAGTAAAAAGAATATTTAGTCTCTACGTGTAACCCTACTATTAAAATATTTAGTCCCTAACCATTTAGAAAAGGACCTGGCGTCCCTGACCATTAAAAAATAACAATACGGTCCTTATCCATTCTCTCGTGTGACCGAAATAATCTTTTTATCGATTTTCGAATAAAAAGTAATCGGAAGTATTGATAAAAAGGTCCTTTTAATCACACCGAAAAAATAATTAAGGATCGCATTGTTAATTTTCAATGGTAAGGCAGCGTCATGTCAATTTTGTAAATAATTAAGTACCGGAGTGGGGTTTTACTCTTTTATTGTTATCGAAAGGGAAGGTTAGCCTGTGTGAGGTTTTGGTAATTCACCCTAATTATTATAAATTATTTTTTCTGATATACAATTTTTTTTTTTCAAAGAAGCCACATCCTCTGAAATTTTCGATCCATGATCCGCACACACAGTCGCTGACTTGAACGAACTAAGAACAAAAGTGGAAACCTGGAAAAACAAGGGATTGGATCTCCAATGGATTCGAACGCCATGGCACAACTCCAAAGACCTTCAACCCAAACCCCAACCCTGCTCGATTCTCTGGGCGAAGAAATCATCAGAATTGTAGCCCCAGTCTCAATCTGCATGTTCCTCGTTGTAATCCTCGTCTCCATTCTCAACACCGGTGACTCTTCCTTCTCCGTTTCCAGCATCGCCACCATTGCGTACACCGAGACAACCTCCGATTCCTCCTGGGACAAGTTCCTAGGTGCCCTGCTCAACTCCCTCGCCTTCGTCGTCGTCGTCACCGTGGCCACCTTCGTCCTCGTCCTCCTCTTCTATTTCAGGTGCACTGGCTTCCTCAAAATCTACATGGGTTTCTCCGCTTTCGTCGTTCTAGGGTTCCTCGGCGGGGAAGTTTTCATCTTTTTGATTCAGCATTTTAGTACCCCAATTGATTGTTTCACTTTCTTGTTGCTTCTGTGTAATTTTGCTGTTGTTGGTGTTATGGCTGTCTTTATGTCGAAAATGGCTATTATTGTTACTCAGAGTTACTTGGTTGTTATTGGGATTCTTGTAGCTTATTGGTTCACTATGTTGCCTGAATGGACCACTTGGGCCATGCTTGTTGCCATGGCATTGTATGATCTTGCTGCCGTTTTGTTGCCTATTGGTCCCTTGAGGCTTCTCGTTGAGCTCGCCATATCGCGGGACGAGGAGATTCCAGCTTTGGTTTATGAAGCTAGGCCTGTGAATGTTGAGAATTTGGATCCTAGGGTTGCTGTTGCTCAGAGGAGGCTGTGGAGAGAGAGGAGGGTTACCGAGAATTCTAATCTCCGGGGTGATGCTAATGTGAATGTTAGTAATAATAATGCCTTAGGTCTTGGTGCCAATGCTGAGTTGAACCCTGGTTTGGATTTAAACAGCAATAATCCCAGTTCGGCTGGGGAAGATGCTATTTTGGATTCGAATTTGAGTTCTAGTACTTCTTATGGGATCTATAGTGACAGGAATTTGGTTAGAGCTGAAGAGGGGCGAGTTCAGGAGACCAATTCAGAGGTTACTACCCCATTGATTGGTCATGGAGTGAATGTTCGGATACATAGCAGAGCAGAAAATGTGGATGCATCAGATGAGAATTTGATGTTGGAGGGAATTGGATTGGGTTCATCCGGCGCAATCAAGTTAGGACTGGGCGATTTCATCTTCTATAGTGTTTTGGTTGGCAGGGCTGCAATGTATGATTTTATGACTGTGTATGCGTGTTATCTCGCTATCATTGCTGGTCTGGGGATAACACTGATGCTTTTGGCTTTTTATCAGAAGGCTTTGCCTGCTCTTCCCGTGTCAGTCGCACTGGGGGTGCTGTTTTATTTCTTGACCAGGCTCTTACTTGAAGTGTTTGTAGTACAATGTTCCATGAATCTTCTGATGTTTTAAAGTCAGATGTTATTTCTTGAGTCTAGTGCGTGGCTAAAATGAAAAAATATATATTCTATGCTTATATATATAGTTATATACACTAGGGAAAGTTCTGGGCTCCTATGTTTACTAGTAAGGCTTTTCAGAACTGTATCTGTTCTTTCTATTCTATAGCACATAACTTTTGATGTCCCTCTTGGATCTAAGAAGGCCCTCTTTGGAGACCAATGGGAGAAGGGAAATGGAGATGTGGCAGATTGAATTTGAATACCCCACATAAAATTGCCATAGCCACCCTGGTAAAAGTTGAGCATTGCTCAGCAGCTTTGAAGCCTTTGACTGAAACACTAGGCGCTGCAGGTTGAGGATCTGTGACCAAATTCACTCAATTCATGTTCTTTAAAGTAGAATAGGTCAGGTGAAAAAAAGAACGAAAATGAAATTAGTTCAGCATGAAACATCATAATCATTAGTTGTTAGTCAAACTTTTATATCATTACTTTGTTGGTTGAAATAACTTTAGTATGAAAATAATTCATTTTCTTGTGAAAATCAGATGAAAGTTAATAGTTATACATGGATATCATTGGCAGCTAGTCTCAGCAAATATCGAATATTATGAATGAATAGGATGGAAGCAAATTCCTTCAAGGCAAGAATGTTTGTGTTTATCTTGTATGTTGTAAGACATTGGTAGTTGGTACTGCATATTTTCTACTTAGTGAAAGTAGGGACGCCAACACAACCCTACCCGGGGCGGGGCGGGTGTCTAACTGGAGTGGGATGGGGTCGTATTCAGGGTGGACCTGCCTTTAGCCGTCCTTATATATATATAACTTGTGTCTTAATTAATTTATGCTTGGATGGTGTTTATGGTTTTATAAAGGTTAAATTACACAGTTGGTCCCTACACTTTCAGTGAAATTGCAAATTGGTCTCTATACTTAAAATTTGTAATTTAGTCTCTGTCAAAGTGCTTCATTTAACAGAATATTTTCAGTATATTTTCTATTTTAACAGAATATTTTCAGCATATTATGAAAAATATTCTGTTAAATCAATACTTTTTGACCAACAGGGACTAAATTGTAAATTTTAATTCTCTTCAGGGATTCAATTACAAACTTTTAAAGTGTGGGAACCAATTTGCAATTTCACTAAAAGTGTAGGGATCAACCGTGTAATTTAACCTTTTATAAATTTTGAAATTTAATTTAAACGCCGGATCCTAAAAGTTATAGGGCGGGATGGGTACCTTATGGATACGGTTAGGATACAAAATTTTACTACTCACGGATAGTAGCAGAATAGGTTCTATATCGAATAGGTTAGGGTGATGCATCGGGTAGTGCGATACCGTCTCTAAGGTAGCGTTTGGTGGAGAGACAGAGACAGAAAGACTAAGACGGAGAGACAGAGACTAAGAGACAGAGATTAAAATAAATTTCAGTATTTGCAAAGTGGGAGACAAAAATTAAAACAAGAATAAAATTCTAATTTAATTTATACAAAGGATAAAATTGAAATTAATTAATTGAAATGAAAGTATTTTAGGTATAAAATGTTATCAAAGTTTCAGTCTTTATCTCTAAAAATTTTAGTCCCATGTGTTCCTACTTTTTAGAGGTATTGAAATACTGAAATTTTGGGGACAGAGACATAAATTTTAGTATCAGTCTCTGAACTAACAAACATGATACTGAGTCTTAGTCTTTCAGTCTCTTACCTCAAAACAAACGCTATTTAAGTGAAAGGTGCAGAACTACTACCCACTGATTCATTGCCAAATTCAACTGGAATGCTCTATTCTAACAAATTGCTTAATATATGACATTTTTTCATTCAACTTATTGGTCCATAATCCATTCTGCTGAAATGAATTTGCCTCTTGCATTTACACGTTTTCATATTAGGTAGACAATTCTGCACTAGTGAAATGTGGTTGCAAACCTACACAAGTTATATAAGAAGCTGCATAAGAGTATGTGTCTCTGATCTTTTTTTTTTTTTCTTTTCGGAGCCAAAACATAATTATATTGATTAGAAATACGGACCATCCGGATAAAGTAAAGGGAAGGGAAGTTATATTTATTTAAGAATGAGATCTATCCATTGAAAATTCTAATTGACATTTTCAATCGTATATTGTTGCCGTTGATTGAAATCAAAACCCCACTGGTAAGCAGAAAATCCTTGTTTGCATTTATTTGACTCACAACTTCTTCAGTTGCCGGCATACAAATAAAAAAATAAAGAAAAAGTCTGTTCTACCTAAAATCAATCGACAAAAGTAACTTAGGATTAACAGTAATATTCTCCGTGAGCATTACTATAAATAAAAGCTAACTCCACCCTTCTTCAGCAACTCCGTTGTAGTCTAGGTGGTTAGGATACTCGGCTCTCACCCGGGTTCAAGTCCCGGCAACGGAATTTTTGTTTCCTCTTACTCTCTCTTTTACTGCTTCTTTGTGAACTTCATCCAGTTCTATGTATGTATACCTCAGCAAAAGCAGGAACATGAACATGTTAAGCTTTCCCGTCTTCACATGATAAATAATAGATATTATTAAGAAATATTATTTTAAATATGTAATCATGAATACAAATAAAAGATTTTTTTTCTCAAAGGTATATTTTTTAAAATATGAAAGTTTAATTACATAAAAGTATATATCGTAAACACTATAAGAAAAATGCTGAAATGCTGAGTATTATCGGATTTATTATTGGAAACAATCAGACAGTATAACCCTCGCCAGTAAATATTTACCGTCGGTTATTTTACGTTCGACGATAATTACTGTCGGATTTTGTGACGGATAACCAGCTCGAAAAATCAATTAGTTATCAGTGAATTTTTTTGACGGTAATATTGGTGACAAAAAATGGTGTTCTGCACCATATTACCGTCAGATGATTCCGACGGTGATGTCTTTTTGTTTAAAATTTGAAATTAATGGTCAATTTTAATTTTAAATTTACATTTTTTCACACAATTAGTGGTCAATTCATAAATAATGAAAATTTTTTTATTTAAAATAAATAATACAATGATCAAATAAGTTAAAAAAGTCAAGTACATCAAATAAATATAATGAAACAATAAATTAAAAAAACTAATATCTACAGATCCAGGCAGTCGTCGTCGTCAGTCCTATGGCCCTGAGTCTGCAGCGTAGAAGGTGGTGATGTTCGTGGGCCTGCAGCAGGACCGCTGCCACCAACAGGGTCGATGCCAGCGGCGTGCATCTATTCCTGGTACACTTCCATCTGAGCCTCCGTATGCTGCATCTGCTCCAACGACTCCCTAAACTCCAACCTAAGCTCATCAGTAGACGTCACATGGGTGAGGATCTCCTAATACCTCTCCCAATAATAGTTAAGCTCTTGAACCTGCTGGTGAAGGCTGCATTGAAGCTCCTGCACCTGCAGCCTCAAATCCACGCCTTCATCGGGCTGACGACTCGACTGGTGGCGGAGCTTGACAACAGCCTCAATATCGAGGTGCGGAGGCTGCTGGTGAAGAATGACCCCGTCCCACATACGTGGTTCTTGTATAGGGCTAAGGCAGTCTCGCGCCAAACAGCATCGGGGTCGACGATCGAGACCGCAGAGCCATCTGCAGCGTCCTCCCCGTTTTGCTGAGACTGCTGAGTCACGGCCTCTAGTCTCTATGTGTAGGACTCCTATGCAATTAACACAAGTTATTGTAATTAGTAAGACAGATATACAGTTAATTTCTAATAATTTTATAGCAGAAGATAATCAGATGTATGTTTACTCACATAATGGTTCTGAGACCGCTGATCAACAAATCTTGCTTTGTTCTCCTGCAGCATGTGGGTGTACTTGAACGTCTTTGCCAATGTGGCCTCGCGGTCAAATAACTTCAACTACACAAGTTGCATCGAAATACAAAATTATTAGAATGCCTAGTAATGATATGCAAAAAGAATATAACGAAGTTATTAAGAAAATTAAAAGAACTACATACCAGCCTAGATTTGGTCTTCATGAAGGTCGCGGAGCTGCCGGTATACTTGGACAACCTGGTCGATGCCCTGTTAGCTCTGTTGGTGAGACATGATAAACCCCTATTTTGTGGTTTATCTTATCCTTAATTTAGGGGATTTTATCAACCTATCTCACATTTATTCAATGAAATAGCATAGTTTTGTAATTCTCCCAAAATTTGTGCTTAAGTGTGAAAACATGTTTTTTTAGGCCTTTAAATAGCTAAATTTGATTCACTTGGATTCCATTCGATGCCTTGATATGTTTGTTAAGTGATTTCAGGCTTATAAGCAAGGATGGGATGGAAGAAGTGAGGAGAAAAGCATGCAAAGTGGAGAATTCATGAAGAAATGAGCATTTGGAGGATTCAAGCCCGCGCGCACGCGTCATCCATGCGTACGCATGAGGAGGAAATTCGCCAGCGACGCGCACGCGTGACGCTGATCACGTGACCTCATTAAAGTAAATTCGCTGGGGGCAATTTCTGAGCTTTCCAGGCCCAAATCCAACTCATTTCTGAGGTTCTTTGATGCAGAATTCAAGATTGGGCAAGGAGAGAGCAATTAGTTAGTGTAGGAAACATGCCTTAGGTTAGTTCTAGAGAGAGAAGCTCCATCTTCTCTCTAGAAATTAGGGTTCTTAGTTTAATTTCCTTCTAGATTTAGGTTTTGATTCTTGTTTTCAATTAGTTTTTCTTTTAATTTCTTATTCCTATATCTTTGTTCTCTTAGTTTATATTGTTAATTTCCCCTTTATGCCTCTTTTCATGTTGATGAACTCTTGTTGGATTTGGATTTCATTTAATGCAATTTATGTTTTATGTTCCTTTATTGTTTAATTGAGTTGTTATTATTGTTTTCTTGCAATTGGTAGTTGTGGATTTATTATTCTTGCACTTTTATGATGTTTTCCTTTTATGCCTATCAAGTATTTGACAAAATATTTGGTTGGATTTTAGAGTAGCTTTTTAAGCATTCTTGGCTTGGAAAGAGAAATTAGGCAATCTTGAGTCATTAACACCCAACTTATGTTGGTGATCTAGAGTTGTTAGTTAATATTGTTTCCATTGACTCTAATCTCTTGCTAATTCATTTAGTAAGTTGATTACGACTTTTGGATTGAGATTAACTAGTCCTATTTAACCTTTTTTCTATGTTGAAGATAACAGTGTACCTTCTTCCGATGTTGGAGATGACTTAATATGATTAGTTCTTGTTAATCATTGTATGATAATTAATGACTAGGATAGAAAGCCTATGTTCTCAATCCTTGCCATGAATGTCTCTCTTTTTAGTATTTGCTATCTTTAATTGTTTGCTTTATTTTTTGCCATTTAATTTCTTATTTTATCAACCCAATCCCCTTGAACCTCATAACCAATAATTGAGCACTCGATTGTAATTCCTAGGGAGAACGACCTGGGACTAATACTTTCGGTTATTTTATTGGGTTGGACTCGTGACAACCAAAAATTAAACTTTGATGGAGGATTGGTTGTTGGTGTAGACTATACTTTCAATGAAGTGATTCAATTTTATTGAAGAATTCTAGATCAACACAAAATACTACATCATGTTTTTGGCGCCGTTGCTAGGAAATTGCATTGTGTGCTTGTTATTGGTTATTGTATATATGTGAATATTGTGAATAGTTTGCTTTCTTTATTTGTTTTGGTAGTTTTGGTTTAGTAGTTTGTTTTCTTTATCTCTTGTTAGTTTTTGTTTTTGTCTTTCTACCAAGAATTCTCACCTCTTTGGCTATGAGTTTGGTTCAAACTATGTTGTAGGAAATGAAAGCTTCAATGGAGGTTTGCATCAAGGAATTGAAAATCAAAGGTGGGAGGAGCCTCAAGCATATGGATACTTGGTGCACGAAATTGTGATCTCTGGTAATGGCTCCATGGTGCGCAAAAATTGTGATTACACTTTGATTATGTAAAATTCATCGCTCTTTCTTTCTCTGGTAATGGCGCCAAAAAACATGATGCCAATACCATGGTTCACAACTTCGCACAACTAACCAGCAAGTGCACTGGGTCGTCCAAGTAATACCTTACGTGAGTAAGGGTCGAATCCCACGGAGATTGTTGGTATGAAGTAAGCTATGGTCACCTTGTAAATCTCAGTCAGGCGGATATAAAATAGTAATGGGGTTTTCGAAAATAATTAATAAAACAGGGATAGAAATACTTATGTAAATCATTGGTGAGAATTTCAGATAAGCGAATAGAGATACTTTCGTTCCTCTGAACCTCTGCTTTCCTGCTATCTTCATCCAATCAGTCTTACTCCTTTCCATGGCTGGCTTTATGTGATACATCACCATTATCAATGGCTACTTTCGGTCTTCACTCGGGAAAATGATCCAAATGCCCTGTCACGGCACGGCTAATCGTCTGGAGGCATCACCCTTGTCAATGGTTTCATCTTATCCTCTCAGTGAAAATGGTCAACGCACCCTGTCACGGCACGGCTATTCGTCTGTCACTACACCCGACAATCGCGAGTTTGAAGCTCGTCACAGTCATTCAATCATTGAATCCTACTCGGAATACCACAGACAAGGTTTAGACCTTCCGGATTCTCTTGAATGCCGCCATCATTCTAGCTTACGCCACGAAGATTTCGATTAAGAGATCTAAGAGATACTCATTCAGTCGAAGGTAGAACGGAAGTGGTTGTCAGGCACGCGTTCATAGGGAATGATGATGATTGTCACGTTCATCACATTCAGATTGAAGTGCGAATGAATATCTTAGAAGCGAAATAAGATGAATTGAATAGAAAACAGTAGTACTTTGCATTAATCTTTGAGGAACAGCAGAGCTCCACACCTTAATCTATGGAGTGTAGAAACTCTACCGTTAAAAATACATAAGTGAAAGGTCCAGGCATGGCCGAGATGGCCAGCCCCCAAAACGTGATCAATAGATCAAAATATGATCAAAAGATGCCTAATACAATAGTAAAAGGTCCTATTTATAATAAACTAGCTACTAGGGTTTACAAAAGTAAGTAATTGATGCATAAATCCACTTCCGGAGCCCACTTGGTGTGTGCTTGGGCTGAGCTTTAACTTTCCACGTGCAGAGGCCATTTGTGGAGTTGAACGCCAGGTTTTGATCCATTTCTGGCGTTCAACTCTGGTTTTTGATCCCTTTCTGGCGCTGAACTCCAGAATTGGGCAGAGAGCTGGCGTTGAATGCCAGTTTACGTCGTATAAACTTGGGCAAAGTATGAACTATTATACATTGCTGGAAAGCCCTGGATGTCTACTTTCCAACGCAATTGGAAGCGCGCCATTTCGAGTTCTGTAGCTCCAGAAAATCCACTTTGAGTGCAGGGAGGTCAGAATCCAACAGCATCAGCAGTCCTTCTTCACCTCTGAATCTGATTTTTGCTCAAGTCCCTCAATTTCAACCAGAAAATACCTGAAATCACAGAAAAACACACAAACTCATAGTAAAGTCCAGAAATGTGAATTTAACATAAAAACTAATGAAAACATCCCTAAAAGTAACTAGATCCTACTAAAAACATACTAAAAACAATGTCAAAAAGCGTATAAATTATCCGCTCATCACAACACCAAACTTAAATTGTTGCTTGTCCCCAAGCAACTGAAAATCAAATAGGATAAAAAGAAGAGAATATACTATAAATTCCAAACTATCAATGAAACATAGCTCCAATCAGATGAGCGGGACTTATAGCTTTTTGCCTCTTGAATAGTTTTGGCATCTCACTTTATCCATTGAAGTTCAGAATGATTGACATCTATAGGAACTCAGAGTTCAGATAGTGTTATTGACTCTCCTAGTTCAGTATGATGATTCTTGAACACAGCTTCTTTATGAGTCTTGGCCGTGGCCCTAAGCACTTTGTTTTCCAGTATTACCACCGGATACATAAATGCCACAGACACATAATTGGGTGAACCTTTTCAGATTGTGACTCAGCTTTGCTAAAGTCCCCAATTAGAGGTGTCCAGGGTTCTTAAGCACACTCTTTTTTTTTTTTGCTTTGGACCTTGACTTTAACCGCTCAGTCTCAAGTTTTCACTTGACACCTACACGCCACAAGCACATGGTTAGGGACAGCTTGGTTTAGCCGCTTATACCAGGATTGTATTCCTTTACGCCCTCCTATCCACTGATGCTCAAAGCCTTGGGATCCTTTTTATTTACCCTTGCCTTTTGGTTTTAAGGGTTATTGGCTTTTTGCTCTTGCCTCTTGGTTTTAAGAGCTTTTGGCTTTTTCTGCTTGCTTTTTCTTTCTTTTTTTTATTTTTTTTCGCCTATTTTTTTTTCTGCAAGCTTTGTTCTTTGCTGCTTTTTCTTGCTTCAAGAATCATTTTTATGATTTTTCATATTATCAAATAACATGTCTCCTAGTCATCATTCTTTCAAGAGCCAACATATTTAACATTCTTAAACAACAACTTCAAAAGACATATGCACTGTTCAAGCATACATTCAGAAAACAAGAAGCATTGTCACCACATCAATATAATTAAGCTAAGTTCAAGGATAAATTCGAAACTCATGTACTTCTTGTTCTTTTGAATTAAAATATTTTTCATTTAAGAGAGGTGATGGATTCATAGGACATTCATAACTTTAAGACATAAGTACTAACTACTAATGATCATGTAATGAAGACACAAACATAGATAAGCACATAACATAGAAAACGAAAAATAGAAGAAATAAGAACAAGGAATGAATCCACCTTAGTGATGGTGGCGTTTCCTTCTTGAGGAACCAATGATGTCCTTGAGCTCTTCTATGTCTCTTCCTTGTCTTTGTTGTTCCTCCCTCATTGCTTTTTGATCTTCTCTTATTTCATGAAGCATGATGGAGTGCTCTTGATGTTCCACCCTTAATTGTCCCATGTTGGCACTTAATTCTCCTAGGGAGGTGTTGATTTGCTCCCAATAGTTTTGTGGAGGAAATTGCATTTGAGGCATCTCCGGGATCTCATGGTGATGAGCTTCTTGCGCCTCTTGAGCTCTATGAATGGGCTCTCTTGCTTGCTCCATCTTTTTCTTAGTGATGGGCTTCTCTTCCTTAATAGGAATGTCTCCTTCTATGAAAACTCCAGCTGACTAACATAGATGGCAGATAAGATGAGGAAAAGCTAGCCTTGCCATGGGGGATGACTTTTCGGCTATTTTGTACAGTTCATTAGAGATGACTTCATGAACTTCTATTTCCTCTCCAATCATGATGCTATGAATCATGATGGCCCGATCCACAGTAACTTCAGATCGGTTGCTAGTGGGAATGATTGAGCATTGAATGAACTCCAACCATCCTCTAGCCACAGGCTTGAGGTCCAATCTTCTTAGTTGAACCGGCTTGCCCTTGGAGTATATCTTCCATTGAGCTCCTTCCACACATATGTCCATAAGGACTTGGTCCAACCTTTGATTAAAGTTGACCCTTCTAGTGTAGGGGCGTTCATCTCCTTGCATCATGGGCAAGTTGAACGCCAACCTCACATTCTCCAGACTAAAATCTAAGTATTTCCCCCGAACCATTGTAACGTAGTTCTTTGGATCCGGGTTCTTACTTTGATCATGGTTCTTGGTGATCCATGCATTGGCATAGAACTCTTGAACCATTAGGATGCCGATTTGTTGGATGGGATTTGTTAAAACTTCCCAACCTCTTCTTTGAATTTCATGTCGGATCTCCGGATACTCATTTCTTTTGAGTTTGAAAGGGACCTCAGGGATCACCTTCTTCTTGGCCACAACATCATAGAAGTGGTCTTGATGGGCTTTGGAGATGAACCTTTCCATCTCCCATGACTCGGAGGTGGAAGCTTTTGTCTTCCCTTTCCCCTTTCTAGAGGATTCTCCGGTCTTAGGTGCCATCAATGGTAATGGAAAAACAAAAAGCTTATGCTTTTACCACACCAAACTTAGAATATTGCTCGCCCTCGAGCAATGAAAGAAAGAATAGAGGAAGAAGAAAAAGAAAATATGGAGAAGAGGGGTGAAGTGTGTTTTGGCCAAGTAGAGAGGAGAGGGTTGTGTTGTATGAAAATGAGGAAGAATGGAGGGCTTTATATAGGGAAGGGAGGGGGGAAGGTTTCGGCCATTTAGGGTGGGTTTGAGTGGGAAATTGGTTTTGAATTTTGAAGGTAGGTGGAGTTTATGAGGTAGGTTTATGGGGAAGAGTGGATGGATGTGAGTGGTGAAGAGGTGATGGGGAAGAGAGATTGAGGTGATTGGTGAAGGGTTTTTGGGGAAGAGTGTTTATGGGATTGTGTGAAAGAGAGTGGTGAGGGATGAGAAGAAGTGAGTGGAGGTAGGTGTGGATCCTGTAGGGTCCACAGATTCTGAGGTGATCCTGCGGGGTCCACAGATCCTGAGATGATCCTGTGGGGTCCACAAATCTTGAGGTGTCAAGGCATTTACATCCCTGCACCAATTTAGGCATGCAAAATGCCCTTGCACACAACTCTGGGCGTTCAGCGCCAGGTTGGTTCCCATTTTGGGCGTTCAACGCCCATTTGCTGCCATTTCTGGCGTTGAACGCCAGAACCATGCTTGTTCTGGGCGTTCAGCGCCAGGATGCTGCCCATTTTGCCATGCTCTGTTCTGGCGTTGAACGCTAGACAGGTGCTCCTCCAGGGTGTGATTTTTCTTCTGCTGTTTTTGATTCCGTTTTTGATTTTTTTGTTTATTTTGTGACTCCACATGATCATGAACCTATAAAGACATATAACTAAGAAAAATATAGTTAGATAAATAAAAATTGGGTTGCCTCCCAACAAGCGCTTCTTTAATGTCAATAGCTTGACAGTGGGCTCTCATGGAGCCTCATAGATGTTTAGAGCATTGTTGAGACTCTCCAACACCAAACTTAGAGTTTGGATATGGGAGTTCAACACCAAACTTAGAGTTTGGTTGTGGTCTCCCAACACCAAACTTAGAGTTTGACTATGGGGGCTTTGTTTGACTCTGCTTTGAGAGAAGCTTTTTATGCTTCCTCTCCATGGATACAGAGAGAGATCCTTGAGTTGTAAACACAAGGTTGTCCTCATTCAATTGAAGGATTAATTCTCCTCTGTCCACATCAATCACAGCTCTTACTGTGGCTAGGAAAGGTCTTCCTAGGATGATGGATTCATCCTCTTCCTTTCCAGTATCCAGGACTATGAAATCAGCAGGGATGTAAAGGCCTTCAACCTTTACTAACACGTCATCTACTTGTCCATAAGCCTGTTTTCTTGAATTGTCTGCCATCTCTAATGAGATTTTAGCAGCTTGCACCCCATAGATTCCCAGTTTCTCTATTACAGAGAGGGACATGAGGTTTATTCCTGAACCAAGGTCACCCAGAGCCTTAAAGATCATGGTGCCTATGGTACAAGGTATTATGAACTTTCCAGAATCCTGTCTCTTCTGAGGCAATGTCAGTTGATCCAGATCACTTAGTTCATTAGTGAACAAGGGACGTTCATCTTCCCAAGTTTCAATACCAAATAACTTGGCATTCAGCTTCATGATTGCACCAAGAAACTTGGCAGTTTGCTCTTCAGTAACATCCTCATTCTCTTCAGAAGAGGAATACTCATCAGAGGTCATGAAAGGCATAAGGAGGTTCAATGGAATTTCTATGGTCTCTAGATGAGCCTCAGATTCCTTTGGTTCCTCAGAGGGAAACTCCTTATTAATCACTGGACGTCCCAGGAGGTCTTCTCCCTTGGGATTCACGTCCTCCTCCCCTTCTTTGGGTTCGGCCATTTCGGTTATGTCAATGGCCTTGCACTCTCCTTTTGGATTCTCTTCTGTATTGCTTGGGAGAGTACTAGGAGGGATTTCAGTGATACTTTTACTCAGCTGGCCCACTTGTGCTTCCAAATTTCTAATGGAAGACCTTGTTTTATTCATGAAACTTACAGTGGCCTTGGATAGATCAGAGACTAAGTTTGCTAAGCTAGATAGATTCTGCTCAGAATTCTCTGTCTGTTGCTGAGTGGATGATGGAAAAGGCTTGCTATTGCTAAACCCGTTTCTTCCACCATTATTAAAGCCTTGTTGAGGCTTTTGATCCTTCCATGAGAAATTTGGATGATTTCTCCATGATGAGTTATAGGTGTTTCCATAAGGTTCACCTAAGTAATTCACCTCTGCTATTGCAGGGTTCTCAGGATCATAAGCTTCTTCTGCATGAGAAGCCTCTTGAGTACTGTTGGATGCAGCTTGCATTCCATGCAGACTCTGAGAAATCATATTGACTTGCTGGGTCAATATTTTGTTCTGAGCCAATATGGCATTCAGAGTATCAACTTCAAGAAGTCCCTTCTTCATAGGCGTCCCATTATTTATAGGATTCCTTTCAAAAGTGTGCATGAACTGGTTATTAGCAACCATGTCAATGAGTTCTTGAGCTTCTGCAGGCGTTTTCTTTAGGTGAATGGATCCACCTGCAGAAGTATCCAATGACATCTTTGATAACTCAGATAAACCATCATAGAATATATCCAGGATCGTCCATTCTGAAAGCATGTCTGAAGGACACTTTTTGGTCAGTCCTTTGTATCTCTCCCAAGCTTCATAGAGGGATTCACCTTCTTTCTGTCTGAAGGTTTGAACATCCACTCTAAGCTTGCTCAGCTTTTGAGGAGGAAAGAACTTGGCTAGGAAAGCCTTGACCAGCTTATCCCAAGAGTTCAGGCTATCCTTAGGTTGAGAGTCCAACCATACTCTAGCTCTGTCTCTTACAGCAAAAGGGAAAAGCATGAGCCTGTAGACTTCAGAATCTACTCCATTAGTCTTAACAGTATCACATATCTGCAAGAATTCAGTTAAGAACTAAAAAGGATCTTCAGATGGAAGTCCATGAAACTTGCAGTTCTGCTGCATCAGAGAAACTAATTGAGGTTTCAGCTCAAAGTTGTTTGCTCCAATGGCAGGAATGGAGATGCTTCTTCCATGTAAATTGGAATTTGGTGCAGTAAATTCACCAAGCATTCTCCTTGCATTGTTGTTGGGTTCGGCTGCCATCTCCTTTACTTGTTCAAAATTTTCAATCAAGTTGTCTCTGGATTGTTGTAATTTAGCTTCTCTTAATTTCCTCTTCAGAGTCCTTTCAGGTTCTGGATCAGCTTCAATAAGAATGCCTTTTTCTCTGTCCCTGCTCATAAGAAAGAGGAGAGAAAAAGAAAAGAAGAGGAATCCTCTATGTCACAGTAAAGAGGTTCCTTATTGTTAGTAGAAGAAAAGAAGAAGAGAAAAATCTGAACTCAGAAAGAGAGAGAGATGGTTCGGATTTTTGGTGGGTGAGGGAGAGATGTTAGTAGATGAATAAATAAATAGAATAAGATGAGAGGAGGGAAATTTTGAAAATAATTTTTGAAAAAGAGTTAGTGATTTTTGAAAATAGTTTTTGAAAAAGGTTAGTAGTTTTTTTCGAAAATTCAAAATAAAAATAAAATAATTAGTTAATTAAAAAGAAATTTTTAAAAAAGAGGGAAGATATTTTCGAAAATAGAGAGAGAGAGTTAGTTAGGTGGTTTTGAAAAAGGTAAGAAACAAACAAAAAGTTAGTTAGTTAGTTGAAACAAAATTCAATTTTGAAAAGATAAGGAGTTGGGAAGTTAAAGAAGATATTTTGAAATCAAATTTTTGAAAAAGATATGATAAGAAGATATTTTGAAAAGATATGATTGAAATTAGTTTTTGAAAAAGATTTGATTTTTAAAATCTCAATTAGTGACTTGATTCACAAGAAATCATAAGATATGATTCTAGAACTTAAAGTTTGAATCTTTCTTAACAAGTAAGTAACAAACTTGAAATTTTTGAATCAAAACATTAATTGTTATTGTTATTTTCGAAAATTTGATATAAAAATAAGAAAAAAGGTTTTTGAAAAATATTTTTGGAATTTTCGAAAATAACTAAGAAGTTTGAAAAAGATTTGATTTTTGAAAAAGATTTTGAAAAAGATAAGATTTTTAAATTGAAAATTTGATTTGACTCATAAAAACAACTTGATTTTAAAAATTTTTGAAAAAGTCAAATCTAATTTTCGAAATTATGAGAGAAAAGAGAAAAAGATATATATATATATATATTTTGAATTTTTATGATGAGAGAGAAAAATTAAAAACATCATTTTCATGTTTTTCTCTTTTATTTTTGAATCAAAACAAGGGATGCATGTAGGAACACTATGAATGTCAAGATGAACACCAAGAACACTATGAAGATCATGATGAACATTAAGAACATATTTTTGAAAAATTTTTTTAATGCAAAGAAAACATGCAAGACACCAAACTTAGAATTCTTTAATGCTTAGACACTAAGAATTCCAGAATGCATATGAAAAACAAGAAAAGACACAAAACATGCAAATGCAAAGATCAAACAAGAAGACTTACCAAGAACAACTTGAAGATCATGAAGAACACTATGAATGCATGAAAATTTTCGAAAAATGCTATGAATATGCATTTGACACCAAACTTATAACATGACTCAAGACTCAAACAAGAAACAGAAAAATATTTTTTATTTTTATGATTTTCTAATTTTTTTTTGTATTTTTATTTTAAAATTTTCGAAAATCATTTTGAAAAAGAAAAAATAAGGATTCAAAGTTTTTAATATGAATTCCAGGAATCTTGCATTCTTAGTCTAAAGCTTCAGTCCAGGAATTAGACATGGCTCACTAGCCAGCCAAGCTTTCAATAAAAGCTCCGGTCCAAAACACTAGACATGGCCATTGGCCAGCCAAGCTTCAGCATATAACAGGTGGATCATGAACAGTAGTAGGTGGATTAGCACCAACTAGCTTTCTCTTGATAACGAATTGCAAGCCTCAGTCCAAATGAATTTAGACATGGCTTTACAGCCAGCCAGGCTTCACATGCTTCATGAAACACTAGAATTCATTCTTAAAAATTTTGAATAAAAATATATTTTTGAAAACATTTTTATTTTTTCGAAAAACAGGTGAGAAAATTTTGAAATATTTTTTTTTTGAAAAATTTTTTGAAAAGAAAACGAAAAGAAAATTACCCAATCTGAGCAACAGGATGAACCGTCAGTTGTCCAAACTCGAACAATCCCCGGCAACGGCGCCAAAAACTTGGTGCGCAGAAATTGTGATTACACTTTGATTATGTAAAATTCATCGCTCTTTCTTTCCCTGGTAATGGCGCCAAAAAACATGATGCCAATACCATGGTTCACAACTTCGCACAACTAACCAGCAAGTGCACTGGGTCATCCAGGTAATACCTTACGTGAGTAAGGGTCGAATCCCACGGAGATTGTTGGTATGAAGCAAGCTATGGTCACCTTGTAAATCTCAGTCAGGCGGATATAAAATAGTAATGGGGTTTTCGAAAATAATTAATAAAACAGGGATAGAAATACTTATGTAAATCATTGGTGAGAATTTCAGATAAGCGAATAGAGATGCTTTCGTTCCTCTGAACCTCTGCTTTCTTGCTATCTTCATCCAATCAGTCTTACTCCTTTCCATGGCTGGCTTTATGTGATACATCACCATTGTCAATGGCTACTTTCGGTCTTCTCTCGGGAAAATGATCCAAATGCCCTGTCACGGCACGACTAATCGTCTGGAGGCATCACCCTTGTCAATGGTTTCATCTTATCCTCTCAGTGAAAATGGTCAACGCACCCTGTCACGGCACGACTATTCATCTGTCAGTTCTCGATCCTGCTGGAATAGGATTTACTATCATTTTGCGTCTGTCACTACGCCCGGCAATCGCGAGTTTGAAGCTCGTCACAGTCATTCAATCATTGAATCCTACTCGGAATACCACAGACAAGGTTTAGACCTTCCGGATTCTCTTGAATGCCGCCATCATTCTAGCTTACGCCACGAAGATTCCGATTAAGAGATCTAAGAGATACTCATTCAGTCGAAGGTAGAACGGAAGTGGTTGTCAGGCACGCGTTCATAGGGAATGATGATGATTGTCACGTTCATCACATTCAGATTGAAGTACGAATGAATATCTTAGAAGCGAAATAAGATGAATTGAATAGAAAACAGTAGTGCTTTGCATTAATCTTTGAGGAACAGCAGAGCTCCACACCTTAATCTATGGAGTGTAGAAACTCTACCGTTAAAAATACATAAGTGAAAGGTCCAGGCATGGCCGAGATGGCCAGCCCCCAAAACGTGATCAATAGATCAAAATATGATCAAAAGATGCCTAATACAATAGTAAAAGGTCCTATTTATAATAAACTAGCTACTAGGGTTTACAAAAGTAAGTAATTGATGCATAAATCCACTTCCGGGGCCCACTTGGTGTGTGCTTGGGCTGAGCTTTAACTTTCTACGTGCAGAGGCCATTTGTGGAGTTGAACGCCAGGTTTTGATCCATTTCTGGCGTTCAACTCTGGTTTTTGATCCCCTTCTGGCGCTGAACTCTAGAATTGGGCAGAGAGCTGGCGTTGAACGCCAGTTTACATCATCTAAACTTGAGCAAAGTATGGACTATTATACATTGCTAGAAAGCCCTGGATGTCTACTTTCCAACGCAATTGGAAGCACGCCATTTTGAGTTCTGTAGCTCCAGAAAATCCACTTTGAGTGCAGGGAGGTCAGAATCCAACAGCATCAGCAGTCCTTCTTCACCTCTGAATCTGATTTTTGCTCAAGTCCCTCAATTTCAGCCAGAAAATACCTGAAATCATAGAAAAACACACAAACTCATAGTAAAGTCCAGAAATGTGAATTTAACATAAAAACTAATGAAAACATCCCTAAAAGTAACTAGATCCTACTAAAAACATACTAAAAACAATGTCAAAAAGCGTATAAATTATCCGCTCATCACTCCAACAACTTGGTGCTCTAATCTCAATTCATAATTTGTCACAACTTCGATACAACTAACCAGCAAGTGCACTGGGTCATCCAAGTAATAAACCTTACGTGAGTAAGGGTCGATCCCACGGAGATTGTTGGTATGAAGCAAGCTATGGTCACCTTGTAAATCTCAGTCAGGCGGATATAAAATAGTTATGGAGTTTTCGAAAATAAATAATAAACTAAGGATAGAAACACTTATGTAATTCATTGGTGAGAATTTCAGATAAGCGTGTAGAGATGCTTTCGTTCCTCTGAATCTCTGCTTTCCCGCTGTCTTCATCCAATCAGTCTTACTCCTTTCTATGGCTGGCTTTATGCAAGGGCATCACCGTTGTCAATGGTTACATCCCATCCTCTTGTGAAAATTGTCCAAATGCTCTGTCACAGCACGGCTAATCATCTGAGGTTCTCGATCATGCTGGAATAGGATTCACCCTCCTTTTGCGTCTGTCACTACGCCCAGCACTCGCGAGTTTGAAGCTCGTCACAGTCATTCAATCCCTGAATCCTACTCGGAATACCACAGACAAGGTTTAGAATTTCCGAATTCCCATGAATGCCGCCATCAATCTAGCTTACACCACGAAGATTCTGATTAAGAGATCTAAGAGATACTCATTCAATCTAAGGTAGAACAGAAGTGGTTGTCAGGCACGCGTTCATAGGGAATGATGATGATTGTCACGTTCATCACATTCAGGTTGAAGTGCAAATGAATATCTTAGAAGCGGAACAAGTTGATTTGAATAGAAAAACAGTAGTACTTTGCATTAATCTTTGAGGAACAGCAGAGCTCCACACCTTAATCTATGGAGTGTAGAAACTCTACCGTTGAAAATACATAAGTGATAATGGAGTTCATTGGTCTCGGCCCCAGAGGGGAACCGGAGTAACCAAGACTTCTATGATCCGAAGATAAAACTCAGGATGTCTAATACAATAGTAAAAAGTTCTATTTATACTAAACTAGTTACTAGGGTTTACAGAAGTAAGTAATTGATGTATAAATCCACTTCCGAGGCCCACTTGGTGTGTGCTTGGGCTGAGCTTGAATGTTACACGTGCAGAGGCTCTTTTTAGAGTTGAACGCCAGGTTGTAACGTGTTTCTGGCGTTCAACTCTGGTTTGTGACTTGTTTCTGGCGTTTAACTCCAGACAGTAGCGTAGAACTGGCGTTCAACGCCCTTTTATGTCGTCTAAACTCGGCCAAAGTATGGACTATTATATATTGCTGGAAAGCCCTGGATGTCTACTTTCCAACGAAATTGGAAGCGCGCCATTTTGAGTTTTGTAGCTCCAGAAAATCCATTTTGAGTGCAGGGAGGTCAGAATCCAACATCATCAGCAGTCCTTCTTCAACCTCTGAATCTGATTTTTGCTCAAGTCCCTCAATTTCAGCCAGAAAATACCTGAAATCACAGAAAAACACACAAACTCATAGTAAAGTTCAGAAATGTGAATTTAACATAAAAACTAATGAAAACATCCCTAAAAGTAACTAGATTCTACTAAGAACATACTAAAAACAATGCCAAAAAGCGTATAAATTATCCGCTCATCACAACACCAAACTTAAATTGTTGCTTGTCCCCAAGCAACTGAAAATCAAATAGGATAAAAAGAAGAGAATATACTATAAATTCCAAACTATCAATGAAACATATCTCCAATTAAATGAGCGGGACTTATAGCTTTTTGCCTCTTGAATAGTTTTGGCATCTCACTTTATCCATTGAAGTTCAGAATGATTGGCATCTATAGGAACTCAGAGTTCAGATAGTGTTATTGATTCTCCTAGTTCAGTATGATGATTCTTGAACACAGCTACTTTATGAGTCTTGGCCGTGGCCCTAAGCACTTTGTTTTCCAGTATTACCACCGGATACATAAATGCCACAGACACATAATTGAGTGAACCTTTTCAGATTGTGACTCAGCTTTGCTAAAGTCCCCAATTAGAGGTGTCCAGGGTTCTTAAGCACACTCTTTTTTTTTTTGCTTTGGACCTTGACTTTAACCGCTCAGTCTCAAGTTTTCACTTGACACCTACACGCCACAAGCACATGGTTAGGGACAGCTTGGTTTAGCCGCTTAGGCTAGGATTTTATTCCTTTAGGCCCTCCTATCCACTGATGCTCAAAGCCTTGGGATCCTTTTTATTTGCCCTTGCCTTTTGGTTTTAGGGGTTATTGGCTTTTGGCTCTTGCCTCTTGGTTTTAAGAGCTTTTGACTTTTTCTGCTTGCTTTTTCTTTTTCTTTCTATTTTTTTTCGCCTTTTTTTTTTCTGCAAGCTCTGTTCTTTGCTGCTTTTTCTTGCTTCAAGAATTATTTTTATGATTTTTCAGATTATCAAATAACATGTCTCCTTATCATCATTCTTTCAAGAGCCAACATATTTAACAGTCTTAAACAACAACTTCAAAAGACATATGCACTGTTCAAGCATTCATTCAGAAAACAAGAAGCATTGTCACCACATCAATATAATTAAACTAAGTTCAAGGATAAATTCGAAACTCATGTACTTCTTGTTCTTTTGAATTAAAACATTTTTCATTTTAAGAGAGGTGATAGATTCATAGGACATTCATAACTTTAAGACATAGTTACTAACTACTAATGATCATATAATAAGACACAAACATGGATAAGCACTTAACATAGAGAAACGAAAAACAGAGAATGTAAGAACAAGGAATGAGTCCACCTCAGTGATGATGGCGTTTCCTTCTTGAGGAACCAATGATGTCCTTGAGCTCTTCTATGTCTCTTCCTTGTCTTTGTTGCTCCTCCCTCATTGCTTTTTGATCTTCTCTAATTTCATGAAGGATGATGGAGTGCTCTTGATGTTCCACCCTTAATTGTCCCATGTTGGAACTTAATTCTCCTAGGGAAGTGTTGATTTGCTCCCAATAGTTTTGTGGAGGAAAATTCATTTGAGGCATCTCCGGGATCTCATGGTGATGAGCTTCCTGCGCCTCTTGAGCTCCATGAATGGGCTCTCTTGTTTGCTCCATCCTTTTCTTAGTGATGGGCTTGTGAGATGAATCTTTCCATCTCCCATGGCTCAGAGGTGGAAGCAATTGTCTTTCCTTTCCTCTTTCTTGAGGTTTCTCTAGCCTTAGGTGCCATTAATGGTTATAGAAAAACAAAAAAGCTATGCTTTTACAACACCAAACTTAGGATGTTGCTCGCCCTCGAGAAAAAGAAGAAAGAATAGAAGAAGAAGAAGAATAAGATATGGAGGAGATGGAGGGATGTGTGTATTCGGCCATATGGGTGGGATTGGGTGGGAACTTGATTTTGAATTTTGAAGGTATGTGGAGTTTATGAGGTGATTGGTGAAGAGTTTTGGGAAAGAGTGTTTATAGGATTGTGTGAAAGAGGGGTGAGAAGAAGTGAGTGGAGGTAGGTGGGGATTCTGTGGGGTCCACAGATCCTGAGATGTTCAAGGATTTACAACCTTGCACCAAATTAGGCATGTAAAATGCCTTTGTACACAACTCTGGGCGTTCAGCGCCAGATTGGTGCTTGTTCTGGGCGTTGAACGCCCATTTGTAGCCTATTTCTGGCGTTGAACGCCAGAACCATGCTTGTTCTGGGCGTTCAGCGCCAGCTCTTCTCCAGGGTGCATTTCTGGCATTCAAACGCCCAGATGCTGCCCATTTCTGCGTTCAGCGCCAGAACCATGCTCTGTTCTGGCGTTGAACGCCCAAAACATGCTTCTTACTGGCGTTTAAACGCCAGTAAGGTCTTCCTCCAGGGTGTGATTTTTCTTCTGCTGTTTTTGATTTTGTTTTCAATTTTTATATTTATTTTGTGACTCCACATGATCATGAACCTAATAAAACAAGAAAGAACAAGAGAAATAAATAAATAAACATTGGGTTGCCTCCCAACAAGCGCTTCTTTAATGTCAATAGCTTGACAGTGGGCTCTCATGGAGCCTCACAGATGTGCAGAGCTTTGTTGAGATCTCCCAACACCAAACTTAGAGTTTGGTTGTGGCCTCCCAACACCAAACTTAGAGTTTGACTGTGGGGGCTTTGTTTGACTCTGCTTTGAGAGAAGCTTTTTATGCTTCCTCTCCATGGATGCAGAGAGAGATCCTTGAGTTGTAAACACAAGGTTGTCCTCATTTAATTGAAGGATCAATTCTCCTCTGTCCACATCAATCACAGCTCTTGCTGTGGCTAGGAAGGATCTTCCAAGGATGATGAATTCATCCTCATCCTTCCCAGTATCTAGGACTATGAAATCAGTAGGGATGTAAAGGCCTTCAACCTTTACTAACACGTCCTCTACTTGTCCATAAGCCTGTTTTCTTGAATTGTTTGCCATCTCTAATGAGATTTTAGTGGCTTGCACCCCAAAGATTCCCAGTTTCTCTATTACAGAGAGGGGCATGAGGTTTATTCCTGAACCAAGGTCACACAGAGCCTTAAAGATCATGGTGCCTATGGTACAAGGTATTAAGAACTTTTCAGGATCCTGTTTCTTCTGAGGCAATGTCAGTTGATCCAGATTACGTAGTTCATTGGTGAACAAGGGAGGTTCATCTTCCCAAGTTTCAATGCCAAATAATTTGGCATTCAGCTTCATGATTGCACCAAGGAACTTGGCAGCTTGCTCTTCAGTAACATCCTCATTCTCTTCAGAAGAGGAATACTCATTAGAGCTCATGAATGGCATAAAGAGATTTAATGGAATCTCTATGGTCTCTAGGTGAGCCTCAGATTCCTTTGATTCCTCAGAGGGAAGCTCCTTATTGATCACTGGACGTCCCAGGAGGTCTTCCTCCTTGGGATTCACGTCCTCTCCTTCCTTCACAGGTTCGGCCATGGTGATTAATTCAATGGCCTTGCACTCTCCTTTTGGATTTTCTTCTGTATTGCTTGGGAGAGTACTAGGAGGGATTTCAGTGATCCTTTTACTCAGCTGGCCCACTTGTGCCTCCAAATTTCTAATGGATGACCTTGTTTTATTCATGAAACTTACAGTGGCCTTGGACAGATCAGAGACTAAGTTTGCTAAATTAGAGGTATTTTGTCCAGAGTTCTCTGTCTGTTGCTGAGTGGATGATGGAAAAGGTTTACTATTGTTAAACCTATTTCTTCCACCATTATTAAAGACTTGTTGAGGCTTTTGTTGATCCTTCCATAAGAGATTTGGGTGATTTCTCCATGATGGATAATATGTATTTCCATAAGGTTTACCCATATAATTTACCTCTGCTATTGCAGGGTTTTCAGGATCATAAGCTTCTTCTTCAGAAGATGCTTCTTGGGTACTGTTGGATGCAGCTTGCATTCCATTCAGACTCTGAGAAATCATATTGACTTGCTGAGTCAATATTTTGTTCTGAGCCAATATGGCATTCAGAGTATCAATTTCAAGAACTCCCTTCTTCATAGGCATCCCATTATTCACAGGATTCCTTTCAGAAGTGTACATGAACTGGTTATTAGCAACCATGTCAATGAGTTCTTGAGCTTCTGCAGGCGTTTTCTTTAGGTGAATGGATCCACCTGCAGAAGTATCCAATGACATCTTTGATAGCTCAGATAAACCATCATAGAATATATCCAGGATGGTCCATTCTGAAAGCATGTTAGAAGGACACTTTTTGGTTAGCTGCTTGTATCTTTCCCAAGCTTCATAGAGGGATTCACCTTCTTTCTGTCTGAAGGTTTGAACACATCAACTCTAAGCTTGCTCAGCTTTTGAGGAGGAAAAAACTTGGCTAAAAAAGCCGTGACCAGCTTGTCCCAAGAGTTCAGGCTATCTCTAGGTTGAGAATCCAACCACACTCTAGCTCTGTCTCTTACAGCAAAAGGGAAAAGCATGAGCCTGTAGACTTCAGGATCTACTCCATTAGTCTTAACAATATCACATATCTGCAAGAATTCAGTTAAGAACTGAAAAGGATCTTCAGATGGAAGTCCATGAAACTTGCAGTTCTGCTGCATCAGAGAAACTAGCTGAGGTTTCAGCTCAAAATTGTTTGCTCCAATGGCAGGAATGGAGATGCTTCTTCCATGTAAATTGGATGTTGGTGCAGTAAAGTCACCAAACATTCTCCTTGCATTATTATTATTTTCGGCTGCCATCTCCTCTTCCTGTTCGAAAATTTTTGAAAGGTTATCTCTGGATTGTTGTAATTTAGCTTCTCTTAGTTTCCTCTTCAGAGTCCTTTCAGGTTCTGGATCTGCTTCAACAAGAATATTCTTGTCCTTGCTCCTACTCATATGACAAAGAAGAGGGCATAGAAAAAATAATAATAATAATAATAATAGGGATCCTTTATACCACAATATAGAGGTCCTTATGTGAGTAGAAGAAAAGAAGAAGAAAATCTGAACTCAAAGAGAGAGAGGGTTCGGATTTTTGGGGAATGAGGGAGAAATGTTAGTAGATGAATAAATAAAATAGAAGGAGATGAGAGAGAAGGAGAATTTTCGAAAATTATTTTTGAAAAAGAGTTAGTGATTTTCGAAAATAGTTTTTGAAAAAGGTTAGTAATTTTTTGAAAATTAAGATCAAAAATTAAAATAATTAGTTAATTAAAAAAAAATTTTGAAAAAGGGGGAAGATATTTTCGAAAATTAGAGAGAGAGAGTTAGTTAGGTAGTTTTGAAAAAGATAAAAAACAAACAAAAAGTTAGTTAGTTAGTTGAAACAAATTTGAAAAGATAAGAAGATAGGAAGTTAGAAAAGATATTTTGAAATCAAGTTTTTGAAAAAGATAAAATTTTGAAAAAAGATAAGATAAAAAAAGATATTTTTGAAAAGATATGATTGAAATTAGTTTTGAAAAAGATTTGATTTTTAAAATCACAATTAATGACTTGATTCACAAGAAATCACAAGATATGATTCTAGAACTTAAAGTTTGAATCTTTCTTAACAAGTAAGTAACAAACTTGAAATTTTTTAATCAAAACATTAATTGATGATGTTATTTTCGAAAATTAGGAGATAAAGATAAGAAAAATATTTTTGAAAAATATTTTTAAAATTTTCGAAAATAACTAAGAAAAATGAAAAAGATTTGATTTTTGAAAAAGATTTTGAAAAAGATAAGATTTTTAAATTGAAAATTTGATTTGACTCATAAGAAACAATTAAATTTTAAAAATTTTTGAAAAAGTCAATCCAAATTTTCGAATTTTATGAGAGAAAAAAGGAAAGATATTTTTTTGATTTTTTTTTGAATTTTTATGATGAGAGAGAAAAACATGAAAAAGATGCAATGCATGAAAATTTTGGATTAAAACAATGAATGCATGCAAGAATGCTATGAATGTCAAGATGAACACTAAGAACACTTTGAATGTCAATATGAACATCAAGAACTTATTTTTGAAAAATTTTTGATGCAAAGAAAACATGCAAGACACCAAACTTAGAAATCTTTCATGTTCAGACACTATGAATGCAAAAATGCACATGAAAAACAAGAAAAGACACAAAACAAGAAACATCAAGATCAAACAAGAAGACTTACCAAGAACAACTTGAAGATCATGAAGAACACTATGAATGCATGAATTTTTCGAAAATTTTATGCAAACTTTAAAACATGCAATTGACACCCAACTTAAAATTGACTCAAGTCTCAAACAAGAAACATGAAATATTTTTTTTTATTTTTATGATTTTCTAAATTTTTTTTTTGGAATTTTCGAAAATTAATGTGAAAAAGAAAAATAAGGATTCTAAAATTTTTAATATGAATTCCAGGAATCTTGTACTCTTAGTCTAAAGCTCCAATCTGAGGGTAGGACATGGCTTAATAGCCAGTCAGCTTTAGGATATACATCAGGCATGCAACAGCTGATATTCCAATTAACTTGCCTCTATGCTGATGGTTGGAAGCCCCTATCCTAAAAGAATTAGGCATGGCTTTACAGCCAGCCAGGCTTCAACATTTTTCATGAAACTCTAGAATTCATTCTTAAAAATTCTGAAATAATTTTCGAAAACAGATGAGAAATTTTTGAAAGATTTTTGAAAAATTTTTGAAAATTTTTGTGAAAACAAAATAAGAAGAAAATTACCTAATCTGAGCAACGTGATGAACCGTCAGTTGTCCAAACTCGAACAATCCCTGGCAATGGTGCCAAAAACTTGTGCACGAAATTGTGATCTCTGGTAATGGCTCCAACAACTTGGTGCTCTAATCTCAATTCATAATTTGTCACAACTTCGATACAACTAACCAGCAAGTGCACTAGGTCGTCCAAGTAATAAACCTTACGTGAGTAAGGGTCGATCCCACGGAGATTGTTGGTATGAAGCAAGCTATGGTCACCTTGTAAATCTCAGTCAGGCGGATATAAAATAGTTATGGAGTTTTCGAAAATAAATAATAAAGTAAGGATAGAAACACTTATGTAATTCATTGGTGAGAATTTCAGATAAGCGTGTAGAGATGCTTTCGTTCCTCTGAATCTCTGCTTTCCCGCTGTCTTCATCCAATCAGTCTTACTCCTTTCTATGGATGGCTTTATGCAAGGGCATCACCGTTGTCAATGGTTACATCCCATCCTCTTGTGAAAATGGTCCAAATGCTCTGTCACAGCACGGCTAATCATCTGAGGTTCTTGATCATGTTGGAATAGGATTCACCCTCCTTTTGCGTCTGTCACTACGCCCAGCACTCGCGAGTTTGAAGCTCGTCACAGTCATTCAATCCCTGAATCCTACTCGGAATACCACAGACAAGGTTTAGACTTTCCGGATTCTCATGAATACCGCCATCAATCTAGCTTACACCACGAAGATTCTGATTAAGAGATCTAAGAGATACTCATTCAATCTAAGGTAGAATGGAAGTGGTTGTCAGGCACGCGTTCATAGGGAATGATGATGATTGTCACGTTCATCACATTCAGGTTGAAGTGCAAATGAATATCTTAGAAGCGGAACAAGTTGAATTGAATAGAAAAACAATAGTACTTTGCATTAATCTTTGAGGAACAGCAGAGCTCCACACCTTAATCTATGGAGTGTAGAAACTCTACCGTTGAAAATACATAAGTGATAATGGAGTTCATTGGTCTCGGCCCCAGAGGGGAACCGGAGTAACCAAGACTTCTATGATCCGAAGATAAAACTCAGGATGTCTAATACAATAGTAAAAAGTTCTATTTATACTAAACTAGTTACTAGGGTTTACAGAAGTAAGTAATTGATGTATAAATCCACTTCTGGGGCCCACTTGGTGTGTGCTTGGGCTGAGCTTGAATGTTACACGTGTAGAGGCTCTTTCTAGAGTTAAACGCCAGGTTGTAACGTGTTTCTGGCGTTCAACTCTGGTTTGTGACTTGTTTCTGGCGTTTAACTCCAGACAGCAGCATATTATGTCATCTAAACTCGGCCAAAGTATGGACTATTATATATTGCTGGAAAGTCCTGGATGTCTACTTTCCAACGCACATAGAAGCGCGCCATTTTGAGTTCTATAGCTCCAGAAAATCCATTTTGAGTGCAGGGAGGTCAGAATCCAACAGCATCAGCAGTCCTTCTTCAACCTCTGAATCTGATTTTTGCTAAAGTCCCTCAATTTCAGCCAGAAAATACCTGAAATCACAGAAAAACACACAAACTCATAGTAAAGTCCAGAAATGTGAATTTAACATAAAAACTAATGAAAACATCCCTAAAAGTAACTAGATTCTACTAAGAACATACTAAAAATAATGCCAAAAAGCGTATAAATTATCCGCTCATCAATACTCTTCTTGGCAATAACTGATGTGTGAGCATATTTTCTATCTTTTCCTAGTAAATTTGCATTTAAATTGTTGAGTTTAATCAAGAATTAATTATCTTTTAGCCACTATGGATGCTACTTTGAGTCTTGTGCAAATTTGTTTATTTTAGGTAGCATTCAGATGGATTTGATAGAGTTTCTGCAGAGAAAGAGAAGAAACCAAGGAGCTGACCAGCGAGGAGCGACGCGTGCGCGTGCCTGACGCGTACGCGTGATTTGGAGCTATTCATGGCGACGCGTGCGTGTAGTTGAAGCAAAAGTTGCTCAACGACGCATGCGCGTACGCGTGACACCCGAAAAAGGCCATCGACGTGTACGTGTGACTGACGCGTACGCATGACATACGCATGCAGAAAACACAGAAAACGTTGGGGACGATTTCAGGCCGAGTTTCGACCCTGTTTTCAGCCCAGAAACACAGACTAGAGCCATGGAATAGCAGAGACTCAAGGGAGATTCACACAAGAATGGTTATGCCCACTCCAAATTAGGCGTGGACCCTACAAAGCAAGTGGTCTCCATCCATTAATTGAAGACATGCTGATTGCTTAAATTAATTCTGATTTAAACTTTAATTTTTATTATAAAATAGGAAAAGATATTTAGAAGATAGATTTTAAATAAATTAGGATTAGATATAAAAAGGGATTCCAACAGGGGGATTCCAGCCCAACATTATTCCAATTCACAATTCACAGTTTATCACAATCCTAGTTTTGACTCTTTTTTATGAGCAACTAAACCTCCACTGTTAAGGTTAGGAGCTCTGTCTATTTTATGGATTGATTTTATTGTTTTTCTATTTTAATTCATGTCTTGATTTATATTTAAGAATTGTTTTCATTCTTTATTTTATGAATTTGGGTGGAACGGAAGTATGACCCTCTTTCTAATTGAGTTCTTGTATAACTTGGAAAAGCTCTTTACTTGAACAACAACTTGAAAACAACTTCTCATAAATTTCTAGTTTATCTGAATTTAACGGGATACGTGACATATAATCTTTTTATATTTGGTAACTAGGATTTCTGTGGCATATAACTAGAATTGAACTTCACCCTCTAATTGGAATTAATTGACCAAGGAATTGGCTGTTGATGAATTTTAAAGGAGACTAGGAAGGTCTAAGGAATTAGGGTCTAGTCACATATAGTTCGCCATGAATTAAATCTTGCATGATTAAGATAAATTAATAAGAAAAGTCAATCCGAAAAATAGATAACTCTGAAGCCTTAACTGTTTCTCCATATTTTATTCCCAACTTATTTATTTGCCTTTCTTTAATATTCTTGCTATTGTTTAATGTCTTTGAACTCTCAAACACTATTTTCTGTTTGCCTAACTAAGTAAATCAATTAACCATTGTTGCTTAGTGATAAACCACTATTTTATGGTTTATAATGTGTTTAATTGTGTGGTTTTATTATGATCTTTACCCACTTATTCATATAATTAGCATGCATTTATAATTCCTTCCTAAAATTATTACATGATTGAAAACTGCTTCCTAGAGACTTTTAATTATGTATTTTAATTCTCCTTTATTCCATTCGATGCCGTGATCTATGTGTTAAGTGTTTCAGGCTTTATAGGGCATGAATGAGTTGGAGATTGGAAAGGACGCTTGCAAAAATGGAAGGAACACAAGAAGTTGAGGAGATGACCAGCGAGAAGTGACGCGGCCGTATGACTCACGCGACCGCGCGAAAGAGAGAAAATCGCAGTAACGCCGCATAGCTCACGCAACCGCGCGGATTGGAATAGCACAAGTGATGCGGAGGCGTGGACGACGCGCCCGCGTGGCAAGCAAAACGCCGAATGACGCGTCCGCATGAATGACGCGATCGCGTGACGTGCGCGATCTGTATAATCTGCAGAATTCGCTGGGAGCAATTTTGGGCCCTACTTTGACCCAGTTCTCGGCCCGAAAAAGCAGACTAGAGCCAGAGAACATGCAGAAACCAACAACAACATTCATTCTACACAGTTTTTAGTTTTTAGATCTAGTTTTACTCTTCCTCTAGGCTTTCTCTGTTTACACATTCATAGTTCTTAGGATTTTAATTTCTATTGTTCTTTGCATTGGGATATTGAGAAGAGTTATTACCTCATCAAGACTTCGTCATTCTAGTTCGTTTTCTTTACTTGGCTTTACTCTTCCATGTCCTTTAATTTACTCAATTTTACTATTGGATTATTTTAGAATTTATTAATACAAGTATTACTTTTATTTTTAATTGATTCCTTTGAGTTTTATTTATCATGTCTTCCTTTAATTCCCTTTCTTATGTTATGAGTTCTACATTCACAATGAGCGAGTAGTTCCTTAACTTGATGGGGAGTTGATTAAAAGGAACGTTTGAGTTGGGGTGCTTAAAAGAAAAATTGTAATTGGGTTTATTGTTGGAATGCTCTTTAATCACTGACACTAATCCTTTTCAATTGAGCGGATTGGGACTTGTGAATAGAAACAGCATTCCGACTTGTTTGACCTTCCCTTACCTAGTAAAGGATAACTAAACAGAACAGCCTTCAATTATCAATTAATCTTGAGAGTACTGCAACAAGAATAGGGCTTCCAACTAATCTACTCCCAGTCAAGGCTTCTATTTAAATTACTTAATTTCTCCAATTTAATTTCCTGTTTATTCAACTCAAACTCTTTTTGAAAACATCTGATTAATAAAATAGCACACCTTTCTGCAACTCGTTGGGAGACGACCTGGGATTCATACTCCCAGTATTTTAATTTTAATTTTTGTGACATCCTTCTAAATTGATAAGCGGATTTCTGGTTGGTTAAGAACTATACTTGCAACGCACATCTTATAACAATTCTTGACTCGCCAATTTCCGCCACGTCAATTTTTGGCGCTGTTGCCGAAAAGTTGCAATAGAGTGCTAAAGTTATTAATTGGAATTTATTTATTTGCATTTTATTTTATCTTGCTACTATGAGCTGCTTGTTTCTTTCGCTAGATGACGCGTTCACTTCCTGATCCAAGCTTGCCAGTATTCGATCCTGAGATTGAAAGAACTATTTCATGAATAAGGCAAGCTCGGCATCAGTTAGTCCTCTCAGAGGGCGGATCTGAAATGTCATTTGAGGAAGAAACCAGCCCCCGTTCTACTGATTCGGTTGATTTACGTGTAGGTGACATGGCAGCACCTAGGAGAGTTACTATCCAGGAGGCTGGAGCCCCTGATTTTACAATGCAACCGTTTCAAGCGCATCACCCAGCGGTGGCTACAGACTTTGAAATAAAGACTGCACTGCTCAATTTGATGCCCAAGTTTCATGGCTTACCTGCTCAAGAGCCTATCAAGCACTTGAGAGATTTTCAAGCAGCCTGTTCTACTGTCAGGCGTGATGGTGCAGATGAAACTTCAATTTTGCTGAAAGCTTTCCCGTTTTCTCTTGAGGAAAAGGCAAGAGAGTGGTACTACACTCAACCCGCAACAACTGTATCCAACTGGGATACACTTAGAAGAGAATTCTTGGAAAAATTCTTTCCAGCTGAAGTTACTGATAAGCTGAGGAAAGATATTTCCATGATTGTTCAGGACGAATCTGAGACTCTCTATGAATACTGGGAGCGCTTCAATAATCTTCTGGAAGCATGCCCCCACCATATGATTGACAAGATAGTGTTGCTCGGTTACGTCACACAGGGCATGAGGCCCCAAGATAAGACCACATTGGAAAGTGCTAGCAATGGGTCTATGAAAAAGTACAAGACCACTGATGAGGTATGGCAACTGATCAACGACTTAGCTGAATCCACTCGGAATCACAGGCAGAAACAAGGCCGTTCAAAAGCCGTTGCAGAAGTATCCTCTAGCAGAGAGACTGCTGCTCTAACTCAGAGTATCTGTGAAATGACCAACTTGCTGAAGCAGATGCAATTGAATCAACAAGTTCAGCAAGCTCAACCTTCTCCACCATAGCAAAGCCAACAGTTAGTCCCACAGAGAGTTTACGGAATCTGTGCTGATTATAGCCATTATACTGATGAATGTTCGCAGCTCCAGCAGGAAGACAACACCGTGGCAGCCACTCATAACTTCTATGACTGCCCCAACCAAGGGTACAATCAAGGTGGCAATTATAGCCATGGATGGCAAGACAATTCTAACCAGAATTGGAGGGACAATAACAACAGAGGAGGTAGAGACAATCAGGGAAATCAGAGGTGGAATAACAACAACAACAAGCAGCAGAACCAGAACCAGCCTTACAAAGCACCTCACATGAGACAATCCCAAGGACCACAGAATAACCAACAGCAGACCTCTCAACTTACTTATCCTTCCTCATCTTCTAATGACGACTTACTACAATCTATTGATCGGAGGCAACAGACCATGGAAAATAACCTTTATGCTACACTAAATGTTCTAAACTCTACCCTGCAAGCTCTTGTCTCACAGATTGGATCAATGAATAACTCCAATAACCAGCCCTTGAGCTCCAGTGGAATCCCCTCTCAACCATTACCCAATCCAAAGGGTGGCATTAATGCCATCACCCTAAGGTCCGGAACCACACTGCAGGAGAGGAATCAGGAGGAGCCAAGCCCACCAGAACACGCCTCAGCTGAAGAGGTAGTGGAAATAGAAGATGTTGAAGAGGAAGAAGACATGCAGGACATAGATGAAAAAGAAGAAGTTCAACCACAGGAGGAAGTACCAAAGGGCGCAGACACTGCAGAAGACACCACTCCCATTCCATTTCCACAACTTGTAAGAAAGCCCAGGAAGCAGCTGGAACCTGATCCCAAAATGGTAGAGATATTCAAAAAGGTTGAGGTAACTATTCCTCTTTTTGATGTTATTCAACAGGTACCTAAATATGCAAAGTTTCTAAAAGATTTATGTATACATAAAGACAAAATTAATGAATTAGAAATTATTCCTTTAGGTAGTTCCATATCCGCTTTAATGGGAGGTTTACCTAAAAAGTGTAGTGACCCAGGTCCATGTATGGTTAATTGTACTATTGGTGGTGTAGTATTTTCTGACTGCATGTGTGATTTAGGAGCATGTGTGAGTATAATGCCTTTGTCTATATATGATATTTTGAGGCTCCCTCTCTTAAAAAGGTCGGCAGCTCGTTTTGTGTTAGCAGATAAAAGCATTATTACAGTGGCTGGAGTTGCTGAAGATGTATTAGTGGGCATTAAGAGGCACACATTTTCCATTGATTTTTATATCCTGGAGATGCCCCAAAATGACTCAGAGAAGTCATCATCAATCCTACTCGAAAGACCATTCCTGAAGACCTCGAAGTTCAAATTAGATGCTTTTTCAAGAACATACTCTTTTGAAATAGATGGCCGAGTAGTAGTCTTCAATCTGAATGGAGTTATGAAGCATCCTCCAGAGGATCATTCTATCCTCCAGTGTGACATTATAGATGAAACCGTGGCTGAAGTTCACCAGGAGGAATTTGAAGAGAAGTACATAGGACAAGGTCCAAGTGTGGGGATATTCTCTGAGGACAATGACAGTACTTTACCATTGTCACCAGCTCCAGACAACCCAGAGCCTGACCATGATCAGAAGTTGGAATTAAAACCCCTTCCTCCACACCTCAAATATGCTTACCTTGAAGCCGAGCAGAAGTTTCCAATTATCATTGCAAGGGAACTCACTTCTCAACAGGAAGAGCAGTTACTTAGTGTGCTGAGGAGGCACAAGAAGGCAATTGGTTGGAGTTTGGCAGACATAGTAGGCATCAACCCTCAAGTCTGTGAGCATAGAATATTTTTAGAAGGGGGAGCAAGACCTGTCCGTCAACCCCAGAGAAGACTAAATCCCACTATCTTAGAGGTTGTCAAAAAGGAAGTGACCAGACTACTGGAGGCAGATATCATCTATTACATCTCAGACAGTGAATGGGTAAGCCCAGTACAAGTGGTGCCCAAGAAGTCTGGAGTCACTACAGTGAAGAATGAGCACGGAGAGCTCATGGCAACCAGAGTTCAGAACGCCTGGAGGGTCTGCATTGACTACAGACGCCTCAACCAGGCCACTCGTAAGGATCACTATCCTCTTCCATTCATTGATCAAATGATGGATCGCCTGTCAGGTAAATCACATTATTATTTTTTAGATGGTTACACACGTTATTTCCAGATTCATATAGCTCCTGAGGATCAGGAAAAGACCACTTTTACATGTCCTTTTGGGACTTATGCTTACAGGAGAATGCCCTTTGGCTTGTGCAATGCACCAGCTACCTTTCAAAGGTGCATGATGAGTCTTTTCTCTGATCTCATTGAGGACTGTATGGAAGTTTTTATGGATGATTTTAGTGTGTACGGCGATTTCTTTAGCCTTTGCTTAGATGGATTATCTAGAGTATTAGATAGATGTGTCAATACAAACCTTGTATTAAATTTTGAAAAATGTCACTTTATGGTAAAACAAGGTATTGTACTAGGACATGTTGTGTCTAATACTGGCATTTCTGTAGATCCAGCAAAGGTGGATGTTATTTCTAGTTTACCTTACCCCTCTTCTATGAGGGAAGTCCGTTCGTTCCTTGGCCATGCAGATTTTTACAGGAGATTCATTAAGGACTTCAGTAAGGTAGCACTTCCCTTATCCAGGCTACTGCAGAAAGATATTGAGTTCGAATTCAGTGAAAATTACAAACAAGCATTTGATAAGCTGAAGACCGCCCTGACTCAAGCTCCAATTGTGAGAGGACCAGACTGGAGCCAGCCATTTGAAATAATGTGCGATGCCTCCAATCATGCAGTAGGAGCAGCACTGGCTTAGCGTGAAGGTAAGGACCCCTTTGTTATTGCTTTTGTGTCTAAAACTTTAGATGCCGCTCAGTCCAATTACACTACTAATGAGAAAGAGCTGCTTGCTATTGTTTTTGCTCTGGATAAATTCAGAGCCTATTTACTTGGTACGAAGGTAGTAGTGTACTCAGATCACGCAACTCTAAAGTATCTATTAGCTAAAAAGGGGTCCAAACCAAGGCTTATACGTTGGATACTGCTATTACAAGAATTTGATTTAGAAATTAAGGATAGGAGTGGTAACCAGAATTTAGTGGCAAACCACTTGAGTCGCCTTGAGCACATTACAGATGACCCTACCTCTATAGCTGATAATTTCCCATTTGATAACCTGCAAGCAGTATCTGAGGTAGTCCCTTGGTATGCATCTGTAGCTAATTATCTTGTTAGCCGCACCTTTCCTCCAAACTTTTCTAAGCATCAAAGAGACAAGATGAAAAGCGAGTCTAAATATTATATATGGGATGACCCATATTTATGGAGATGTGGCGCTGACCAGGTAATTAGACGGTGTGTACCTCAATCAGAATTCCAGTCCATCTTAGAGGCATGTCACTCATCTGAGAGTGGAGGACATTTGGGCCCTCAAAGAACAGCTAGAAAAATCTTAGACTGTGGATTCTGGTGGCCTACACTTTTTAGAGACGCTGCTGAATTTTGTAGATCTTGTTTTTCATGCCAAAAATTTGCTAATATATCCAAGAGGGATGAGATGCCTCAACAAATTATGCTTTTCTGTGAAATCTTTGACGTTTGGGGCATTGACTTCATGGGTCCATTTCCAAATTCTAATGGTTATTTTTACATATTGTTAGCTGTGGATTACATTTTCAAATGGGTGAAAGCAATTCCTACCTGCACTGATGATGCTAACACTGTTGTTTCCTTTATGAGAAACCACATTATTTGTCGCTTTGGATCACCACGAGTAATCGTGAGCGATCAAGGCACCCATTTTTGTAACAGGAGACTAACAGGATTGATGAAGAAGCATGGGATAATTCATAAGGTTGCAACAGCCTACCACCCTCAGACTAATGGGCAAGCCGAGGTGTCAAACAGAGAGATAAAGCATATCTTGCAGAAGATAGTCAAACCTCATAGAAGAGACTGGAGCACCAGGCTACAAGATGCACTCTTGGCATACAGAACATCATACAAAACACCCATTGGGATGAGTCCTTTCCGCTTAGTTTATGGTAAAGCTTGTCATCTCCCTGTTGAAGTAGAGCACAAAGCCTTTTGGGCAGTAAAAGAGTGCAACATGGGAATTGAGAAAGCCAGAGCTGAAAGGAAATTGCAACTGCAAGAACTGGAAAACCTTCGCCTAGAAGCTTATGAGAACTCAAGACTATACAAGGAGAAGATGAAGGCTGTACATGATCAGCACATCAAGAGAAAAGAGTTCCAACCTGGAGACTTAGTCCTCCTTTATAAGTCTCGACTAAGGCTCATGCCAGGCAAGTTGAGATCAAGATGGGAAGGTCCATACAGAGTAGAGAAGGCCGAACCATACGGAGTTTACCACCTAAGCCATCCTTCAAGCTCTGAACTTATCAAGGTTAATAGACATCGTTTAAAGCTGTACCATGGCAAGAAGCTGAAAAAAAAAGGAGCTCGAGATCTTCCTCTTGGAAGATCCCCACATAGCCGATGCCTGAGCTAGTGGAGCGTCCAACTTACGGACGTTAAAGCAAAGTGCTAGGTGGGAGACAACCCACCATGGTATGATCGTTCTTTTCTTTCTTCTCAGTTTTCCTATTCAATAACTCTTCTCTTTATTAGTACATTTCGTGCATCTGCATTTACATACTTTTATTTAAAAAAAAAATTTCACACGACGCGACCGCCTCATTGACGCGTCCGCGTCGCAGAAGATGGGAGGAAATAATAAAACAAACAAAGAGTCCCGCAAGAGCGTGGCTGGAGGCGTGCCAGTGGCACAAAACGCCCCACGCGACCGCGTCGCCGACGCGTCCGCGTCACTAGGGAACATTGGCCTCCCACGCGACCGTGTCACTCACGCGGTCGCATGCCCTGAAATTCGGCGTGAAAAGGGTGCACGACCAAAAGTTGTGCTAGAGTGGTGCTGGATTGGTGCTGAACGCACAATCTTTTCCACGCGGCCGCGTGACCGACGCGACCGCGTCATGTCCTTCTCATGGCCACTCACGCGATCGCGTCACCCCAGATTTGGTAAAAATAAACTTTCAAACAGAGAGTTGTGCGAGTGCGAGGCTACCGTCGCGCCAGTAGCATGAAACGGGTCACGCGACCGCGTGACCGACGCGACCACGTCAATTATCATAATCGCAATTTGCGCGACCGCGTGCCCCACGCGGCCGCGTCGCTTGCGCTGCACAGCTTCCCTGATTTGCCAATTATCTTATCTTTCTTTTACCCAAATCCTATTTTCTCTTTTCCCTCCTTATTTCTTCCTTCTTCTTTCTTCCTTCTTTCTCACTTTCTACTTTCTCTCTCTCTCTCTCTCTCTCTCTCTCTCTCTCTCTCTCTCTCTCTCTCTCTCTCTCTCTCACCTCCATTAACAAGGTTTTCTTTTCTTCTTCTCCCCTTACTTTTCTATTATTATTCTTCTTTTATATTTTACTTTCTTTTATTTTCTTTTTACTTTCATTATCCATATTTTCTTTTTCTTTCTTTTTCCTTTTTACTTGGTGTTGGAATTTTATTTGAGTCATTATTTCTCACTATATGCTTGTGGATTGTTGTAAAATTGTTTGGAAATTATATATTGTTTTTTTTAAAAGTGTTGCTTGCATGTTTAATTTAATACTTTCTATACCCTCTTTACCATGCATGCTATGTATTTGTAAAAAAGCCCATATGGCATTATGCATTTTCCTACGTTATTCTATTCTACTACTCTAAATGCTTGCTTTTCACAAAACCCTTTTTATATTTTATTACTTAAATATAATTGTTATTATAAACAAATTGTTAGTTTGAAAGACTTGGTAACCTAACTTGGACATTGAATGCTTGATCTATACTCCTCATGCCTTTGCCTGCATACCAATAAACCTCTTGCATTTAATTGTCCTCATATGCACTTGCTATATTTCCATTGATGACCTTTTCACATGTAGTCATGACCATGTGTTAATGACATCCTCTTTACCGTGCATTGATTATTACTCCTACAACCCTCTTCCTTGCTCTTTCTCTTTGAACTTAATTTCCTTCCTCTTCCCTTTTTCAGGATGGCCACCAAGAAAGGAAAGGAGAAGGCTACTCCTAAACAACCAGCAAGAAGAGGAACAAAAAGAGCATTAGTGGCAGAACCCTCTTCAACTGCGGTTAAACCCTCAACAAAAAGAACTAAGAGGATTATAAAGGTTGATGATAAAGAAAAAGCCTTCCCAGCAAAGGACACTGCGCGATTTTCCAATCGCTACTGTGAGCAGATGTTCCCCATCCTGGCAGAAAGGAGCTACAACAACGAATACCTTCTTCTCCTCCCAAACCATATTGCTACCTTTGTTGAGCCGCAAATTGCACAAAGACAATGGGGTTTCCTACAGAGACAGCCGAGGCAGGTCAATCTTTCTTGGGTAGTCGAGTTCTACTCCAACTTCCACCTGCCAACCCTGCAGTCTGTTTTTGTTCGTCAGAAGCAAGTCCCCATTACAGAAGAGGCCATTCAAAGAGCTCTAGGTCTTCCCCCTATTCCAGAAGGTTTGGACGCCTTTCAAGAAGCCGCACTCAAGCGCCAGATGTACCAATTTGACTGGGACGCCGTTCTCAGAGTTATCGCACTACCTGGCAGCCGCTGGATCTACGGATACCATCGTACCTGCCCTAAGGGAATATCGGCTTCAGCACTTACCTTGGAGGCTCGCGTATGGGCACAGATCATGTCCCATTACGTCCTCCTGAGCACTCACGAGTCCTCCTTCACTGCGGACATGGCCGTTCTACTATGGTGCATCCTTACAGACCAACCTCTGAACCTACCAAGACACATCCGGAATGTCATGGGACACGTACAAATTGTGGGCAACTCACCTTTTCCCGCCTTGGTCTCAGATCTTGTCTCAGCAGCCGGAGTCTCCTACAGAGCTGGGGACACCAAAGCCATGCTTCCACGGGATGATCAGTATGCCCCTAACGGGAAATACATCAGACCTCCACCAGCCGCCACAAGCCATCAGACTGAACCGGTTGAAGATATTCCTTCTTCAACACCACAAGTACCTACAACAGACCAACTGCTCCATCAGATACACGAAAGGTTGGATCTGCAGGAACACAAAGCTAAGATGAGAGAGTGCCGTAACAAGCGCCGATTCACATACCTCAAGGAGCTGATTATGGGAAAATTCAAGGACTCAGACACCCCAGATTCTACTTTCTTTACCAACACAGGAAGCCATGATGGCCCAGACTGTGGAGATACTGCTACCAGCCCACCTTTGTTTCTGATAGATGGCACCGAGGACGGTGCAAAGCCTTAAGTGTGGGGAGGTCGGTTAGTACCTGACTTCCGGAGGTAATTTCTCTTCCTTAAACACCAATAAATTAGGATATTTAGTTAGTTTTTCTTTTATAGAATAGGATAAATTGCATAGTAATAGATTAGTTGCATGCATGTTCTACTTGATTGAAAAGATAATAAGTTTCTTCTAAGACTCTATTTTTGGAACAAAAATTTCACTAATTTTAATTAAAACTTTTATGTTAAATTTGCTTGAAGTTGTATTTGGAACATGATTTTTGAGCTAAAGAACACACAACCTATGAGATTTGAGCCTTTATGCATGGTTACATTATTTAACCATAATTATTTTATTCTTGTGTGTTTACTTCTCTATGATTGTAATCTATATTTTGTTCCATCCTATATATATGAGGCCATTAATTGTTTAGCTCACTTATCCAAATTAAGCCTACCCTTTCAATTACCTTTGTTAGCCACTTTGAGCCTTTAAATCCCATTTGTTCTATATTTTACCACATTACTAGCCTTAAGCAGAAAAATAATTATATATCCCAAACTGAATCTTTGGTTAGCTTAAGATAGAATTGTGCGTGCTAATTAAGTATGGAAAATTGTGGGAACAAAAGATAATAAGGGAATGTGTCATGATAATATAATGGAAATTTGGAGACCTACTCATGTGAAACTATAAAAATTAAAAATCTATGTGCATTGATAAGCTATGTTTATTTTTATGCTTATGAAAAAAATATTCAATAAATAAATAAGGGGATAAAATTACCCCAATGTAAAGTTAAGAATTCAAAGATCAATGCATGTATGATAAAATTAAGATAAAAAGTTGATACATGAGTATGGAATGTGAAAGGGAAATTTTGGGTAGCTAGGTATGAATTCTAAAGTTATATAGAATATATATATAGGTTATGTTAAAGCTTGGGTTAATTAAAGATTCAGTTTATAAGCTTACTTAGCCATATATGTATCCTTACCATTACTTTAGCCCCATTACAACCTTGAAAAGACCTCATGATGTTTGCATTAGTATATTAAATGTTGTTGATTGGTTAGGAGAAGAACAAAAATTAGAGAGCACGATTAGAGAAGGATAGAGTGATTGCCCTATACACTAGAGAGATTAGAGCGTACATACATCATCAGTGAGGGTTCAATGCTTAAAATTCTATGTTCCCTGCTTTCATGAGCTACCTTCTTGCATTTTTATCTGTTCTTACTGCATGAGAATTGAATTAGTGGAATTTGATTTGTAATTGTTTTGAAGAGCTTATTTACTATTGATTAAGTGGACAAGAATCATATAGTTGCATTCACATATATAGGTTGCATTGCATTGCATGAGTTTTACATGTTCCTACTCATCTGTTTTATCTCCTTCAACTAAGTATGAGGACATGCTAATATTTAAGTGTGGGGAGGTTGATAAACTACTATTTTATGGTTTATAATGTGTTTAATTGTGTGGTTTTATCATGATCTTTACCCACTTATTCATATAATTAGCATGCATTTATAATTCCTTCCTAAAATTATTACATGATTGAAAACTACTTCCTAGAGACTTTTAATTATGTATTTTAATTCTCCTTTATTTCATTCGATGCCGTGATCTATGTGTTAAGTGTTTCAGGCTTTATAGGGCATGAATGAGTTGGAGATTGGAAAAGAAGCTTGCAAAAATGGAAGGAACACAAGAAGTTGAGGAGATGACCAGCGAGAAGTGACGCGGCCGCATGGCTCACGCGACCGCACGAAAGAGAGGAAATCGCAGTGACGCGGCCGCATGGCTCACGCAACCGCGCGGATTGGAATAGCACAAGTGACGCGGAAGCGTGGACGATGCGCCCACGTGGCAAGCAAAACGACGAATGACGCGTCCGCATGAATGACGCGATCGCGTGACGTGCGCGATCTGCATAATCTGCAGAATTCGCTGGGGGTGATTTTGGGCCCTACTTTGACCCAGTTCTCGGCTCGGAAAAGCATACTAGAGCCAGAGAACATGCAGAAATCAACAACAACATTAGTTCTACATAGTTTTTAGTTTTTAGATCTAGTTTTACTTCTCCTCTAGGTTTTCTCTCTCTACACATTCATAGTTCTTAGGATTTTAATTTCTATTGTTCTTTGCATTGGGATATTGAGAAGAGTTATTACCTCATCAAGACTTCGTCATTCTAGTTCGTTTTCTTTACTTGGCTTTACTCTTCCATGTCCTTTAATTTACTCAATTTTATTATTGGATTATTTTAGAATTTATTAATACAAGAATTACTTTTATTTTTAATTGATTCCTTTGAGTTTTATTTATCATGTCTTCCTTTAATTCCCTTTCTTATGTTATGAGTTCTACATTCACAATGAGCGAGTAGTTCCTTAACTTGATGGGGAGTTGATTGAAAGGAACCCTTGAGTTGGGGTGCTTAAAAGAAAAATTGTAATTGGGTTTATTGTTGGAATGCTCTAATCACTGACACTAATCCTTTTCAATTGAGCGGATTGAGACTTGTGAATAGAAACAGCATTCCAACTTGTTTGACCTTCCCTTACCTAGTAAAGGATAACTAAACAGAACAACCTTCAATTATCAATTAATCTTGAGAGTACTGCAACAAGAATAGGGCTTCCAACTAATCTACTCCCAGTCAAGGCTTCTATTTAAATTACTTAATTTCTCCAATTTAATTTCCTGTTTATTCAACTCAAACTCTTTTTGAAAACATCTGATTAATAAAATAGCACACCTTTCTACAACTCGTTGGGAGACGACCTGGGATTCATACTCCCAGTATTTTAATTTTAATTTTTGTGACATCCTTCTAAATTGATAAGTGGATTTCTGGTTGGTTAAGAACTATACTTGCAACGCACATCTTATAACAATTCTTGACTCGCCAATTTCCGCCACGTCACTTAGTCCTTCAATCCTCGTGGGATCGACCCTCACTCACCTGAGGTATTACTTGGTACGACCCGGTGTACTTGCCGGTTAGTCTGTGGTTATAAATTACTGCACCAATAACCTCCTCCGGTTTCGTATGGGTACAATCCAACTCCTAATGCATACCAACCTAATGGATGTGGTGACCCTCATTGTGGTTGTCAACCACAATCACCATATGCATGTGACTCTCTTTCTCAACATAGCTTTTAACAACCCTACTCACTAGCTTCATACCACCATTCACCTCCATATGATCCTAACCCATATCCACCATACTAACCACCATATGAACCATACCTAGAATCACCACATTTCCAACACCAATACTCCCAAGAACCACCAATTCCATATATACCACCTCAAGACTCTCACCAATATGAACCACCTTCCAAATACCATACATTTCTCTCAAACAATGAACCCTCTCTTCCACCACCACCTTCATTGGACAAATCTCTCCAACTCCTAATGCAAAAACAACAACAACTTCGAACTCGTTGCCAAAAGTAAGGGAAAGTCGTGGCTAGCTTAACCAAAGTGATGAGCCAGTTGGCATTATTGTGCTCAAATATCCAAGACACCCTTATTGTTAAATATGGAGGATTAATTGAGGAGTACAATGAGTAGGAGAATTTGGAGTTTCAAGGAGAAGAGAATGAGTTGAAGCAAGAGTTGCAACAAGAGAAGGAAGTAGAGATAATTGAAATGGAAGAAGTAGTTGAAGATTTAGGAGATGTTGAATGCAAAGAGGAATCTAAAATTATAGAACCCTCTTCCATGGAGTTTGAAAGTGATGTTGAGGAGGCTAGTGCACAACCTCCAAAGCATAATGTGATTAAAGAATTGGAAGAAGTGGGACAAGCAATAAGTCCCCATATTTATGATGATTCCGCATCAACATATGATCCTTTTGAGCTTGATGAATCATTTCCCATTGAATTTGAAGTGGATGTTGAGGTAGATTTCACTCAACCTCCAAGATATGATTTGAGTGATGGGGAAGAGCTACAGTATATTAGTGAAGAAGCATTTGAACTTGAGGAAGCTTGGCAAGAGGTAGAGCTTGAAGAATCTTGTCAAGTGGTGGAAGCCCTTCAAAGAGGGTGGGTGGGAGTAGAAATTGTCCTATCAAGACCGTTAGAAACTTCTCTACCTAGGCCGTCATCTAATCCTTCATTTGAGTGGGTAAAACTTATTACTCTTAGCTTTATTATCCCACTTGAATTTGATTTGCTTGAAAGGAATGGCCAACTTAGGGCGCTTTGTGGAATGAAGCGTAAGAGAATGATGTTTAATGGTAGGCGTTGTAAATCTAGGCTCATTATGGTTGAGGCTTCAAGGTTTAGATGCGAAGGTTGGACTAGTGCTCAATTGGATGGGTCTAGGAGGATAGTTTGGTGCCTACATGAGAATTCCAAGGCAAAATCACCCAATTGGAATTATGATGATCAACTTGAAGACGGGTGTGAAAACAAAGTGTGGGACCCCGGATTACAAAAAGAGGATAAATTTTGGGAGCTCATGGTTTGTGAAGAAATCCGTCAAAACTTGGAGTTATTAATTTTGAATAATGGAGCTTATTGGAAGTCCAAGCATTGGTGAAAGTTCCAAGATGAATTCAAGCACAAGCCACCTTGATGAGAGCTCCCCATAACTCCAACATAAGGACAATAAATAAAAGTACTAGGTATGAGACACCCCACCATGGTAAAATCTTTTCATTTTCGTCTTTTTTAAATATTAGTACAATTAGTTTAATTTCATGTTTATTTTGGATTGTTGAGTTTATTTGGTAGTCTAGTATGTTAAATAAGGTTTTATAGTGCTTTGGTAGTTGTTTGGATGTTTGGAATGCTTGGTTTGGTGCAAGAAATTGGAAAATTTTGAAAAATAGAGCACCCAGCCACGCGTACGCGTCACCCACGTGTACGCGTGACTCCCAAGTTTCCAACATCTCATGCATACGCCTCGCCCACGCGTACGCGTGACCCCCAATTTTTTTCAGGCGCAGTACAAAAATCAGAGAGTTGTGCACGTAGTGTGCTGAAATTGTGTGTCTAGCACAATTTTGACCTACGCGTACGCGTCACCCACGTGTACGCGTCGTCTTCTTTTCTCTCCCATCACACGTGCGCGTCGATGATGCGTGCGCATCGTGCTCCATTCCTGCCATGCACGCGTACACATGACCTGACGCGTACGCGTGACGCCCTGCCCTGTTTCACTCACCTTCTTTTCTTCTCTTCTCTCTATTTCTTTTCTTCTTCCCTCTTCTTTTCTTTTCTTTCCCTCCTTCAACCATTATCCAACACTACCAATTACCCTCTATCACCATCTCTTTTAGTTAGTTAATTAGTTAGTTACTTAGTTAGTTTAATTTCTGTTTAATTTTCTATTTTTCATGATAAGTGTTGGATTATTAATCTTGTTTGCTGTTTATTGCTACTGATTACTAGTAGGATGTTATTTTAACATCATTATTGTTAATATTCATTGTTGGGTTTCTTTTATTGAGGTTGCCTTTTATTGCTTGGTTTTGAATTGATCATGCTTAACATTCGTGTATACCAAGTACTTATAACCTTCAAGAATGTTTTTAGGTTTCTAAATTGCATGTTTTGGCCAGCATGTGATTTGATTTCATTATCTATGATGAGGCAATTGTGTATTATCAATGCATTTTTTGTTAGGTGATGCGTGTTTATGATTGACCTTTATTTACATTATCTATTTCATGCATTGAAATTTTGGAATTATGAAATTGGATCGTAAGCTTACCTAATTGCATATTTTTTAGCTTTCCAAGTTTTGTGGACCATGTTTGCTATATGATTGATTTTCACTTCTATCTTATTTTTCCTAAGTTCCATAGCACCCATGTGTTCCACCTCTATGTCACTTAGGTGTTGCAAACAAATTTCAATATATGTCATTGTTTGATGTGTGAGCTCTATATTTCATTTGGTTCACTAAATTTACTTGCACATCAATCAATGTCCATTCCTTATCCATTTCACAATTGCTCTTTATTGCTTGAATGCTTTTATGCTTCTTTATTGCTTGTTTGGTTGTCTTAACCTACAAGTTTTCTTTGAAGTATTTCAAGCACACTAGAATGAGTGAAGTGTATGCTTTCTTTTGTGTACTTGTAACATAACTTTTAATATCAGTGTGTGTGTTCTAAATTAAACTGCATGTAACGTAGGACTCACACACTATTCTTCATTAATGTCACACTAATTCACTCACTTCATTCTAGTGATCATGACCTCATTCCAACAGTTTATGCTTCCTTGCTTTTCATTTTACAGTGTTATTTTCTATTTTTCATGGGTGAGTCATCATAAACAAAAATGGAAGTGAAAAAAAGAACATGCAGCAACCGGTTGACCCACCAGCTGAAGGTGGCAACCCGGACAGTCGCCGTACCCCCTTGCTCATCTTTACATGCACCGAAGACGGTGCAAACTTTTAAGTGTGGGGAGGTCGTCCGACCAATCGGCCATTTTTGGGTGACAAATTTCTAATCCCAACACTTTTGCATTTCATTTTTTTAGGTCTTTTAGGATTCTTAGTTGCATTTTCTTGTTTTGCATATATATATATATATATATATATATATATATATATATATATATATATATATATAATAAGCTTAGTCAAGATAATGAAAATTTCCAAGAAATTCATCTATAGGGCACCCCAATTGATTTGAGTAAAAAAAAATTTTTTTAGAACTTGCTTGAATTATATATTGTGGAACATATTTTTTTGAGCTAAGAACACATAAGCATGTGAGTTTTTAGCCTAATTGTGTGGTTACATCATATAACCACTATTTTTCATTCTTGTGTGTATTATTCTCTTTCTATGATTGTAATCTTTGATTTGTTTGATTCTTTATGTCCATTATTTTGTGTATGAATGCACTTATATGATTGAGGTCATTGTTTCAAATAGCTCACTTACCCAAATAGCCTACCCTTTTATCTTCCATTATTAGTCAACTTTGAGCCTATGCTAAACCCATTTTTTCTTAATTTTAGCACATTACTAGCCTTAAAGCGAAAAATAATAAATGTCTTTAATTTGGATCTTTGATTAGCTTAGGCTAGTGAGAGTGTTTATCATTCAATTATGGGAGAGTTGGGAACATTAAGTGAGATAAAAGAGTGTTTTGAGTTTTCATTGAGAATATTAGGAATTGGGTACATACTCATGCATTAAATATTTAAAACATATACATTGGTACCTTTGTATATAATTCATCAAAAAGAAAAAGAGAAAAACAAAAGAAAAAAATGTAGAAAAATAAAAAGAAAAAAAATAGAAAAAGAAAAGAAAAAGGAACCAATAAAAAAGGGACAAAATGCTCCAAAGTAAAGTAATAATAATCAATGCATATAGGTTGTGATAAAAAAGAGAATGCATGAGTGTATGAAAAAGTAAAGAATGGGTAGTTAGGTTAGCTTTGAAATTATATAGGTTGTCATAGGTTAGGTGGGAAGTTTAAGTTAATCAAAGATTCAAATTCTAGTCCACTTGATCAAATACAATCCTACTTTGACCCTAGCCCCATTACAACCCATGGATAAGTTCTCATGATATTTGTATGCATGCATTGAATAATTGTTGATTCTTATATGAAAAACAAATCTTGGAAAGCATGATTAGGGGAGAATTGATTGAATCAATCCTATACACTTGAGCGACTAAAGCGGATACACATCCGGTGAGGGTTCGATTGCTCAATTACATGTTTTAACCTATGATCATCTCTTTTCTTGCAAGTTTGTAAAATCTTTTTAATAACTCAATTCAATTTTGGGTTTGACTTGGTTGTTAATATCTTTAGCCCTTGTGTTCATATATGTATTTTTGGGAATTGATTTATTTTGACCAAGTAATTGCATGCATGTAGATAGATTGCATATAGATAGTTTACTTGCATTGAATAAATGTTGATACCCTTTGTCTCTTTTTTGAGTTTAGCATGAGAACATGCTTAGTTTAAGTATGGGGAGGTTTAATAAACCCCAATTTTGTGGTTTATCTTGTACTTAATTTAAGGGATTTTATCAACTTATCTCACATTTATTCAATGAAATAGCATAGTTTTGTAATTCTCCCTAAATTTGTGCTTAAGTGTGAAAACATATTTTTTTCCTTTAAATAGCTAAATTTGATTCACTTTGATTCCATTCGATGCCTTGATATGTTTGTTAAGTGATTTCAGGCTTATAAGGCAAGGATGGGATAGAAGAAGTGAGGAGAAAATCATGCAAAGTGGAGAATTCATGAAGGAATGAGCATTTGGAGGATTCAAGCCCACGCGCATGCGTAATCCACGCGTACACGTGAGGAGAAAATTTGCTAGCGACGTGCACGCGTTGACCACGTGCACACGTGACGTTGATCACGTGACCTCATTAAAGTGAATTCGCTGAGGGCGATTTCTGAGCTTTTCAGGCCTAAATCCAACTCATTTCTGAGGCTATTTGATGCAGAATTCAAGATTGGACAAGGGGGGAGTAATTAATTAGTGTAGGAAACATGCCTTAGGTTAGTTCTAGAGAGAGAAGCTCCATCTTCTCTCTAGAAATTAGGGTTCTTAGTTTAATTTCCTTCTAGATTTAGGTTTTGATTCTCGTTTTCAATTAGTTTCTCTTGTAATTTCTTGTTCCTATATCTTTTTTCTCTTAGTTTATATTGTTAATTTTTCCTTTATGCCTCTTTTTATGTTGATGAACTCTTGTTGGATTTGGATTTCATTTAATGCAATTTATGTTTTATGTTCCTTTATTGTTTAATTGAGTTGTTATTATTGTTTTCTTGCAATTGGTAGTTGTGGATTTATTATTCTTGCACTTTTATGATGCTTTCCTTTTATGCCTACCAAGTATTTGACAAAATACTTGGTTGGGTTTTAGAGTAGCTTTTTGAGCATTCTTGGCTTGGAAAGAGAAATTAGGTAATCTTGAGTCATTAACACCTAACTTATGTTGGTGATCTAGAGTTGTTAGTTAATACTGTTTCCATTGACTCTAATCTCTTACTAATTCAATTAGTAAGTTGATTAGGACTTTTGGATTGAGATTAACTAGTCCTATTTGACTTTCTTCCTATATTGAAGATAACATTGTACATTCTTCCGATGTTGGAGATGACTTAATAGGATTAGCTCTTGTTAATCATTGTATGATAATTAATGACTAGGATAGAAAACCTATTTTCTCAATCCTTGCCATGAATGTCTCTCTTTTTAGTATTTGCTATCTTTAGTTGTTTGCTTTATTTTCTTGCCATTTAATTTCTTGTTTTATCAATCCAACCCCCTTGAACCTCATAACCAATAATTGAGCACTCGATTGTAATTCTTAGGGAGAACGTTTTGGGACTAATACTCTTGGTTATTTTACTGGGTTGGACTCGTGACAACCAAAAATTAAATTTTGTTGGAGGATTGGTTGTTAGTCTAGACTATACTTACAACGAAGTGATTTAATTTTATTGAGAAATTCTAGATCAACACAAAATACTGCATCAAGACGTCGATACCTGAACCCCACATCGGTCTCCCAATGAACTAACATGGCGTTCTTTACCTCCGGTCGAAGACCGCCCGTCCGCTGGTCCCGCCCATGATGAACATCATCTAGCATCTGCTGGAACCACCAACGCATTCGATAGTCGAATGTCTTCTGGATGGCCAAGTCGTATTCAGCATCCCAAATGAAGTTAACTGGAACAAAGAAACGTTAAAATTAATTCAGCAAGATAGAGGATATAAACTAGTTAAAAAGGTTTGAAAGAGAAACAATGAAAGTAATTACCGCCCATTTCTCAAACCAGCGCTGCTTGGTCTCAGCAAGGATCTTCATATAGCTGGGTCAGGGTTGGTCGTACATCAGTTTGATGACATTGGTCATCTTCTGAGTATACGCGTTGGGGTTCGGGAAAAACCTAACAACAACCAACAAACAAGAATTTACCTGAATCCACCCAAATCAACCTAAATCCACTAAACAGGAATCAATTTTCAGAAACTTTCAGTAATAACAGGAATTATAATCAGTAAAACTAGAAATCATTAACTAGCTTTTCAAATCGATCTAAATCCACTAAACAGGAATCAATTTTCAGGAACTTTCAGCAATAATAGGAACCATGAACTTTCAGCAATAACAGGAACCATAATCATTAAAACTAGAAATCAGTAAGCAGCATTCCAAATCAACATAAATCCACTAAATAAGAATCAATTTTCAGGAACTTTCAGCAATAACAGGAACCATAATCATTAAAACTAGAAACAATATCCAGCATTCTAACCTAAATCAACTAAACTAGAAATAATTCTGGCATTTTCAGCGATAACCATAAACAGAAAATATGTGAGCATTGAACGTGATAGTTACCTCGTGCCGCCATCAGGCCAAATGCTCAACCGTACGATGGAAGGTGGTAGAGGGGCATCAGTTGGTGTCTCACTTCTGTGGCTAAACTCCGGGGCTGCGGCGGCATCCAGAGGCTGAGTCGCCGTGGACGTGGGTTGCTAAGCAGTAGGAGGCGGCATCCTCGCCGTGGATGGAGGCACGTAGTTGGGGTTAGGGACCATGATGAACGGTTGGTCTGCTAGACTCACAACCTGTGGTGTGATCGGGGTGGTTGGAGTAGAGGGAGAGGATCCAGAAGTCCCGGGAGTACTGGATGAAACCCTCCCTCTACCCCGACCACGACCAGCAGCCTGATCCGCAACACCTCTTCCTGTCGTCATGTCCGCATATATCAAATTATCAAACAATCTCAGCAACAATTTCTCAGCAAAACAGTCATCACCGCAGCAATTAATATAATTAGACAATTCCAAACACTTCAAGCATTCAAAATCTAATGTGGCGAGTCAAGCATAACTTAATCAATCTAAATACACTAAGATTAGAAAACTAAACTGAACTAACTTTGAAACTGATTCAAAAGTAAAATTCTAATTGTACTCAAACCTAAATTAAATTAAACTAAAATTTAAAAAATTATCTAACAATCTCAGCAACAATTTCTCAGCAAAACAGTCATCAATGCAGCAATTAACATAATTAGACAATTTCAAACACTTCAAGCATTTAAAATCTAATGTATTGAATCAAACATAACTTAATCAACCTAAATACACTAATATTAGAAAACTAAACTAAACTAACTTTTGAAACTGATTTAAAATTAAAATTTTAATTCTACTCAAACCTAAACTAAATTAAACTAAAATTAAAAAATTATTTAACAATCTTAGCAACAATTTCTCAGCAAAACAGTCATCAATGCAAAAATTAACACAACTAGACAATTCCAAATACTTCAAGTATTCCAAATCTAATGTATTGAATCTAACTTAACTTAATCAACCTAAATCCATTAAAAGTAGAAAACTAAACTGAACTAACTTCAAAACTGATTCATAATTAATATTGAAATTCTACTCAAACCAAAACTACATTAAACTACAATTAAAGGAAGTGAAAAAGAGTTGTTCAAGAACCTGTAATGAAGAACAGAGCAAGAAATAAGGAAACACGTGGATGTTGCAGTGGTAGTCGCCGAAGTTGCTGTGGCGGCAGATGGTGGTGATGGCAAAGGAGAGAGAGAAAGTCATTGGAAGAAAGAGAAGAAAAAGGGGTATCCGTAAAGGTATGACGGCAACGGGGAGGGACTGGCGACGGCGGTGTTCTCGGCAGCAACGGGAGAGGGCAGAAAACTGAGGTGGTGGCGATGATGTGAGAGAGAGGGTAAAGATGAAGAGAGAAAGTGTGAAATTCGAAATGGGAGAGACAGCGTTCGCGCTTTCATTTAGGGTATTATTATCATTGGAGTTATCGTCGGATTCATCCGACAGTAACGTTTTCCATGTGCCCAAAATGCAGCGTTTCACTAAATATTGTTACTGTTGGATTGTCCTGCCGGTAGTAGCGCACCAAAAATTTGTTCTTTTCCCTCTAAATATTACCGTAGACGTTATCATCAAACATGTTCTGACAGTAATATTTTAGAGTGATAAATTTATTGTCAAATCTAACAAAAAATTTGTCGTTAACGTCCGACGCTAAATTTGACGATACTCAACGTTTTTCTTGTAGTAAAATTTACGTTTGATGACTTTATACAAGATAGTTATTTGTAATCTCTAAGGTTATCTTTACTAATTTTTATTTTAAAAATTCAAGCTTCACGTATTTATATTATCAACTATTTTGTAAGTACAAATGGATTTTATTTTTCATTCTAATTAGAACATAAATACTAAAATGAAATAACATTGAATGACCACTTGAAAGAATTCAAAAGTTAATTTTTTTAAGTTAACTATTATTATTTTTTATGATCTTATAAATGTGAATTACTTTTTGAGTATATTTATTAATAACTTTATATAACATTATTATTTATTTTCTTATTTTGACTATCATTTATCATAAATTAACGTTATAAAGACTGAATATAAGCTAAGTTGTAATTTTATCTAACATTATTATAATTATTTGTGTTTTTAATTTGTAAAACCATTAAAGTAAATACTAAAAAGTTTAAAATTTAAAGTAAATGCTCAAATCCGTAATAAAATGTAATTATTTTTTATAGTGTAGCAAGGAAATAAAATTTTATGACAACCTACTCCAAAGATTGCCTCTTATGTGTGTATGCATGTAAATTATGTGTTTTATAACATATGAATTGAATAATTAAGATATTTAACATTATTAAAAAAATATTTTAGCTATAGGAAGTGGAAGTCATCTTACTAATTATATGAGGATCGTTACAAGATATACATTGAATATAGTTGGAAGGACCACTTTACTAATTGTTGTAGGAATCGTTACAAGAATTAAGGTTAAAATGAGATATATTTAAGTTTATAATAAAATGATATTTATAAATTATAACAATATATTGACGTGATAAAATTATAAGTAATTTATGTGTCAAACTTAAATATAGAATAACTTTGTTATGAGCTTTTACGTAATATAAATAGATAGATTAGACTTAGAGAATAGTATAATAAGATTTAAAGAGAGTTATTTTCTTTAAAAGACATGATAGTATTATTAGTATCTTAAGTCTCCGCTAAGTTGTTATTCTAGAACTCATACACGTCAGGAAGGCCAAATAACCAGCTTCGGATTGTTTTAGTATGTATAAATTGAAAAATAGAAAATATTTCCAAAATTTATTTCATACCTGGATGTTAGCGTTTATATTAACGGTTTGTATAAATTAGACTTGTATGTTTATCATGAATTATTTAACTGAAATTGTAAATTAATACATCTATGCTGATTCCCATGTCCGTTTTGGGAAGAAAAATACTTGAAAAAAAATGATAAGATTAAACGGTTACTATTTGGCGTTAGTTATGCATAAACCAAAGTTTGTTAGTTAGGAGGGAAAAAAAACATACGCGCAACTTTTTCAGTTATTAGGAGAAAAAAATAAGAAGGGAAAGAATCAGAGTATGCAACGGCTATATTTGTGGAAAGCCATTTTTTGCACATCTGTCATGCTGTTGAAATTCTTAACTACCCTCTTTTTTTGTTAATTAGTTAGTAGAAGAGGCAATGAGACTGCTGATTTCTAGGCCATATCCGGCTTAGTCGAATTTCAGCCGTGGCGGCCTTCAACTCTGTAGTCTCTCTAGATCTTTCTGGAAACAAAATTCATATTATTTAGTCTTCAATATGTAATGTTCTCATTTCTCTCTGTTTCATTATTTATTTTGTAACTAAATGTTTTGCTTATGCATGGCATGAAAACTTCAATCATTGCTTTGGATTTGTTTGCATAGGAAGCTATTTTTCCAAACTTTTGTGAAGTATTGATAAGCATATATACCGTGTTGAATTCCAGGTTTGGCAAAGATTCATAAACTTATTTGTTGAAGCCGAAGATTTACAATTGTGCATGCATTTTATTAGTTCTGATTCTCTGCATTTTGCTTAGAAGAAAAGAGAAAAAAAAAACTATGGTTAAGATTATGCCTTCAAGGTGTTTGATGTTATGATTCTGGTTTTGCAGAGTAACTCAGGAGCCTGAATCACATAAAGCTGTTTAGATATGGAAGCTACGAGTTATGATAAATTCAATTCTGTTTGGAGTACTGATCCTCCCACAAAAAAAGGTGATTTGCGTAAAGAAACTGTAGTAACAGAACAAGGACATGGAAGCACAAACAATTCAAGCACCCCTTCATCATCATCATTACAATCCCAAAATCCCTTGGTACAGAATGATTCAAAAAATGACATTATAGAAGGTAATAATAATATGAGCTTCAAGAACATTGGTAGTTCTAGCACATGTCATTTATCATCCACATCTGAATCATCATCACTAAGGAATGATCCCTTAAAAGGCACAGATAGAGGTTCTAAATCTTCTAGTCAAGAATCAAACCAAGTTTCTACAAACAATTCAAGCACCCCTTCATCATTGTCATTACAATCCCAAAACCCCTTTTTGAATGATTCAAAAGATGACACTACAGAAGGTAATAATAATAAGAGCTTCAAGAATAGTGATAGTTCCAGAACATGCCATTTATCATTTACAGCTGAATCATTATCACCAAGGAATGATCCCTTAAAAGCCACATACCATGGTTGTAGATCTTCTAGCCAAGAACCGAACCAAGTTTCTACAAACAATTCAAGCACCTCTTCATCATTACAATCCCAAAACCGCTTTCTGAATGAGTCAAAAAATGATATTATAGAAGGTAATAACAAGAAGAGCTTCAAGAATATTGACAGTTCTAGCACATGGCATATATCTTCCACATCTGAACCATTATCACCAAGGAATGATCCCTTAAAAGCCATAGATCAAAGTACTAAATCTTCTAGCCAAGAACCAAACCAAGTTTCTACAAACAATTCAAGTACCCCTTCATCATCATTACCATCCCAAAACTCCTTGCAGCAGAATGGTTCAAACAATAACATTATAGAAGGTAATAATAAGAGCTTCAAGAATAGTGATAGTTCTAGCACATGCCATGTATTATCCACATCTGAACCATCATCACCAAGGAATGATCCCTTGAAAGGCACATGTCAAGGTCCTAAATCTTCTAGTGAAGAACCAAACCAAGTTTCTACAAATGCCACCAATAAAAAAACCAATGTAGACACTTCAAACTCTAGTGATGATGATGACAATGATGATGATGATCACACACAACCAGAATCATCAGCTGCAGCTTCAAATGATGAATTTGGCTCAATGAACAAAGGGTTAGAACTAGAAATACAAAAGCCTGCAGTGCAAGTAATGGAGCGGCCAGATTTAAGCATCGATGCTAGCTCGTCTTATGTATTTCCACCACATGTGTTTGCTAAGAACACCACAAATGCCCAAGCAGATTGGAGTCTTGCCTCCAATGAATCACTTTTCAGCATTCACATGGGAAACATGAGCTTCTCACATGAATTGGCTTGTTTGAGCAGAAATGATTTTTGGATTGATACTCCTCTTGCCTCTCCTCTTGCCTCACCTCTTGCCTCACCAAGTCAACCTCAACCACCACCACTGCCACTGCAAACGCCGAGTAAATTCAACGATATAAGCCAAAGAGCTGCTGAAATACATGAAGAGAGTGCAGGAGTAAGTGAAATGGCTATTGAGACAATGAGAGAGGTTATAATGGAAACTTGTCAAAACAAACCAAATGCTACTAAACGGGGCAAAAAGAGTAAGAACACACCTGTTGTTGCTGCTGCTACTGCTTCTCAATTGTAAGTATTGTCCACTAACTACTTATTTGTTATGTGTAAATGTGGTTTGATTCACTACATGAATTAGGAAAAACTAAACTAGCTATTTAGTTCTTTAAAGATATATGGGATATGTGACATCAAATTAGTCCATGAAAGATTTCTAATATTAGTTTATTCGTTTGAAAAATGTATATTTGACATCAGTTTATTCCCTGAACAATATATTCACATTGATTTGTGTTTTGGAATATTATTGACAATGGTTATTCCATGAAAAAGATATTTGACAGACTTTGATCTTAAAAGATGCACCTGACATCAAATAAATTAATGAATTTGACACTAGTACATGAATTTTTAGAAATGTATATATTTTGGTGACTAAATTGATGTTTTAAATCTTTTGTACAACAAAATGGTGCCATACCTATCTTTAAGAGAAATAAGTATTATTAACAAAAACTTTTATTCTGAAATTCCTATGGAGATTGTAGAGAAATGAGCTGACACTCTTTTTTCTTTTTTGGGTTCAATGTGAAGATCAACCGATCAAGATCAAAATGTAGCATCTAAGAGCACTGATGAGAATGCAGATAAAACTGTGGCAAGTAACGGTGCTATGGGGAAGCAGCAACAACAACAACAAACATCAAATGCATTTTATCAATCACCAAAGCCAATGAAAGCATCTAGGGATGCTGAGGAGGAGAATCAAAAGAAACAAGAAGCACCAAATGTAGTTGAGGATAACTCCTCAAATCCACAAACCATAAAGAACCCTCCTAAAGCAGGAGGAGGAGGATGGCTGTCTTGCTTCCTATGTTGTTGTCATTAAAAGTAATTAATATTCCAAAGTTCTTGGTGGCTTCTTCTGGCCAAAACCACATACTATTCCTCTATTCTAATCTTGTCCAAGCTAGTTTAAATTCACTAGCATTGCAGAGTAGCCTTAGCTAGTATGTTGTACATCTTAGTTGAGAAAATCAGAGATGAATTTCACTGATTTTAGCATTGTATATAGGGTTGTTAGTTCATGATTGTACTATTAATCAGGAGTGTTTAGGAACTCCATTGGTGAGGTTGTGCATAATTGTATTGCATGCTCTCTAAACTTCTTGTTGAGTTGTTGAAATGCCTCTTATTTAAAGAGAAACTAGATAATAAAGAAGAAACAAAATATAATTTAATGGACTCCAAATTTGAAAACACTGCAGATAAGATAGTTAGCTTATACATGAAAACTGAAAAAATGGTTCCAACCATTAAGGGGAACTAGCAGTTGACCCGCGCCTCCGCCTAATGTCAATCGTTTGAAATAGCACAAAAAATTTGAAAATATTTGACCCTGTAATGTAATTCTTATTTGATGAAAAAGAAATGTTCACATTGATTTTCATTAGAATATTACATTCCAAAGCCAACATTGCACAAAATTACCTAAAGATGATTTTGATTCACAGCCACCATTGCCTCAATATCCCCATATGAGCTAATACGAAAGGGATTGTATACGAACGTGTTATTGGGACTACGTTGATAAAAAATTGTTCGTACCCTAGTCCAAATAATTTAGGATTGCAGACTCATTAAGGGTTGGATCATTCTAAGAACAACCCGTTAATCCTAGAGATCCAATCTAATAGGATTATAGATCTACTAACCCGACTTATTGAAGTATGGGTTCTGTAACTCCCGACCAACCCGACTTGTGCAACAAGCAAAGTCTTGTCTCCTCACTACCCCAAATGCTATCTACAGCAAACATTACAACGTGAGATAACCTCCCTAGAAATAAGGTAAAACCATCCACTACTACAAGTGCAAAGAAACAAAAGTGATGGCCAAATCATTTCCTCTATAAATATTTCATTAATTTTAGGTATTTCTCAAGTCAAATTCAATTAAATTTGCCTAAAACTTTTGCTATTATAAACATCGAAGTTCTTTGCAGGTACTCCCACCACTATTTATTCGTGGACGTCGGACATTTTTACCATTCTAGTAAACAAGTCAGAGCCTTCATTCAAAGGGGTATGGACCTAACGTCTACTACCGGGGACCCAGAAATCAACCATCAACCATGCAGATGTTCACCGAGAAGATGGACGTACTGCACCAGACTCATAATCACGAAGTGAAGGTCACCACAATGAAGATTGAGCGCTCTCTATACCTCAGCATTTTGAAAGCGATAAAGGGGGGCAAGGTAGACGAAAAATGAGCTCCCAAATTCACATCCCAGAAGTATTGGGAACTAGAAATGCAGCAGAGATCATGGGCCTTGTTCATGGTCACCAAAAATGACTCAAACAACTAGAAATCGAGCTGGAAAACAAAGTGAATCCGAGCGATAATTGCGGAGGGAGTTATGCAACCGCAAAGAATTAGAAGACAAGTTGAAAAAGTTGGAAACCAACCTAAGGAACTAGGAAAAGTTGGGAAGAAAAGAACTCAAATCCCTCAGGAAGAGATCATTTTTCCAAAGTAATCATGCATGCTAAAGTTTTCAGAAACTTCAAGAGTCTAGATATGAATCTTTACAACGGCAGAATTAACCCCTGACATCACCTCAACAACTTTAAGAGCCGTATGTTAGTAGATGCGTCTGATGCGATTCGGTATAATGCATTTTCGACCACATTAACTAAGGCGACCATAAAATGATTTGACAATCTACTCCTAAGGTCGGTAACATGTTTTGATAATTTAGTCAAAAACTTTCTCCCCCATTTTTCCATTCAAAAAGACAAAATCAAGCACACTCTAACTTTGTTCGGCATAAAACAAAAGTTAGGATGAGTCTTTTAGAGCCTATATAAAAAGTTTCAATAAAGCTTGCTTAAAAATCCAGAGCCTACCAATAGAAGCGGCCATCATAGGGTTAGTGAATGACCTCAAATATGGACCCTTATCGCAATCAATCTCAAAGAGGCACCCGATCTCTCTCTATAAGGTACAAAAAAGAGCAAAAAAATACATTAACATAGAAGAAACGACACAGCTAAAAAGGACTCATCAGAATAAAGAAGTCGGCCAAAGTGGCAGGAAAGAAGAATAGAGAAAGAACGAAGACTATACTAGTCGAATAAAGAGGTACTATTCCGAGGGTTACCTAAAACTGGAGGTCGATCTCGGTCGAGATCTTCTGTACTGGTCGGTGTCGACGTGTCCGGCTGGTGAGTGGCGGCCGGAGCTGTACTGCTGATCCTTGGTCACCGGAGGGTGGGGGATACCTGCAAGAGACTCTGATGCTTAAGTTAGCACGGGTATTAAGCAGGTTTTTAGTAGAATCAGAGTATGAGTTATACATGGGTGCTCCAGTGTATTTATAGTAGTGTGGGCTGACCTTTCTGAGAAGATAAGTTAGTTATCTTATCTTATCTTATCTTATTTTGAGTGAAGTCAGCTTATCTTTAAGGGAACTGCCTTTATCTCTATGGGCTTGGGTTGCCTTTGGATTTGGGTCGTGTTCCTCTATTTGGGCCCTTTATTGGGCTCTCCTGTCGATTTGGCCGACCTCTTTGAGAAGAGGTCGGGTAGCCTGAACTGAAGAGGTCGGTCGCTTTATCGCCAATCATCCCAGGTGGGATAACTCGACCCAGGGTATAAACAGTGCCCGTGCTTGAGCTCGGTCTTTTTGTTGAGGTCGAGTCTTTGACTTCGGTCCTTCTCTGGCGAAGCCGAACTCAAGCATTTTGTCGATTCCTTTCTTTGTAGAGCCTTTTTGAATGTGAAACGTTTTCCTTTAAAAGCGCGCGCTTTTATATCGGCGCTTTGGAAACGTGCGAAGGTTTAATACCCTCATTAATTGACTTCAAATGCCCCGTTTTCCTTGGTTTTATTTTGAATTTTGCCATCAGAAACGGTTTCTCTTATTCGTTCCTCTTCGTAACTTCTCCGTTTACTCTCTCATTTTCTATTTTTTTTTAGAGTTTCACAGTTTCTTCCTACGACGCCTGCTCTTCTACCGCTTTCTGTGGAAAAGGAGTGATTCTGGGTTTCTCCTTCTGTCTTCTTCCGGCGAATTTTTTTTCGTTCGAAGGGTGGCTCTGTCGCTTCTTGCTCTTCAGCTTTCTTTTGAGGTTTTCTTCTATTTTCCAGGTTCGATTTTTCCTCTTCTGTCATTTTTATGCCTGAGTTTGATTTTTTCTTGGAGAAAGTTTGGATCTTTTTGCTTTTACTGCGCCTGATTGTTGCGTATTCTGGAGTTTCTTCGTATTTTTTTGCCTTTCCTATTACTTGATGCTTTTAGGGTTTTTTTGCATGTTGTCGCCGTTTCTGCTTGTGCTTCTGATTATGGTTTTTTGCTTGGTTCAAAAAGGTTGTGTCTTTGACGATTCTCTTTTTGGCATGTTTGGTGTTGTCGAAGCTTTTTGCTGATAGACTGTAAAAAGACAGTGGCTTTGACTTTTTGTACTTTTTTGTGTTTTGTCTTTTCTCCTATGAAAATGCTTGCTGTTTGAATTCTTCTTTTCTTGTTTGGGGGATGCCGAGACGTAAGCTGTAGATTTTTCCTGAAACCTTGCTTTGTTACTGCCTCCAAAAGATGCCCCAGGACTTTGGTTTGAGTCTTGGGATTTTCCTTTTCTGTTTGTTCTTCTGTATACTAGTCGAGTTATTTTTCCCCTTGTCCGAGATGTTTTTTGGTAATCCCATCTTCTTTTCTTATTGTAGGATTAGTTGGCCTCATGTCTTCTCGCAATAACATTGTAGAGATGTCTTCTAAAGTTTTCGAGGGGATGTATGATTGGCTGGACTCCCTTGTCTTGATGTGTGTCTCTGTGGTGGATGCTAATTTTTGTGTAGAGCTGAGAAAACGTCATAAGATTTGTGGTAGCGGCGCCCGAGAGAGGGATTATGAGCTTGTAGCGCCCGATTCTGATGAGAGGATTTGTTTTCCTACTTCGGTCGAGGGGGAGCGTCCCTTTTTTTATGCCTATGAGTATTTCTTCAGCCAGTTGGACATTACCTTTCCCTTTACTGCTTTTGAAACCGATTTGTTGTGGTCTTGTAATATTGCTCAATCCTAGCTTCATCCGAATTCCTGGGGTTTTATCAAGATTTTTCAGCTGCTTTGCCGAGAGTTAGGCATAACACCTTCTCAGGCTCTTTTTCTCTATTTTTTTGTATCTGCCAAGCCCGGAGGGTCTGCCAAAAAGAAAGCTTCATGGGTTTCTTTCAGGTCGGCCCAAGGGCATAAAGTTTTTGCCATGTATGATGAATCTTTTAAAGATTTTAAGAATTATTTCTTCCGAGTATGTGCTGTTGAGGGGCCCGCTCCTTTTTTCTTGATGAAAATGATGAGCCTGCATTTCCTCTGGAATGGCAAAAGAATGTGAAAGTGTCTCGCTATACCTGGGAGATGCTTGAAGAGGTTGAACGAGCTTTTGTAGTTGTTCTCGAAGATTTATGGGGGAAACCACCCCATCTTGATACAAAAAGGTTTTTGAGTGACCCGTCTTTGGTTCGAACTGTTTTAGGTACTGTCCGACTTGTTTACATGCTTGCTTTTTAGTTTTACTTCTTCTTTTGTGATTATAACCCATTGCTGTGGTTGATTCTGTTTTTCAGAGATGTCGAAGAACAACGATTCTATGCAGGCCTACAAAAAAGCGAAGAAGGTTGCTGCTGCTCAAAATATCTCGGCCAAGGCGGCGGGAGAGGGGTCTTCGCAAGTTCAGATGAAGCCACCCGTAGCGAGCTCTCCTGGGCCAAGGAAGGTGGTTCCCACTCCTCGGGTTCGCCTGGCCGAGCCTCCATAGTCTTCCACTGCTACCTCTGGTGCTCCTCCCAACAAGAAACAAAAAACAATTGAGCCTTTCAACCTTGATGTCCCTGACTTTGACGCGGTCGAGTTCGTAGATCAGCAGATCGGTCCTTACGGTGTCCTTCCTATGGATGATGTATCACTCATTCGTCATTTGGACTTTATAACTCGGAGTAGTGTAAAAATGGCACATATGGGAGCTGCCTTGTACCGAACAGCTCAAAATCTTCCTTTCCATGCCACCAAAGCCTTCATGGAGGAGGCAAAACAGGAATTCGATCGGATGAAGGGCTTGAAAGAGGAGCTTGAGATGAAGGTGGCCAAACTGGAGAAGGATCTGGAGAATGAGAAGGCGAGTTCTCTTGCTCTGGCGGCTTCTGTGCGGTTGGCTGAGGACACGGCATTGAGGCATAAGGACAGTTATGTTACATCTTATCGGGAGGTGGTGCGTCTGAGGGAGGAGCTGAAGTCTGCCCGAGTTGATTACTCCGAGCTCCAGGGGCATCTCGTTGGCAGTGTGAATGCTGCTTACGAGAATCTGAAGGACCAGGTCCGAATTATTGCTCCCGAGGCCGACCTGACTCTTTTTAGCTTGGACAATATTGTGAAGAATGGAAAAATTGTTCCCGACGACCAAGATGACGATGATGTCGAACCTCCCTCTGCGCCTGCTGTTAAAGTGTCGACCTCTATAGTTCCTCCTGCTGGGATTGCTCGTCCAGAATTAGATCCTGATTGTCAAATTCTGAATAGGGACGATGGTACGGTGGATGCAGTGCCTCTCCAAACTCGCCCTCCTTCACCCCAGACTGATGCCACTGAGAAGGCTCCCAATCTTAACTAATCTTTCTTGGATGTTTGTGTAGATAGCCCGACTTGTGGGCTTTTTAAACTCTTTATTTCTGTAATTTGAATATTTTGCTGACTGTTGATACTCCTTCCGGTTGCTTGTTCAGCAACTTTTGATTTTTTGAAAAAACAAGTAGTTTTCAAGCTTTTGGGCTCGACCCTGAAGCTTGTTTATAATATTGTATTTTATATCATGCTTGTTTGCACTTGTCTTGGCACTTTTCTGGGTTTTGAGGATGCTGAAACCTTGCTGCTCGGCCTCTTTTAATTGCTTTTGTGCTTATTGCTCGTAGCTTGGATCCTTTGATGTTGTGGATGTGTGTATCCCACTTGTATTTCGGTTTTCTGGCTCTTACTAGCAATCCATAACCGATTTCTTTTCGTTGGTCCTTTTTCCAGTTATTTTTGTAGTCATCTTTTTTGGACCTTTGTCAGGTCTCTTTTCAGGGACTACTCTATAACTTGTTGGTTGTAGAAGACCGTCTTCTTTGCGTCATCCTTTTCCAAGTTATTTTTGTAATCCTCTTTCTTGGACCTTTATCAGGTCTCTTTCAGGGATTACTTTTATAACTTGTTTGTAGGAGGTCGACTTCTTCATGTCGTCCTCTTCTAAGTTATTTTTGTAATCCTCTTTCTTGGACCTTTGTCAAGTCTCTTTCAGGGATTACTTTTATAACTTGTTTGTAGGAGGTCGACTTCTTCATGTCGTCCTCTTCTAAGTTATTTTTGTAATCCTCTTTCTTGGACCTTTGTCAGGTCTCTTTCAGGGATTACTTTTATAACTTGTTTGTAGGAGGTCGAGTTCTTCATGTCGTCCTCTTCTAAGTTATTTTTGTAATCCTCTTTCTTGGACCTTTGTCAGGTCTCTTTCAGGGATTACTTTTATAACTTGTTTGTAGGAGGTCAACTTCTTCATGTCGTCCTCTTCTAAGTTATTTTTGTAATCCTCTTTCTTGGACCTTTGTCAGGTCTCTTTCAGGGATTACTTTTATAACTTGTTTGTGTAGGAGACCGACTTCGTTAGGTCGATCTCTTCTAAGTTATAGCAATTCCTCTTTTATAGGGTTGGCCAGACCTCTTTCCAGGGATTTGCTGATAACTTGGGTTGACTTGGTCCGACTTCTCTATGTTGGCCAGTCTTTAAGTTATTATTTAGCAATCCATAAGACCTCGTCAGGTTCTTTTTTCGGATCACTTTTGATAACTTCTTGCATTATTCTGTGTTCATCTTTGCCGATTTGTAGAAGGTGGTTTCTGTCTTTCTTTGGTCGACCTTTAGATGAATCGCGTTTTCATCTTTATTGGTCTTTTATCGTGATCGTGCAGTGAATCTGTTTTTCACTTTCTGCCGATCTATTACTTTATAATCGGACAATGAATGCTTCAGATTAATGCGTCTTGAGAGTTTGTAGAATATCTAAAATATTTTTTATCCAAAAGAAAGTGCAAATATATACATGTTTGGAGTTTTTCATCATTTTAAGTCGGATAATATCTGGATCTCAACTTGGTGCCTCATTAAAAAACCTATTCAGGAAAAAGAGTGCATCCTATGATGAGATCTTTTACCTTCTCTAGCTATAGTACCTTCTTAGGTTGCAGGCGTGCCACGATCTGGGAAGCTCTCGTCCATCGAGTTCGGACAGTCTGTAGTAGCCCTTCCCAAGTACTTCTAGGACTTGGTAGGGTCCTTTCCAGTTTGCTGCCAGCTTTCCTTCTCCGGGTCGAGTTGTTCCAATATCATTTCGGATTAGGATGAGATCATTCTCCGCAAAACCTCTTGGCACTACCTTTTGATTATATCTTGAAGCCCTTCGGCGCTTTAGCGCTTCTTCCCTGATCCGAGCTCTTTCTTGGATTTCCGGAAGTAGGTCGAGTTCCTCTCTTTGAAGTTGAGAGTTGGCTTCTTCATTGTAGTGGACTACTCTAGGCGACCCTTCCTCGACCTCTACTGGGATTATTGCCTCTACGTCATACGCTAATCGGAACGGTGATTCGTTTTTGGTGGAATGTGGCGTAGTTCGATATGCCCATAGGACCTGTGGAAGTTCTTCAGCCCAAGCTCCCTTCGCATCTTGCAATCTCCGTTTCAACCCAGCCAATATGACTTTGTTGGCAGCTTCGGCTTGCCCATTGGCTTGAGGATGTTCGACGGAGGTGAACTGGTGCTTTATGTTCAAGTCGGCTACTAATCTCCTGAAGCCTGCATCTGTGAATTGAGTGCCATTGTCTGTGGTGATGGAGTATGGAACCTCGAACCTCGTGACAATGTTCTTATATAGGAATTTTCGGCTTCTTTGAGTAGTGGCGTTGGCTAGGGGCTCTGCCTCAATCCACTTTGTGAAATAGTCTACTCCGACTATGAGGAATTTGACTTGTCCTGATCCCTGGGGAAAGGGTCCAAGAAGATCGAGTCCCCATTTTGCAAATGGCCAAGGCGAAGTTACGCTGATGAGCTCTTCTGGCGGGGCGATGTGAAAGTTGGCATGTTTCTGGCATGGGGGACATGTCTTTACAAATTCTGTAGCTTCCTTTTATAGAGTTGGCCAGTAAAATCCCACCCGAAGTACCTTTTTGGTGAGAGCTTGTGCCCCGAGATGATTGCCACAAATACCGCTGTGTATTTCTTCTAAAACTTCCCTTGTGTTAGAGGTCGGCACACATTTTAACAATGGTATTGAAATCTCTCTTTTGTATAGGGTGTTGTTTATGATGGTGTAGTACTGAGCCTCCCATTTTAACCTCTTTGCTTCCTTTTCATTTGTGGGGAGTGTTTCTTTTTTGAGGTAATTAATTATGGGGGTCATCCATCCTTGATCCTGATTTGTTATAGCTAGGACTTTTTCTACTTCCGAGATTGACGGGTTCTGTAGCATTTCCTGGATGAGGCTTCTATTGTTGCCCTCTGGTTTGGTGCTGGCTAGCTTTGATAGTGCATCAACTCGGACATTTTGTTCGCGGGGTATGTGGCAGATCTTATATTCCCCGAGTTGTCTGAGATGTTCCTTGGTTATATCCAAATACTTTTTCATGGTGGGATCTTTGGCTTGGTAACTCCCTGTTATCTGTGAGGTGACTACTTGTGAGTCGCTGAAGATGTTGAGTTTTTGAGCTCCAACCTCCTTAGCCAGCTTCAAACCAGCTAGTAACGCTTCATATTCTGCCTGGTTGTTTGAGGTCGGGAACCCAAATTTGAGGAAAAGCTCAACTTGGGTTCCTTGGTTGCTTTCTATTATCACACCTGCGCCGCTTCCAGTCTTATTTGAAGACCCGTCCACGTAGAGATTCCATTCTGTGGGGGCTTCCAGGGTATCTGTGAATTCTGCAATGAAGTCGGCCAAGTACTGTGATTTGATGGCTGTCCGAACTTCATATTGGAGGTCGAACTCGGATAACTCGACTGCCCATTGTAAAATTCTGTCTGCTAGATCTGTTTTCTGCAGTATCCCTTTTATGGGCTGGTCGGTCCGGACCTTAATGGTGTGAGCCTGGAAGTACGGGCGTAGTCGTTGAGATGTCAGTATGAGAGCATAGGCAAACTTTTCTATTTTTTGGTAGTTCAGCTCGGATCCCAGCAGCGCTTTACTAATGAAGTATATAGGTTGTTGCCCTTTGTCGTTCTCTCGAACTAGTGCTGAGGCTACTGCCTGACTTCTTACCGCAAGGTACAATACGAGTGCCTCTTCCTTTCGTGGTCGAGTTAGGATAGGTGGTCGTCCCAGGAAACTTTTGAAATCCTGGAAGGCTTGCTCGCATTCCATTGTCTACTCGAAGTTCTTTCCTTTCCTTAGAGTGGCATAAAAAGGAAGGGATATTATCGCTGATCCCGCTAGGAACCTGGACAAGGCCGCTAACCTCCCGTTGAGTTGTACTTCTTTGACACAAGTTGGGCTTTTCATGTTGAGTATGGCCTGGCATTTATCCGGATTTGCCTCAATTCCTCTTTGTGTGAGTATAAAACCCAAGAACTTGCCTGCTTCTACTGCAAAAGTACATTTTACGGGATTGAGGCGCATGTCATGCTTCCTTATAGTGTCGAACACTTGGGCCAGGTCGGACAATAATGTCTCTTCACTTTGTGTCTTTATTAACATGTCGTCCACGTAGACTTCCATGATCTTTCCGATATGGGCTGAAAAGACTTTATTCATTAGCCTTTGATATGTAGCTCCCGCATTCTTGAGACCGAAAGGCATTACAATGTAGCAATAATTTGCTTTTGGCATAAAAAATGAGGTCTTTTCTTGATCTGGTGGATATATGGGAATTTGGTTGTATCCAGAATATGCATCCATAAATGAGAGGTATCTATATCCAGATGAAGCATCTACCAGAGCGTCGATACTTGGGAGTGGGTAGGGATCTTTTGGGCAGGCTTTGTTGAGGTCGGTGTAGTCGGTGCACATTCACCATTTTCCATTTGATTTTTTCACCAAGACGACGTTAGCTAGCCATAGTGGGTACTTGACTTCTCTTATGAATCCTACCTCCAGTAGTGCTTGTACCTGTTCTTCCACAGCTTGGGATCATTCTGGCCCAAGTTTTCTTCGTCTCTGTTATATCGGCCGAGATCCTGGATAGACCGCCAACTTGCGACTCATTAGCTTGGGGTCTATGCCTGGCATGTCTGCAGCTTTTCATGCGAAGAGATCGACATTATCTCGTAAGAATTGTACTAGTAATTCTTTTGCGTCTCCCTTCAGGATCGTGCCAATATTAGTTGTTTTGTCCGAGGTATCCCCGATCTGAACTTTCTCTATTTCTCCTTCAGGTTGTGGACGGAGTTCTTCACGTCTCTGAACTCCACCAAGCTCAATTTTATGGAACTCTTCTCCTCTACCTCTGAGGTTTAGACTTTCGTTATAACAGCGACGTGCCATCTTTTGATCTGCTTTTATCGTGGCTATCTCTTCTGTAGTTGGAAATTTCATACATAGATGTGGAGTCGAGACTATTGCACCGAGTTGATTTAGTGTTGTCCGACCTATTAGGGCATTGTAGGCTGAACTCACGTCGACCACAATGTAGTCTATCTTGAGTGTTTTGGATTGATTCCCTTTTCCGAAGGTTGTATGTAGCGACACATATCCCAGTGGTTGTACTGGGGTATCCCCTAGTCCAAACAGGCTGTTCGGGTATGCTCTAAGCTCTTTTTCTTCTAAGCCGAGTTTTTCGAAGGCAGTTTTGAATAAGATGTCGGCAGAACTCCCTTGGTCTATTAATGTGCGGTGGAGATTGGCGTTTGCCAGTATGATGGTGATGACCATGGGATCGTCGTGTCCTGAGATGATACCGGATGCGTCTTCTTTGGTGAACATGATTGCAGGGATGACGAGTGCTTCCTCCTTCCCTTCGACATGATATACTTCTTTGAGGTATCTTTTGTGGGATGATTTGGAGATTCCACCTCCTGCAAATCCTCCGTGTATCATATGGACATGTCTTTCTGGCGTACAAGGTGATCGCTCAGCTCGTCCGACATCTTCATCTCTTCGTCTTTTTCTTTGTTCATCATCTCGGGTGGCTAGATACCGATTTAGTTTTCCTTCCCTTACTAACTTCTCTATGATGTTTTTTAAGTCGAAGCACTCGTTGGTGGAATGTCCTTGGACCCGATGATATTCACAGTATTCGTTCTGATTTCCTCTTTCTCTTTTGCCTTTGAGTGGTCGAGCCGGGGGTATCTTTTCTGTGTTACAGACTTCTTTGTAAATATCCACAAGGGACACCCGAAGAAGGGTGTAATTATGATACTTTTTGATTTTTTCGCCCGTTCGATCTTCCTTCTTCTTGGATTCTTTATCTTTATCTCGGTAGGTGAAACCGGATTTCGAGGCTTCTCCAAGTCGGAAATTTTCTTCCATGTTGATGTACTTCTCTGCCCGCTCTTGTACCTCATCTAAGGATGTGGGATATTTCTTTGATATAGATTGGCTAAAAGGTCCTTCTTGTAGGCCGTTGATGAGGCCCATGACGGCAGCCTCTGTTGGTAAGCTTTGCATGTCTAGGCACGTTTTGTTGAATCTTTTCATGTAGTTGCGAAGACTTTCCCGATCTCCTTGCTTGATACCAAGTAGACTGGGGGCGTGCTTAGCCTTGTCTTTTTGGATGGAGAATCTGGCCAGGAGTTTTTTGGCCAGGTCGTCAAAGTTGGAGATGGACTTTGGAGGTAGGTTGTCAAACCATCTAATTGCTGTCTTCGTGAGAGTCGTTGGAAAATCTTTGCAGCGAACGGCGTCTGAGGCGTCGGTGAGGTACATTCTGCTTCTGAAGTTGCTGAGGTGATGGTTGGGATCTGTAGTGCCATCATACAAAGTCATATCCGGAAGTTTGAAGTCTTTAGGGATTTTAGTCTTCATGATTTCCCTAGTGAATGGATCTTGATCTTTGCGAGAGTTGTCTTCAGGGGTGGTCCGGGTAGTCTTTGCTTTGAGATCGGCTTCAAGTTGTAGAAGTTTATCTTCTAATTCTCGACGTCGCCTTACCTCTCTTTGTAGATCCTTGCAGACTTCTTGCTGGTACTGGCTTTCTTTTTCGAGTTGCTTTAGGCGATCTTGAAGTGCTTCTATTACTCCCGGATGTGATGAGTTTTTGTCTCTGTTAGATTCCGGAGTGTCCTTTGGTGTGGCACCCGTGTTTTTGTGCGGTGTTCTGTCCTCTAAATCTGAGTTGTGGTCGTTATCCTATTCGTCCACCATGGTGAAGGGATGACTTCCAGGTTCCCCGGCAACGGCGCCAATGTTCTGAGGGTTACCTGAGACTGGAGGTCGATCTCGGTCGAGATCTTCTGTACTGGTCGGTGTCGACGTGTCCGGCTGGTGAGTGGCGGCCGGAGCTGTCGTGTCCGACCTGTTGACTGGCTGTACTGCTGATCCTTGGTCACCGGAGGGTGGGGGGTACCTGCAACAGACTCCGATGCTTAAGTTAGCACGGGTATTAAGCAGGTTTTTAGTAGAATCAGAGTATGAGTTATACCTGGGTGCTCCAGTGTATTTATAGTAGTGTGGGCTAACCTTTCTGATAAGATAAGTTAGTTATCTTATCTTATCTTATCTTATTTTGAGTGAAGTCAGCTTATCTTTAAGGGAACCGCCTTTATCTCTATGGGCTTGGGTTGCCTTTGGATTTGGGTCGAGTTCCTCTATTTGGGCCCTTTATTGGGGTCTCCTGTCGATTTGGCCGACCTCTTTGAGAAGAGGTCGGGTAGCCTGACCTGAAGAGGTCGGTCGCTTTATCGCCAATCATCCCAGGTCGGATAACTCGATCCAGGGTATGAACAGGTACCACTCCTACCTCCATTAAGAGTGTCTCTAGTTGAAGTTTACAAGGATATCTGTCAAGTCAAAAAGTTACCACCTATGACCTATTTGAAGCAATAAAGGAGGCAAGAAGTAAGAGTATTGTAAATACCATCACATCTATGGTCACTACACCAGTGATTGTTACGACCTCAAACATGTCATTAAAAAATTTGCACAAGATGGCAACCTTGGTAAACATCTAAAAAATTGATTGGTCGAATAAGAAGCACAGGACACCTAGGAAAGATCATAAGAAAAGAGAATAAGAGGGATCAGATCAACCAAGAAGAACCCCAGAACTTCATATCCATATGATTGCAGGAGAGTTTGTAGAAAGAGGCATCTCAAAGACATCCATAAAAAGGCACCTAAATGAGGTATATCAGGTAAGAGTAGGGAAGCAAAATATTTATCTACCTTAGATCACCTTCACCAAAGAGGATGCCCGAGGTGTGTTACCCAGTCATGACAAGCCACTGGTAATCACAATGGTTCTAGCAAATGCCAACTTGCATAGAACTTTAGTAGACTAGGGTAGCTCAGCTGATATTCCCTTCAAAGAAGCATTCGACAAACTTGGGCTGGACGTGAAAGACTTGATAGCATACTTGGATACTCTGTTTGGATTAGAAGAAATACCTATTCATCCTCTAGGATTCATCAGTCAATACACAATTTTTGGAATGAACCCCAAGAGTAGCACTATAAAAATCGACTACATAGTGGTCAATTTTTCCTTCGGCTTACAATACACTCACTGGAAGAGGTACATCAAATCGATTAATATCTGTAAGCTCTATACCACATTTATGCATAAAGTTCCAATAAATGAAGGAATTGCAACAGTCCACAGAGACCAGGCCCTGAGCAGATGATGCTACATTCAAAGATTAAATCTCAAAGGGATAAAGGCGAACAAGCTTGTTTTTGTGCTAGAAGTCGAAAGACCAAGGGAACGGAATTATTTCTGACTTCATCTAAAGGAAAGGTTGGAAAAAGTACAAATTGAAAAGTGTGCTAGGCAGAACTCTATCAAGAACTCAAGCAGGAGCTGATCCAACTCTTGCAGGAGAACTTGGATATGTTTGCATGGAAGGCATTTGACATGCTAGACATCTCACCTGAGCTAATGTCACATAAGCTATCTATCTACCCTGGTTCAAGGCCAATTCAACAAAGAAGGAGAAATCTTAGTGATAAAAATACTCATGTAATAAAAGAACAAGTAGATGCACTCTTGGAAGTCAGGTTCATTATAGAAATCAAATACCTACTTTGGCGGGCTAATGTAGTCTTAGTCAAGAAACAAAATGGGAAATGGAGGATATGTGTTGACTACACCAAATTAAACAAAGCATGTCCCAAAAATTCTTACCCTCTCCCTAGCATTGACGCTTTGGTGGATGTAGCATCATGGTACAAATTCCTATCATTCATGGATGCTTATTCAGGATACAGTCAAATACTCATGCACATCCCAAACTAGGAAATGACCTCATTCATCACCTTAGAGGCAAATTATTGCTATATACTAATGACATTTGGATTAAAAAATATAAAGACTACATATTAAAGGCTACACAAAGTCTTCCACGAACATCTCGGGCCTCTAATGGAAGTATATGTGGATGACATGCTTGTTAAAAGCAGAGAGGAAGAAACTTTAGTATTTGGCCTGCAAAAGGTGTTTGGTACGATCAGAAAGCATAACATGAGGCCCAACCCTACTGAATCTGCATTTGCAATATAAGCAAGAAAATTTCTAAGATTCATGCTCACCTAAAGATGGATAGAAGCCAACCTGAACAAATGTTTTGCCATCATAAACATGTCAAGTCCGACCTGTCTCAAAGAGGTATAACAATTGAATAGGAGATTGGCAGCTCTTTCCTAATTTCTTGGGGGATTAGCTCTCAAGTCGTTGTCTTTGTTTTCCCTATCAAAGAAAAACACCAACTTTAAATGGACCAATGAGTGTGAAAAAGCATTCTAAGAATTCAAAGAATACCTAGCTTAGCCTCTAATTCTAACTAAGTCAAAAGTCAGGGATGAGCTGATCATCTATCTACCAGTAGCTATAAAGGCCATGACAATAGCTCTCGTTCGAGAAAAGAAAAGGGCAGAGCAACAACCCATATATTTACAAGTAAAGCACTACAAGGAGCTTAACTCAATTGCCATAAGATTGAAAATGTAGTCTATGCACTTATTTAGCATCCAGAAGGCTACGAGCTTATTTTTAAGCCCACATAATTAAAGTTCAGACCAACCAATCCATGAAGAATATCCTGCAAAAAACTGATGTGACAGGACATATGTTACAATAGGCAGTGAAATTGTTCGAGTTCGATCTCAAGTATGAATCAAGATTAGCCATCAAGTCTCAATACTTTATTGAATTTGTAGCAGAACACACTGCTCAAGAATCTGAAAAAGTGTCAACAACTTAGAAGATCTATGTTGATGGATCTTCCAACAAGGTTAACAATGGCACAGGAGTAATCCTGGAAAATATAGAAGGCATTACAATAGATATGCATTCGAAATTAAATTCTAAACCATTTAATAACCAAGAAGAGTATGAAGCAGTGCTAGAAAGATTACGACTGGCTCGAAAAGCAGGAGCTACCAATGTGCCTATATTCAGCGACTCTCAAGTCATTACATCACAAATAAATGGAAGAAATCAGGCAAAAAGTATCAACATGAAGCAATATTTGCAAAATACCCTAGACTTGCTATCTGGATCCATGAGGCTGAGGTTCAACGCATAGAGAAAAAGGAAAATGGCTGAGCTGATGCATTGTCAAAACTTACAAGCACAAAGCCAAGAGGGAATGACAAGAGTTTAATACAAGAAAATCTCAAAGTTCCCTCTGTTATAAACAACTCGGACACAATGGTACTCATGGTAACTAGATTGGATATGGGTTGGATGAATCCCATCTTAGAATACATCAAATTTAATATCCTTCCGACTAATCAAAGAGAATCTAAAAGGCTCGTTCGAGAATCACAATACCATGAGAGACTCTTTACCGAAGGGGGTTTTCCATACTACTGCTCATGTGCATCCCAACGTCCAAAGTTGAGAAAGTATTGGAGGAAATCCATGCAAAAATTTGTCGAAACCACCTCGGAACTCGGTCACTAGCCAAAAGGTGCTCCGACCTGGATTTTATTGACCTACTCTATAAAAAGATGCCACTAATTATGTACAGAGATGCCCGACTTGTCAACTCTATGCCAACATTCATGTAGCACTGCCCGAAGAGCTCATCAGTCTCACGCTATGAAGCACAGACACAGACACGAACACGGGACACGACGGTACACCAATTCTAAAAAATTGTCGAACATGAGGACATGTATATATAAATAATATATATCCATTAATATTAAATTAATAACTATTTAAAAAAATAAGATATGCATTTCTTCCTAAGTGTATAGATATTAAAAAAATAAAATCCTAAACTCTTATATCTTAATAGAGTTAGTAAGAATTTTGTACATCACATGTGCATAAAAAAATTATCTAAAGTCATATTATTTTTTCATTATATATGGTTGATATCGTCATTATTAGAAAAAGTTACTCTTTCCAACTCTGGTTCATCAAGAAAAAGATGAAAAACTATAAGGATGCCATTTTCTTCATCAATTGGTGAAAAATCATCTCCAATAAAATCCGACATCATAGTTTCTCTTTCATTGTATCGTGGAGTTTTTCTTGAAAAAAGACAAAGATTAGTGTGGATAAATACTAAATTTTCTGCACGTTTAGGCTTCAATTTTTTTTTAGGAAATGTATAAAGGAATAAGTGCTCCAATTCCTTTCATAATAAGAGATGAAAATAGTTGCCCAAGTAGCTTAAAAGCAACTGGATCAACTATATTTTTATCATTCAAGGAGTCATAATCATCAAAGACCCAAATTTTATGTTTACTTTTCTCCTCTCTTCTTCTTTAGGAAAATACTTCTTCAAATATTTAACTCTTTCATTAGTAATCTTAATATCTTGATGAGGAAAAACTCGTGCAGGGTCTTCTCTCAACCATTGGTGGCTATAATACCTAAATAATTAGTGGTTAAGAAGAAATTAATAGTAATTCAATTATCTTTACTTAAACTTATAAACACAAGATATAAATTATAAATGTAAAAGGTTACCTTAAGTTCAATAAATGTGCTAAATAATGAAGAGGTGTGCTAAACTCTTATATATCATTTTTTATCTTTTTGATCATAGAATCCTACATCTCATAAACCAAATGAAGAGTAGGTGCATCGGTGTCTGTGCTTCTTAAAATATCATAAATAGGATTTGTGAAAGCTAGAATATAATCAATTTGTTGCCGTTAATTTCACTCAATTTTCTTTTGTAACAAACTCAGTTTTGCCAACATTTATCTTTCTTGTATGAAGACCACTTCTCACTTATAACCATCTCTTTGAGTCCTTGCTTTAACAACCTAAACCTTTTGAGTATCACAATGGTAGAGGCAAATTGAATAAGAGCAACATTAAGCAACTTCAATGTATTAAATTCATTAAATATAGATAACCTCATAATCTCATATGATTATTAACAATGTTTTTTTATAAAATAAGCATCTTCAGCAATTTGAGTAATCTATAAGCATTCTTCATAAATAAAATTGTTCTTCTATGTATTCTTAGCTGCACAAATATCCTTTAAAGCAAGATTGAGAGTATGAACAACACAAGGAGTCCAATAAATAGATAGAAATTCAACTTTAATTAATAAATCAATTTCTTTACAAATCGATGTATTATCAATTATAATATGCACTATATTTGAGAGACCAATAAATTCTCTTCTCTTATCACATCTCTTATTTGCTTTGCAACATAATCCTTGTCTTTGATCTCATCTGAATAATCTACAGCTTTCAAAAATACAGGTCCACTTTCAGTCACAGCCATAAAATCAAGAAGTGGCCTTCTGTGGGGATCACTCCATCCATCACTTACAATGCTCACTCCTTTTCCACTCCATGAATTTTTTATAGGCTCTAAAATTCTTTTCTCGTGTTACTTTTCTTTCTCAAGTAAAATTGTCCTCAATTTATTGTAACTAGAAAGAATATAACCATCAATATAATTATTGGTAGCATAAGAAAAAACTTTGACAAAGTAAGGATTCTTTACTAGATGAAAAGGTAATTCAGATGAAAAAAAATATTCTAGTAATGTGTAAATTTAGAGTCTCCTTTGCATTCAAATTAAAGGCATTCATTAAAGACCCAATAGCCCTTCTTTTTCTTGAATCAGGTTCACTTGCATTAGATAAAGGTGGAAGATGAATTGACTTAGACTTTTTACTTTCATGCAATAACGCACTTTCACTATCAAATTTCTTAAGTTCTTCAAGCTTTATTGATGTAACTTTTGCACAAAATCTAATTTCTTTTCCTAAAATCTTCAATAAATATGCTCTTACTCTAATATAAGAACTACTAAATAAAACCTTGCAAAATTTACATTGAAACTCAAGACACCGCCTTCAATCTTATCTTTCTTTATTACAAATTTTCATAGAGGCTTATCTACACTTTTTCAAAATCATTTTAAAAGATTCTCTAAGCTCATCTCTCTTAATCCTACAATAATTTAAGAAAAATAATTATTTTTCACAATCTAATTCTTTTTGTACGAAACAACAGCCACTAAAGAATGCAATCACTAGTTAAATGTAAAATATTAGAATTGATACTCACTATCCTAATTATATATATATATATATATATATATATATATATATATATATAATCTTATCCAAATTTACATTTTACATTCAAATTTTTTATAGTTTTAGAACTCACTAAGATCTAAGAGAGGGAAGTGAGAGCAAACCACAAACAACAAGTTTAAAAAAAAAGTCACAACAGACTAATACAACAACCAAACATATAACATAAGACTCTAAGCTAAGAACCAAGGCTACAACTATAATATCATAAACCGTGCAAGCACTAATACATCTAGGATCACCATCAAAGCCTTTAATTATTACGAGCAGGGTGCCCTACTAAACAGTAGCTTACTATTTTTCATCTGAACGAAATTAGTGGATTAGGTTCTTGAACAATGAATAATTAAGCATCTGTGTGGATCAAACCAAAAAGAAGTACAGAGCAAATCAGAAGTATAGAACAAAAATGAATGACAAAAAAAAGAAGGATTCTCTCTTAATTGAAATGGAAAAGGCAGGCGGTGACCAGAGGGATGATGAACACGATAGCAAGCACAGGAGCAACAACGACAAGCACAGTGGAGGTGGCGGAAGTGAGGAGAAGATGTTAAGATTGAAGCGACTGGAGCACTTTGGAGCATGTATAGCAACAGGAACGAGGGATGAACACTCGTACAATGGCGACGATTGGAGGTGGTGGCAATGACGAGAAGAGGGTGAGACCGTGAGATTGAGGGGGTGTGACACTAGAAGTGGGTGGAAAGGAAAAAGTTAGGGTTTTTACTACCTTTGAATGAATTTTACTGATGTAAAATTTGGGGAGTTCACTACGCCGTGTCTGGGCAACGTTCGACTATTTTTTTTGTTTTTTGGACAAGACACTTGAGGACATGAGAAACATGCGTGTCGGACAAATGTCTCTGTGCATCATGTCCATAAGGTGTCCGACATGCTGACACGACAATTTAGGAATGTGCCTGTGCTTCATAGGTGTTACGTCACCTTGACCCTTTGCAAAATGGGAAATGGATATACTCAAACCATTCCCGCAAGCCCCTGAGCAAATAAATACTTGATTGTGGAAGTAGATTATTTCACAAAATAGATAGAGGCAAAACCCTTAACTTCTATCACAGCTCAGCAAAGTAAAAGGTTGTTACTCAGGGGAATATCATTATGAATAGGATTTGTACCGGTCTAGAATTTCTCAATAAAAGAATCACTTCGTTGATAGCATAGTTCAAACCGGCAATTAAATCCCACCATCAAAGTTTAATTCAAAGATGTCACAATTCAAATCAATTAACCGAGAGTTTTAATTTTCGGGTCGTTCTCTCTAAGAATTGCAATAGAATGTTCAATTATTGGCTATGAGGGAATGGGGGTTTGATGGCAAGAGGCAAGAAATGTAAATAGCAAGAAATTAAAGAAACGAACAATAACTAAATATTAAAAGTAATCAAGCTCAAGGCAATTAATCAAAAGAAAGGAAAAATCAAGTGCTAAGAAACCTCTTGGCAAGGATTGAGAGTTAAGGTTATCTATCATAGCCATTGACCACAAACATATGATGATTATGAAGAGTTAATCCTACTTAGTCAACCCTTACATCGAGAATAAGTCAAATAGGCATAATTGATCTCAATCCACAAGTCCTAGCCAACTCACTAATTAACTTAATGAAAGACTAGTGTTAGTGAAAACCAAATCAACTAACTACTTTAATATATCAATCAAGAATGGACATCAATGACTCAAGGTCACCTAAGTCCTCAATTCCAAGCCAAGAGTGGGAAAAAACTACACTAAAACTAAGCCAAGCATTTTATCAAATACTTGGTATGTATGAAAATAAAATCATATTAAATTACAATAATAATAAATTCTAAAGCTACCAAAAACAAGAAAATAATATTAACAACTCAATTAAATAACAATAAACAAAGAAACATTAAATTGCATTAATAGAAATTCAAATTAACAAGAGTTCATCAACAATAAAATAACCAAATAAAAGAAATAACAAGTAAAACTAAAAGAAGTAAGATGCTAGAACAAGAAATAGCAAAGAAACTAAATCAAGAGATGAATTAAAGCATCAATCTAAGAGAAATTTAACTAATCTACCCTAAATTCTAGTGAGAAGAGAGAGCTTCTCTCTCTAGAAAAATTAAGCTAAAACATGTAAAAACCTAAACCTAATTGTTCCCCCCTTTGTTCCCTCTTGAATTAGGCTTGAAATGGCTTCAGAAACGAGTTGGATTGGGTTCTGGAGGCCCAAAAATCGCCGCCAGTGTTTTGCATTTAAGGGAGTCACGTGCCAGGACTTGTGCATACGCATCGATGTGTACGTATGCACACTTGCTGATTCTCTTCTCGTGTGTACGCACGCTGATAAACCCTATTTTTAGGGTTTTTCTGGTGCTTAATTTAGGGGATTTTATGACCTTTTTCTCACATTTATTCAATGAAATAGCATGATTTCATGATTGTCTCCTAATTTGTGCTTGAGTGTGAAAACATACTTTTTAGGCCCTTAATTACTAATTTTAATTCACCTTTGATTTTACTAGATGCCTTGATATCTGTGTTAGTGATTTCAGGTTGAAAAGGCTAGGAATGGATCAAAAGAATGGAGAGAAAAGCATGCAAAGTGGAGAAATCATGGAAAAGCAAGGATTTGGGATGAGATCAACGACGCGCAAGCGCAGCAGACGCACACGCGTGGACTGTGACGTCACATGGCGACGCGTGGAAAGAAAATTGTCAAGCGACACGTACGCGTACATGACGCGTACGCGTCGGTGTTCGCATGTGACCCACTTAAAGTGAATCTGCTGGGGGCGAATTCTGGGCTTCCTAGGCCCAAATCCAACTCATCTCTGATGCTATTTAACCCAAGGACTGAAGGGGAATCACATGTCTAGTCATCATTAGTTTAGTTTTAGTTTTAGTTTTGGAGGGAAAGTTAGTTTCTAGAGAGAGAAGCTCTCTCTTCTCTCTAGAATTAGGATTAGGATTAGGTTTTAGTTCTCTTCTCTTAGATCTAGATCTACTTCTTCTCTTGCTTCAATTTTCCTTTTGCTTTATGGATTTTTATGTAGATCTTTATTTCTCCTTCAATGTAATTTATGATTTCCATGCTTTTTCATGTTTGATTTGATTTTCTATTATGGATTTATTGCCTTTGTAGTTAGATCTCTCTTTAATTCTTGCAATTCATATGTTTATCTTTATTGTCTTTTATGTGTTTGATAAAATGCTTCTTTTAGCTTTAATGTAGATTTTATTCCTCTTGGCCTAGGTAGAGTAATTAGTGACTCTTGAGTTATCTAATTCTCTTGTTGATTGATAATTAGAAGTTGCTAATTGATTTGAATGCCACTAAAGCTAGTCTTTCATCATGATTAGGCTAGGACTTGTGGACTCAAGTTAATCCATCCACTTGACTTTCCTCCATGGTTAGGGGTTAACTAAGTGAGAGCAATGGACAATTGTTGTCACAATTGAGGAGGATAACTAGGATAGGACTTCTAGTTCTCATTCCTTGACAAGAGCTTTGTTAGATGTTAGTTTATTTTCCTTACCATTTATATTTCTTGTCTATTAATTTAAAAACCCCAACCATACTTCATAGCCAATAACAAGAACACTTTATTGCGATTCCTAGGGAGAACGATCCGAGGTTTGAATACTTCGGTTATTAATTTTAGGGAGTTTGTTACTTGTGACAAACAAATTTTTGCATGAAAGGATTATTGTTGGTTTAGGAACTATACTTGCAACGAGATTTCATTTGCGAAATTTTATACCATCAAAAATTCATTCATCAAAATGGCGCCGTTGCCGGCGAATCGCAATAGTGTTATGTTGTTGGTTATTGTATATATGTAAATATTGTGAATAGCTTGATTTTTGGATTGCTTGTTAGTTTTTGCTAGCTTTAGGACTTTATTTTATTCTTTCTTATTAGTGTTAGCTTCTATTTTCTCTTTCTATTATGAATTCTCACTTTGGCTATGAGTTTGGTTCTAACTATATTGTAGGAAATGAGAGCTACAATGAGGATGTGTATCAAGGATGGGACAATCAAAGGTGGGAGGAGCCATATGCATATGATCAATCTTCATGGCAACAACATCCACCAATATACTATGAACAAGAGCCATTCTATGATGTATACCAATCAAATGGCTATGGTGAATCCCCTTGTGACTTTCAAGTACCACCACCATATGCCTATGAGTCATATCCTCAACATAGCCATCTACCACACTCACAAGTCTCTTTTCACCAAACACCTCCATATGACCTTGACCCATATCCACCATACCAACCACCTTTTGAACCATATGAGCCATACATAGAACTACCATTCCAATATCAATACTCCCAAAAACCACCGCAATATACACTACCACATCCTTATCATAATGAACCACCTTCCTACCATGAACCCTTTCTCCAAAATGATGAACCCTCCTACCCTCCCCAATCCTCAATGGATGAAATCCTTGGCCTTATACTTCAAGGGCAAGGCGAGATGCAAAGGGAGACACTAGAATTTGTGGCTACCTTGACCGAGGTAGTAAGCCGGTTAGCCTCCCAATGCTTGAGCACTCAAAGCACTCCCATGGTCACATGTGGAGAATCAAGTGAAGAGCATAGCATGAAGGAGAGATTGGAAACTCTGGTGGGTGATGAGGGATGCCACTTTGTATTAGAATAATTGGAGGAACCTATGCTTGTTGAAGAAAAAGGAGAAGTGGTTGAAGACCTAGGAGATGCGGAACCTCCATGGGAAGCTATAATCATAGAGAATTCCTCCAAAAGGATTGAATTTGATGTTGAGGAGGAGAGTGCACACCCTCCAAAATAATTGTTGAATGAAGACTTGGAAGGAATGAAGCAAGGATTGAGTTCCCTTGGAGATGAAGATCATGCACCCAATTTTCTTGGTGGTGAATCCTTTGCACTTGAAGAACCTTCTCCCAATGAGATAGAGAGCAATGTGGAGGTAGATTTTTCTCATCCTCCCATTTATGATTTAAGCGATGGAGAAGAGTTAGATAAAATTGATGAATAAAGGATTGAAGTTGAAAAAGTTTGTGAAGAGGTGGAAGCAACCAAGGAAGAATACAAGGGAGTAGAGCTTGTAAGGATATTGAAGATACCTCTCCCCAAGCTATCACCACCCATTCTTTCATTCAAGTGGGTAAACCTCTTATCTCTAAGCTTTAAGATTCCACTTGAATATGGGTTGCTCAAGACGGGTGGACAACTTAGACATATTTGTGGCTTTAAGAGCAAGAGAGAGATGGTTAGTAGTTGGCATCATAAATCAAGGTTCATTATGGTGACATGTTCAAAGCCTAACAGCAAGGGTTGGTATAGAGCTAGATTGCTTGGGTCTAGGAGAATGTTTGGTCACTTAAATGAGAATTCTAAAGTCATGCCACCCGGATGGATTAATGATAATCATTAGGGCTGGCAATTCATACCCTACCCGCGGGTATCCAACCCGGTCCAACCCGTTCGGGTAGGGTAGGCTACCCGACCCGCTGCGGGTAGGGTAGGGTACGGTCCGGGTATGCCTGCGGGTAGGGTAGGGTACGGGTTTAGATGTACCCTACCCTACCCTACTCGCACCTCATATATAACACATATTTTATAAAAATTAGGTATATAATGAAGGAAGTGAGATTTGAACCCACAACCTCCCTTATGTAATGACTTACAATAAGTGAATAACCACTAAAACTAGTTAGTTAATTTAGTAATTTAGAGCATTAGTTTTTTATTTTATATGTTATTAATATGTATAAAATTTAAAATGATTGAATTTTATATTTACTTTGAAAAAAATTGATATTTCTGCGGGTAGGGTAGGGTTTAGAATTTTAGGGTGCGAGTAGGGTTAGGGTTGAGAGATTCTCAACCCGCGGGTAGGGTTAGGGTAGGATCCAAACCCTACCCTACCCTACCCATTGCCATCCCTAATAATCATCTCCAAGATGGGTGTGAAAACAAAGTATGGGATTCCGGATTACAAGATGTGGATCAACCTTGGGAGCTCATGGTTTGTGAAGGACTCCATCAAAGTTTGGAGCTATTAATTGTGAATGATGAAGTTTATTGGAGGCTCAAGCATTGGTGGGTGTTCCAAGATGAGTACAAGCACAAGCCACCTTGATGAGGAGCTCCCCATAAGTCCAACTTAAGGACAATAAACAAAAATGCTAGGTGGGAGACAACCCACCGTGGTGAAATCTTTTCATTTTCCCTTTTGTACATATTGGTAATTAGTTTAAATTCATGTTTTGTTTAGTTTGTTGAGTTTATTTGGTAGTTTAGTAGGTTAAATAAGGTTTTATGGTGTCTCGGTAGCTGTTTGGAGGTTTGGAGGGATTGGTATGGTGCAAAAACATAGAAAAATTTTGAAAAATAGAGCACAATCCACGCGTGGGCGTGCCTCACGCGTACTCGTGCATCAAGCATTTTCGACCATCCACGCGCACACGTCATGCGCGCGTACGCGTGGATGCCACATTTTCACCTCCCAGCCAAAAACCCGAGAGTTGTGTGTGTACTGTGCGAACGTTGAGCCGGAGGCACAAACCAACCATGCGTAAGCATGGAGGATGCGTACGCGTCGCTCTCTGAATAAGCCATCGACGCGCACGCGTGACCCACGCGTACGCGTCGCGCCCAATTCACCACCATCCACGCGCATGCGTCACCTACGCGTACGCGTGGATTGCCCTCCTCCATCATCTTCTTTTCTTCTCTTCTTTCCATTTCTTTCCTTCTTCTTTTCTCTTCTCTTCTCTTTCCACCCTTCAATCATCATCCAACCTGACCAAACACCATCCATAACCATTCCTTTTGGGTAGTTAGTTAGTTAGTCTAATCTTTATTTAAATTTCTATTTTCCATTATAAGTGTTGAATTGTTAATCTTGTTTACCATTCATTGCTGCTGAGTATTAGAACAGTATATTATCTTAACATCCTTATGTTTATAATCTTTGTTAGATTTCTTGATTGAGGTTATATTTTGCTACTTGGTTTTGAGTTCTTCATGCTTACCTTTTGAGAATACCAAGTGATGAGAATTGTCTTGGAGCTTGTAACTCTTCTTGAATTGCATGATTTGGCCACCATGTAATTTGAATCCTTTTTCTCGATTAGGCAAGTTCTTGATGGTTGATGTTGTGCATTTATCTTAATGCATTGTGTTTCATGATTATATGCATCTATATGTTTATGGCTTGAATGCTTTCATGCTTCTTCATTGCTTGTTTGGTTGTTTAACCCACAAGTTTAAAGCGCCCCAAGCACACTAGAATGAGTGAAGTGCATGTTCCTCTTTTGTATAATTGCGACATAGTTCTTTTCATACTAGTATGTGTTCTAAACCGCGCGCAACTTAGAATGCACACTTACTTTTATTAATGTCACAATAATTCACTCGCTCCATTCTAATGAGTAACCTCATTCCAACAATTTAGGCTTCTTTGTTTTTCTGCGTTTACTTTTCTTACTATCCGGTCTTCTATTTTTAAGATAGAGTCATTATAAGCCAAAACGGACGCGGGAAAGAGAACACGCAGCAAACCGGTTGATCTACCAGCTGAAGGTGGCAATCCGGAGAGTCGTCGTACCCCCTTGCTCATATTTGAATGCACCGAGAACGATGCAAACTTTTAAGTGTGGGGAGGTCGTCCGACCAATCGGCATTTTTGGGTGACAAGTTTCTAATCCCGACACTCTTGCATTTCATTCTTAGGTCTTTTAGGATTTTTAGTTGTATTTTCTTATTTTTGCGTATATATACACAATAAGCTTAGTCAAAATAATAAAATTTTTAAGATTTCTATCTATAGGACACCTCAACTGATTTGAGTGAAAGCTTTTCTTTAGAACTTGCTTGAATTATATATCTTGTGGATCATGTCTTTGAGCTAAGGACACAAACTTGTGAGTTTTGAGCCTAATAGTGTGGTTACATCTTATAACCACTTGTCTTCCTTCTTGTGTTCATTATTCTCTTTCTATAATTGTAATCTTTGATTTGTTTGATTCTTTATGTCCATTATTTTGTGTAGACATGCATTTATATGATTGAGGCCATTGTTTCACTAGCTCACTCATCCAAATAAGCCTACCTTTTACCTTCTATTGTTAGCCAAATTTGAGCATATGCTTAACCCAATTGTTCTTTATTTTATCACATTACAAGTCTAAAGTGAAAAATAATAAAAGTCCCTAGTTTGAATCTTTGATTGGCTTAGCCTAGTGAGAGTGTTTATTATTCAAGTTTGGGGAGATTTGGAAACATTGGTTGGGATAAAAGGGTGCTTTGTATTTTTATATTTGGGAATTGGGTGCGTGCTCATGTATTAATCAAATATTAGACCTTACGCATTGATGTTCTTGTATATAGAAAGAAAAAAATGAGAAAAACAAAAGAAGAAAGAAAAAATATATGGAAAAGAAAAGGAAAAAAATAGAAAAGAAAGAAAAAGAAAAAAGAAAAAAAAAATAAAAAGGGGACAAAATGTCCCAAAATAAAGTTCAATAAAGAATCAATGCATAAGTGTTGTGAAATGAAAAGAAAATGCATGAGTATGTAAAAAAGTGAGAAGAACGGGTAGTTAGGTTAGCTTTGAATTGTATAGGTTGTCATAGGTGTTAGGTGGGAAGTTTAAGCTTGTCAAAGATTCAAATTTCAAGCCCACTTGACTAAATATGCATCCTACCTTTACCCTAATCCCATTACAACCGATGAATAAGACCTCATGACATTTGTATGCATGCATGGAATAAATGATGATTGTTAGATGAAAAATAAATCTTGGAAAGCATGATTAGGGGAGAATTGAGTGAATCGACCCTAAACACTTGAGCGACTAGAGTGCAAACACTTCCGGTGAGGGTTCGATTGCTCAATTACATGTTTCCACCTAGAATCATCACTCTTCATGCAAGTTTGTAAAAATATTTACTAGCTCAATTCAATTGTGGTTTGGCTTGGTTGTTAATACCTTTAGCCCTTGTGCTTATATATGTTTTCTTGGGAATTGATTTATTTTGACCAAGCAATTGCCTTCATGTAGATAGTTGCATATAGTTTAGGTTGCATCTAGTTAGTTTACATTGAATAAATGTTGATACCCTTTGTTTCCTTCTTGATTCTAGCATGAGGACATGCTAGGTTTAAGTGTGGGGAGGTTGATAAACCCCATTTTTAGGGTTTATCTGGTGCTTAATTTAGGGGATTTTATGACTTTTTTCCCACATTTATTCAATGAAATAGCATGATTTCATGATTGTCTCCTAATTTGTGCTTGAGTGTGAAAATATGCTTTGTAGGCCCTTAATTGCTAATTTTAATTCACCTTTGATTCCACTAGATGCCTTGATATGTGTGTTAGCGATTTTAGGTTGAAAAGGCTAGGAATGGATCAAAGGAATGGAGAGAAAAGCATGCAAAGTGGAGAAATAATGAAAAAGTAAGGATTTGGGATGAGATCAACGACGCGCAAGCGCAGCAGATGCACACACGTAGACTGTGACGTCGCATGGCGACGCGTACGCGTATATGACACGTACGCGTGGAAAGGAAATTGTCAAGAGACTCGTACGCGTACATGGCGCGTACGCGTCGGTGTTCGCACATGACCCACTTAAAGTGAATCCGCTGGGGGCGAATTCTGGGCTTCCCAGGCCCAAATCCAACTCATCTCTGATGCTATTTAACCCAAGGACTGAAGAGGAATCACATGTCTAGTCATCATTAGTTTAGTTTTAGTTTAAGTTTTGGAGGAAAAGTTAGTTTCTAGAGAGAGAAACTCTCTCTTCTCTCTAGAATTAGGATTAGGATTAGGTTTTAGTTCTCTTCTCTTAGATCTAGATCTACTTCTTCTCTTGCTTCAATTTTCCTTTTGCTTTATGGATTTTTATGTAGATCTTTATTTCTCCTTCAATGCAATTTATGATTTCCATGCTTTTTCATGTTTGATTTGATTTTCTATTATGGATTTATTGCCTTTGTAGTTAGATCTCTCTTTAATTCTTGCAATTCATATTTATCTTTATTGCCTTTTATGTGTCTGATAAAATGCTTCTTTTAGCTTTAGTGTAGATTTTATTCCTCTTGGCCTAGGTAGAGTAATTAGTGACTCTTGAGTTATCTAATTCTCTTGTTGATTGATAATTAGAAGTTGCTAATTGATTTGAATGCCACTAAAGCTAGTCTTTCATCATGATTAGGCTAGGACTTGTGGACTCAAGTTAATCCATCCACTTGACTTTCCTCCATGGTTAGGGGTTAACTAAGTGGGAGCAATGGACAATTGTTGTCACAATTGAGTAGGATAACTAGGATAGGACTTCTAGTTCTCATTCCTTGCCAAGAGCTTTGTTAGATGTTAGTTTATTTTCCTTGCCATTTATATTTCTTGTCTATTAATTCAAAAACCCCAACCATACTTCATAGCCAATAACAAGAACACTTTATTACAATTCCTAGGGAGAACGACCCGAGGTTTGAATACTTCGGTTATTAATTTAGGGGGTTTGTTACTTGTGACAAACAAATTTTTGTATGAAAGGATTATTGTTGGTTTAGGAACTATACTTGCAACGAGATTTCATTTCTGAAATTCTATACCATCAAAAATCTATTCAACACACACATCACTGTGCGTATGCATGACTGCATGAACTTTCGATCGTGCGTACACACGCATCATTGTGCGTACACACACTTGCTGAAAAGCTCCAAACTCCATTTCTTCACGAATTCTCCACTTTTGCATGCTTTTTCTTCACTTCTCCAATCCATATTAGCCTTGTAAGCCTGAAATCATTCAACAAATATATCAAGACATCAAATAGAATTAAAATGAATAAAATTTAGCAATTAAGGGCTTAAAAAGCATGTTTTCACTTTTAGACATAATTTAGGAAGAAATCATAAAACTATGCTATTTCAATGGATAAATATGAGAAAAGTTAATGAAATCCACTCAATTAAAGAAAATAAATATCATGAAATGTGGATTCATCAATCGTCACTAGTGTGGAACATCCTGAAGCCAATGAACAAGCGAAAGCAGCAAACAAAGTCATTTTTGTAGGATTGAAAAGAAGGTTAGACACAATGAAGAGAAAATGGGCTAAGAGCTACTACATATCCTATGGGCATATCGTATGAAACCTCAATTAACTGAAGTCACTTTTTTTACTCGACATAATAGAAGGTATGATCCCAGTAGAGGTAAACGAAGAAAGCCTACATGTCCAATTTTACAAGGAGGTTAGAAACATCAAGCCTTGCAAAGAAGAGCTTGAGTCATTGCCCGAGGTCTGAGAAGAAGCTAAGATTAAAAAGGAGGTCATGAAGTAAAGAATGACAATCAGATACAATAGAAAGTTCATCAAGAGAAGTTCCAATGAATATGACCTCATCCTAATTTAAAATGACATCGGAGCACTAACTCTCGGGGAAGGAAAGCTTGTAGCAAATTGAAAAGGTCCTTACAAGGTTGTACAAGTCCTAGGAAGGGGATACTACCAAATCTCCTATCTATACGGCAACGAAATTCCAAGATCATGGCATGCTTTCAACCTTAGAAGATACTATAGCTAGATAGAAAACCTTACTTCTTGGTGTACTTTTTTTTCTGACTTCATGAATTTTTTTTTTCATAGGATTTTACTAAAGGAAATTAATGAGGTATCAAAGCAGGGGCTACGAGTGAAAACTTGTAAAACTCTTAGTAGCAACTAATGCATATATTGTAAAATTGCTTCATCAATAAAAAAAGCAAATTCATTCAACTATTTTCTCTTTTTTATTCGTTAATCGCACCCACTCAAGCTTGAAAAAAATACAAAAGCTATGACCGACCTCATCTCGTTGGCACCAAAGTGACGAGTTTCGAGTTGGGATGTAGGAGTTATATACACAATCTATGATCAAAATTGTAAAAAATAACTCGCAATCTAAGTTTTATAAAACAACAAACAAAAGCAACAACCAAGAAATAGGAAAATAAACATGTAGTTAAAAGGCTCTAAAAAAGAGAGTTAACATTGTACTTAAACTATTACAGAATAAAGTGTTCAAAATCCCATAACCCGAGCTATCAAATGTACAATATAAAAGGAAAAACTAAGTAAAGCCAGGAGTAGCTTCATCCTCAGTAGGCTGGGAGGCTTCGTCAATTGGAGCAGGAGCAGAAGAATAAGTCATAGGATCATCCAGCTCCTGCTCCTTTGGATAAGGATGATTTGACCATCGACCACAATCTTGTCGGGATCTATGATCGAGATATCGAGTCGGAAGACAAAACTTGAAATTGGGCTTTTAAGTTGTCTATTGTATCATCCAAGACCTTCATTGACATGTATTCCAAGTCCTCATTGATGATTATCAGTGGCTAAGAGAAGGGGGTTGAATCTTGGCCTCCTTTGTTGCTGAAAATTACTTTTTATTATTAACATAACTTAGGAGATATTTTTACTTTTGTCTCCTGTCGAGTAAAGAGACTCCATTTTTTGTCTCCTAAAATAGAAATAGAGTAGAGAAAAAAGAGTGACACCTAGATATATCCTGGTTCAGCTACTAAGTGCAATGTAGCCTACATCCAGTCTCCATCACAATTATGATAAAATTTCACTATCTTTTTCACAGGATTACAAACACCAATAATTCCCTAGGATTTATCCAATCCTATCTGGGATAAATCCAGATTCTAACCCAATCTGAATTTGACAAGGTCAAAACAAATAGAGAGAAGGCCGAATCTGAGACATGCAACTCACCTTCTTTTTCATCCTTTTTCTTCAAGCTCCATTGATCTTGTCCGTTGAGCTTGACTTTGGCCCCAAGTTTTATTTTTGGGCTTAATGAGCTTCTGACCGTGTTTGACTACACTGTCTCTATGGTTGCTTCATTTGAGCTTAAGGCTCGGTAGATTTCTTCACAGTTCCTTGGTGTAGCACAAATGGGAAAAGAAGCCTTTTGACATTCTCAGACCAAATGAGAATAGCTTCTTGGTTATAGTCCTTCTTCTTTGCTTAGATTTAGAAACAATCTTTTTCTCTTTCTCCATAACCTAGCTTCTACAGTTTCTTTTTCTTCTTTCTTCTTCGTTGAGTAACGTGACCGAAAGAGAGAGGAGAGAGAAGAGTGTGTTTGGCTTTTGGTGGAAGCTTCAAAAAAATTAATTGAAATGAATTTTGGGTTCAAGTTTTCTGAATGGTGACCTAGTGAAGAGTGTGGCTTTGGCTTTGTGATCACCGAATTGGACTTGGGATGATTTAGGCCATCTTTCTTTTTTTTTCTCTAATTTGGTTCAGAGGCTTGTTATAAGGCTTGGTTTAGTTATAATGGACCAAGGTTTGTTTTTGTGTGGGCTTGATGATTTGTTTCTTAGGCCATGTTTATTGGCTTCATTTTCTTGCACACTAAACCAACCAAATTACACAAACAATTGATAATTATCTAATAATGTTTGTTCATCACTTTAATCAAATATTAGTTTTCCAAATTCAACATTCATAATTTTACTTCATTTTCTCGAGCTCCTTCTCCAACTCGATTTTTTTGCCAAAAACTCATATATGGCTCTCCTTGGCCTTCTTTTTAGCCGCTAGCACTGCTTCGCAATCTGTGTCCACTTCACCATCTCTTTCAACATTGCATTGTCTGACCTAAGGTATATTTTTTAGTCTCAAGTTGATTTTTCTCCTTCTGGAGGGTCTCAACTTGAGTCCTCAACTCAGACAACTCAACTTTCATAACCCCGGGGAAAGGACTCTTTCAGCTTCTTCTGTATAGCTTGACACACAACAAAGGTACACTACCCTTTATCAAAGTTTCTAAATTCTTTTCCAACCCACATCATCAATAGCAACAACACTGCTAGGCATCACACATTCATCTACAAAATCCTGAGCATCAAAATCAGGATCAAAGAAGTTCTCATGTTTTCTACTAAGGGTCTTTCTCTTCCTAAAACCCCTTTCTCTGATGACTTCTTGGACTTATGAAACTTAGGAATAGGACGAAACTTAGGAGTAGCCTTAGGAGCCTATACCTCTGGCCGTGCTGCTTCAGGAACTAGTGAAGAAGTCGGAGAAGGACAGGATGCTTGTCTAATCTGCTGCATTTGTTGAGCCTTCTGGGCTTATTGCTGAGCAATATTCTTTTTGGAGGCTTTTAATCTTTTAAATGAAGCTGAAGAGCCAACTATTATCTTTGAAAACAGAAAAGACAATCTACAGTTAGAATAGATATAAGAAAAAGCAAGATATTTAATCTACAAAGACTTACCTAACTCGGTCCACACATAACTAGGCTTACTAATCAGTAAGATTTTGGTAGAAAGATGAGGAGATCAGCCCAACACTCTTGAAATATCTCTACCATCATAGTCTCTTCCTCGGCCAAGTCATTCAAATAATAATGAACAACATCGGGTTTAGAGTCCCAATACAAATGAAACATATATTCCAACTTGTCTTTTAACCAAAAATGTTGGAAGTCTCCCTTAGGCTAAAGCTTAAAATAATAGTTCTTAAATAATGAAAGGATTTCTCAAAAATGGAAAAAATTTTATGATCTTGTTGAGCTCGAAAAGATGCCTATTGTTGTCTTTTGGTTAAGCTAAAAAGTCTGATAAGGTAAAAGAAATAAAAGAAAACTTGGAGAAAAAAAAGGAAGTCTAAAGACATGGTATACAACCTGGTAAATGCACATGAAACTCCAAGAATTTGGGTAAAGTTGAGAAGGAACTACTTTAATTTGGTGGCAAAAACAACATCCATTTCGAACTCGATAAAAGGGATCTTAATTCCTATCCTATCAAAGAAGCATTCATAAATATTTATGTAATGAGGTTCCGAATTGTCAAGCAAAGGGTAACATACTCTCTCATTAGGTTAGGTGCTACCAGATCATAGTTCTCCTCCTCATTTTGATTTTTACAAAAAGTCTGAGTAAGTTGGAACTCTTCTAACATTTTCGTGTACTGACGGAGGAAAAATGTCGGTAAAGATTTTCACAAAAATATTGCGTTGCAAGTATAGTTCTAAACCGACAATTAAACCTCAATCAACGTTTAGATTGTTTGTCACAAATACAAACCCAATAAAATTAACCGAAGTATTCAAACCTCGGGTCGTCTCTCAAGGAATTACAGGGAAGTGTAGTTTATTATTGGTTATGGGGAAGTATATTTTTGGGATTTTTTTGAAATAAAGAACAAGAAAGTAAAATGGCAAAAAAATAAACTAATAACTAAGAAAGCTCTTAGCAAGGACAGAGAATTAGAAGTTCTATCCTCATTATTATCGTCAATTGTGATGGTAAATGTGAATTGTCTTCACTTAGTTAACCTCTAACCAATAGAGGAAGGTCAAGTGCATATAATTAGCTTGAGTTCACAAGTCCTAGTCAACTCATAGTGAGAGACTAGCTTTGGTGAAGTTCAAGCTAACCGACAATCTTCAATCACCAATCAACAAAAGACTTTTGATAACACAAGAGTCTCTAAATAATCAATCCAAGTCAAGAACATAAAAATCTAAATTAAAATCCACCCAAGCATTTTATCAAACACTTGGAAGGTACAAAATAAAAGCATAGAAAATTATCAAGACATAGCAAAATCTAAGACCAACAATTGCAAGAGAAAACAATAACAACAAATTAAAGAAAGCAATCATAAACATGGGAACATAAATTGCATTAATATGGATTAAAGGAAATAAGAAGAATTCATAAACTAAATTGGCAACATAAAGAAATCAACGAGAGAAATAGATAAACTAAAGTACTAGAACAAATAAAAGTAGAAGAAAAACTAAATTAAAGTAAGGTAGAAATCTGAATTTGAGAAGGAACAAGACTAAAAACCCTAAAACCTAGAGAGAGGAGAGAGCCTCTCTCTCTATAAAACTACATCTAAAACCTAAAATTGAATGAATGAAAAGTGAATGATTGATCCTCCCTTCCTTCCCCACTCTGCAACCTCTAATATGTATTTTCGGGCCTAAAACTGGGTCAAAATTATCTCAGAAATTGCCCCCAGCGAATTCTGTAAATTGCAGCACGTGATGCTCGTCACGCGTACGCATCAGCCACGCGTACGCGTCGTTGAACTTTTCACTTGGTCACGCGTAGGCGTCGGCCACGCGTGCACGTCGTATGTCTGCTGCACCAGTCACGCAAACGCGTCGCCCATGCGTACGCGTCGCTACCAGCTTCTGAAATTCTCAATTTCTTGTGTTCCTTCCACTTTTGCATGCTTCCTTTCCATCCTATAAGCCATTCCTTCCCTATAAACCCTGAAAATACTTAACAAACATATCACGGCATCAATGGTAATAAAAAAGGATTAAAATTAGCAAATTTAAGGCCAAAGAAGCATGTTTTCAATCATAGCACAAAATTAGAAAGGAAAATGTAAAACATGTGAATTATATGAATAAGTGTGAGAATAATGGATAAAATCCACTCAATTCAATACAAAATAAATCATAAAATAGTGGTTTATCAATCTCCCCACACTTAAACATTAGCATGTCCTCATGCTAAACTCAAGAGAAGCTATAAAGGAGGTGAAGAGGAATGGTAGAACTTAAGAAAATGCAACATATCTATATGAATGCAACTAAATGTAAAATGCTTTTACCGACTTGGTTAAAAGTAAATAGAATCAAACTTAAAACACAAGAAAATCATAATTTAGAATGCATTTACCAAGAGAATCTCCAGAAATCAAAACAAAAAACATCAAGAAGACAAAATGGTTTTAAGAAGATCAAATATTTTCTATAAAGGGAAATGTAAAAATGATGGGACACAATCTTTTACTAAAGAAAATACATGAAATGCAAGAAATGCATAGAAAACAACAACATTCATACATACAGAAAAATAAAAAAATATATATAATAATAGTAACCTTGAAGATGAAGATGGCACGGAAGAGTATGGTTAACGAAGCCCTGGAAAGCCCAAGGATGGAGGAAGAAAAGCTGGAGAGATTAAACGAAGAATACTGAATGTTTGCGAAATAGAAGAAATGGTAGAAGGAGAAGTATATATATATGGGCAAAAATGTAATTTTTTACTGATTTAAATACAATGCACGGTTACCAAGTCGAGTTCTCCAAGAATGTATGCAAACTTATATTAACAAATAACTGTGAAGATTCATCCTACACTTGCTTGAAGTACGACCTCTCTAAGCCTAACTTCCAACAGAAGCACTGTTCATACTCTAACCCAAAGAGTTATGGACCATGGACTCAATAAAGGTTGGCCCATTCTAAGAACAACCCATTAAGCTTGCGGATATAATCTAATAGGATCCTAGATCTACTAACCCGACTTGATCGGAGCACGGGTTCTATGACCAACGACTAACCCAACTCGTGCAACAAACAAAGCCTTGTCTCCCCACTATCCCAAATGTTACCTACAGGTAATCAAACATTACAACGTGGGATAACCTCCCTAAGAACAAAAAAAAAATCACCCACTACTATAAGTGCAGATATACAAAAGTGATGGCTAAGTCATCATTTTCTCTATAAATACCCAATCAACTTCAGGTATTTTTCAAGCCCAATTCACTTAAACCTGCCTAAAACTCTTACTAATTTAAACAGAGTCCCTTGTAGGCTCCTTCCACCATCATCCATTCGTGAATGTTGGATAACTTCAATACCCTGGTGAACAGGTCAAAGCCTTCATTCAAAGGAGTCTGGACCTCACGTCTAGACCCATATAACTTTGGTTTCAAGTATTTTCTCATAGCAAAAGTCCTTTTGTAAAAACTTAATTTCTACTTGTAATATATTGTTTTAAGTGGTTTTCTGTTTAATTAAACAAGAAAGTTTTTCCTAGAGTAAATTTCATGCGCCTGAATCAAGGCCCTAAATACCACAATGTTTGTTCTCAAAATTGTACAACGAATACAATCACTCTTATACTAAAATCCAAAAAAAAAATGAAAGAATTAATATCAAGCAACATTATAAATACTAGTGTATCAATAGACATACTATTTTTTTATTTATTAAATATGTGTAAAATAACAAAATAAATTAGTTGAGATGACATGTAATTTATAACAATTAAGAGATTTTAGGTTCAAGTATTAAAAATAGTAAAAAAGTATATATCTTTGTATGAATTATATATAACGAAAGATATTTTTAAAAAATAAAGTTAGACACTAACTCATTTTAAATTCTCATTATATACAATATAGTCTTATAGATATAGATAATCTGACCAAATTAAGATCAAGGAATCAATGACAAAATCTTTCATTATAAAATACCATTTTCATGCCATAAACATTTTTTGGGTTTCATTGGCTACCGAATTTGATTAAGTGGCTCCAAACTCACCTACCTATAACATCATGGATATTTAGAAATCACACAACTATTCCATTAACTTAAGAAATAATATACCAAAATAATAGCAATACCTCTCAATTAGGAAAAATTGGCGCTGGTCAAATCCCTCCAATCAACACAAAGGTATATGTTGATATGCCCAAGAGAGAAGTAATCCACAACATCCACCTACGTTCTGCTGATGGTAATCTGTGGCACGACATATCTAGCTTTATAACCACACCAACACAGCTGACTCCCATGACAATCTCCCACATCGATCGAGGTCATCTAATATAGACAACCACTTCATGTGCACGTGAGAGTCAGAGGCATCCAGAAACAAAATACCTTTGATAATCTGCATGATGTGTCTTTTGCTGTACCACAGCAGGTGTCTTCCGTTGGGTACTATATTACGAAATCAAGTGAGATTGACAGCCCACTTACTCTGTGACTGTCTATCATGGGTCCAGAACAATACCAAGCAGCTCCTCATAGAGGTCCTCAATAGAGTGCCCATCATAGAACTCCTCCCGTCCACTGATGCAGCCGTTGACTGGATCTCCATCAATGTTGAGTCCTAATTGATACTCCACGTCCCGCAGGTGATAGTCATCTCTCTACATGACAGGTAAAAAGTATGGGACTCAGGATGCCATCTTTCGATCAAATCAGTGACCAATACCCAGTCATAGTCTCACTCTATCATATATGTTACATGCTCAAATCCTCCTAGTCTAAGGTGTGTCTTAATCTTCTCGGGAGAATCTTGTAGTAAATTTCTTCTCGTATGCAATACTGAGTTCCTTACTAATTAAATCAATGAGTCAGACAAAACAGAGGCCACAAGTAATAAGACAAATTTTAAACATATAAAAGACATAAGTTATAAAGTATATTGCTCGGCCAAGTCTGCCAGCAATTTGGTCAATCCGATTTTGTCTATAAAAGGTATCCTTGTAACTTAACATATTTTTGCCATCAAACTACACTATAATAGAATAAATTAGAATAAAATAATTTAAAATTAACTAATCTATTATCAAACATATTCGAAATAAATCTAAATACAAAAACCATAAATTATAATTTTACTCTAAACCATAATTAGCTCAAATGAAACAATAATATAACTAAAATAATTAAAAATTAACTAATTATCAAACACATTGGAAACAAATATAACCACCTAAACCATAAATTATCATTTTACTCTAAATCATAATTAGTTCAAATACAAAAATAATCTAAATAAAATTTTTCATTAACTAGCATCTATTAATCTCCTACCAAAATTACATGCGCGTTTGACATTATCTAAACTAACTATATCATCTAATTATCAAACTAAATAATTATCAAACTAACTATAACTAACATGAAAATTTAATCTAACTAAACAAACATGTTAAAACTATAAAATAATACAACAATAAATTAAATTCAAAAGGAATAGAAGAACATAATTACCTGAAATTAACGAATTAAAGAGATAAAAAGATGAAAAACAGCCAAAATAAAAAATAAGACAAAAAAACATGAGAGTGAATAATAAACAGTGAAAAGCGAAATGTGAGGAGACCTCAAATTCTTATATTTGAGCGAATTTGTTTGAAGTTCGTCGAGAAAGACGGTGAATCTTGTGAAAATGACAAGGCTCATGCGAGTGGAGCGACAAATTTGCTCCAAGCGCAAAAAAAAAAAAAAGAATCTTCGAAATTAAAGTTAGAATTTTTTTTTTAAATAAATTTTTTTATTTTATTATAGAAAAAATTCTCCTTGATCATACCTGGATATCTTGACATATTTTTAAATTATTTAAAAATATTTTTTATAACAAAATCTAAATTAATTCGAGAGCTTTTAATTATTTACCAATATTTTAAGGTAAATGCTATCCTACCCCTCTCTAAAGTAACATGTAAGTTATCTTTTCTGACGTGTCACATTCTAATTGGGTGTTTATTTTAACCTGAGTTACTTTCTCCACTCTTTCATCGTCATTGCGCCTCCCAAACATCACCGTTTCATTGGTGTTTCGTTTTCTCTTCCAAAATCATTCTTCTAGAAAAAGTATTCCAACTCTATCTAATTGTGTTTACTCCTCTTCACTTCTTCTTCGTCGTCATTACGCCTCTCAAGCATCACCGTCTCATCGGGGGTCTTATTTTCTCTTCCCAAATCATTCTTCCAAAAAAGAAGGTACTCCAACTCTCTCTAATTGCGTTTACTCCTCCCCACTCCTTTGTCGTCGTTGTGCCTCCTAGGCACTATTTGTTTAGTGGGTGTGTCCACCAAATTTTGAGACACGGTGACACACTCACACCCATGTTTTATGTTTAGTTTTCAAATACATAAAATAAGCAAAGACACGATGGTACACATTGGTACACAAATACATAAAATTTGTGTACTGCCATTTTATTGAGACACTAAGACACAAAGGTTAAGACATAAGTTTTTCCACTTTTATCCTTAATAGTAGTGACTGTGGTGATTTTTTTGGGAGATAAGAATAATATTGATATTTGCAATTTATATTTTGTCTTGTGCATAGTTACCAAATAAAGTAAAAATTGTGTGTCTCCTTTATGTATATGTCTTCAATATTTGTGTATTTGTGTCTATATCTTCACCCATACATAAACCACACTGTCTTATTGGGTGTTCCATTTTCTTCTTCTGTCAGATTGTCATCGTCTTCCAAAGATATTATTAACTCTCATGAGATTAAAGTAACTCAAGTTAAAATAAACACTCAATTAAAATATGAATCATCAAATAGGATAACTTATATGTTACTTTAGAGAGTTTAGGATACCATTCATTATATTTTAATGTTTGAGTTAAAAAAAACTAAAGAAATCTAAGACTTAGTTGGAATAAAATGCTTAATTAATTTTTTTTGAAAAAAAATAAATAATAAATACTTATATTAAAAATAATTTATAAATAAATTATTTTGTGTTTGATTTTTTAATTTTAAAATTACTTATTTTAAAAAATGAATAATAAAAAACTTTTTATTATAAGAGATGTTATTTTTTTAACTTCTTTATAAATACTTAAATAACTTTTTAAAAAATTATAATTTAATTTTAAAAGTTACACCAAAAATTAATACTATAATTTTTTATAAATTAAAATAAAAAAATGATTTAGAGACATTAAGTTCGAATTTTTCTATCTTTAATAAAAAATAAAAATAATAATAAAATAAAAAAATACTTATGAATCCAGATTGACTCTAACAAATTGTTTGGATGAGATGAAGTTGGAAGGAAAGAAAATAGGGAAGAAGAAAACGGATGAAAAATTTAGTTTTCCTTCGTTTGGATCAATAGAAAAAATGAAGGGAAAATAGAAAAGTATGTATGGGACCCACTTAAAAGTTTTCACGTCAAAATTGGGCAGAAAAGTGAGATAGAAAGAAAATTATGAGTAAAAAGACAAATTTACCCTTTTAATTATCGAAATTAAATTCTCTAATTTCAATCTTTCCAAAAGAAGGGAACACCTATTTTCCTGTTCATTGTTACTTGTTTTTGCGTTTTTGTTATATTTGTGTATATTTAAAAAGAATGATATATATTTTATTTATGACATTAAAAAATAACATAAAAAGATAAATTCAAAAAAATATTATTGTTAATAAAAATAACAAGTTAAAATTTTGAAATGTAACTGTAATTACTTTTTTTTATTTGAAAAATAATTTAAATACACTGGTATAAGATAATTTACATATAATGTAGAAAAAGGTATTAAGGTAATTTCATTTGGTTATGATTTTCTCTCTTCTTATTTTTCTTTCCATCCAAACAAAAAAAAAATTTCTTCTATTATTTTTTCATCTATTTTTTCTTCTCCAAACAACATAAAAAAAAGGGCAATTTATCTAAATAAATAAATTGGGTGAAAGCTTTACTCAAATACACAAAACAGAAATTCTTTATGTACATGTGCATTTTTACACTTCTATGTAAATCGTGGAAAGTTACCACGGTTTATGATTTTAACATAAACTGTGACAAACTACCACGAATTATGGTGTTTGTGGTTTGTGTGTAAACCGTAGCAAGCTCCACGAAGAGAGAAAGCTAAGCATAAACCGTGACAGGCTCCCAAAGTTTATGAAGGAGGAATTTTTATCATAAACCATTTATTTTTAGATATTTGATTGCATCAATGTGGTATCATTTAGACTGTGCATGATAATTGCATCAATGTGGTATCATAAATTTAAGAAATAAATTAAACTAGTTTTATTTTATATATGAGTGTCCATTTGGATGATTATGCTATTTTAATTTACATTACATTTAAATAGTAGAAAAAATATAATCTAAATCTATAATTTTTGCCTGTAGTTCAAATTGAACCATTTTTAATAATAAAATTATATAACTTTGATAAAAAAAAATAGTAAAAAAAATAAATTTTATCATATTACTACTTTAACTACTCATACATTCATATCACCACTTTAACTACTCATACATATATATGTAAGTAATGACATTATAATATATATAAAGTATAATAAAGATTTGTAGTCAATCATTTTTCTATTAACTATTATGTTCTTTTATTTTCCTTTATTTGCTGTCAACAAAATAATATAAAATAAACTGTAAGAATTTTTTTTAATAATTTTTAATTTTTAAAATTTCATTGATTTAAAAGTTATTTTTAAAAAATGCTTAAATTTTTTAACATAATTCTTATTTCTTATTTATATTTATTTTAAAAAGTTTATTATTGACGAAAGAAAAATTTTACTCTCTTTTTTAAGAGTTTTTTATTTAAATAAATTAAATATATTTAATAATTACTAAAATAAATAATTTTAAAAATTATTACAAAAATATGTTAGTCTTTCATATTTCGTTTAAACGAGATAATTTTACATGTATCTTATTTACAGTATAAATGGGATATATGTATTTATAAATATAAAAATATATTTTCTAAAAATAATAAAAATATTATTAATTTAAATTGGACCAAATTCTTAAAAATAAAACATTTCAAATAATAGAAAAGATGGACGGTTTTATATAATAGAAAAGATAGACGTTTTAAAAATGGAACACTATTAACACAATTAAAATACGATTATTAAAATACCATTATTAAAAAATACGGTGTGCTAACTCATACAAATTAAAATATGGGAATCATGAAGTGAAGTTAATGCACGATAAATAAAACACAAAAAAAAAAAAGAGAAGAGAATTGGCAAACGGTTATCTCCTATTTTTTCTTTGTTTTATTTATCCCCATCAACTTCTCTTAACAATTGGCGAACAGTTATTTCTTATTCTTTTTCTGTTTTATTTATCTCCTTAACACACAATTAAAACTGATGGGTGTGCGGGAACGCCGCTGAATTCTGTCACAATTATCATGCGCAGTCTAAATGATACCACATTGATGCAATCAAACATCTAAAAATAAATGGTTTATGATAAAAATTCCTCATTCATAAACCGTGGGAGCCTGCCACGGTTTATGCTTAGCTTTCTCTCTTCGTAAACCGTTGGAGCTTGCCACGGTTTACACACAAACTACAAACACCATAATCCGTGGTAGCTTACCACAGTTTATGTTAAAATTAGAAACCGTAGTAGTTTCCCACAATTTACATAGAAACGTGAAAATGCACATATATGTAAAAAATTTCTGTTTTATATATTTAAGTAAAACTTTCACCCAATTTATTTATTTGGATAAATTACCCTAAAAAAAAATAAACTTTTTCTTTCATTTCCTTTCCTTCCATTTTCTTTCTTCTCATTTTCCTTCCTCAATCCAAACAAAGGGTAAATGCTAAATGCAAAATCCCAATTCTTTCTTCGGGTGTTACTAAAATTTTCACTTCTCCCGCTCCCAGCCAGTCACCAAGTCAGCCACCGTCCTCCTCTTCTCTCCGGCAGTCCGACGCCTCCAGCCGCTCACTGTTCTTACGCCCTCTAATCTCTCTGCTTTCATCCCTTCACATTCACAGCTTCTTCATCCAAACAACAGAAGACTCTCAATCTTTTCAAAACCCAACTCCAAGCTCTCTCCCCTTCCCAACACTCTTCATCCCCTTCAGTATGTTCAAACACACACTCTCTCTTTTCTTTTCTTTATTTACTTGCAATTTGTGATATATGCTTTATTAGAGGCTTGTAGCCAAGTGTGACACTTTTGAAACCTATGCCGTTTCATTCAAAGATATTAGAACAATTTGTTTCTCTTTTTTTTATTAGTTTAAATAAGAGTTTGAGTTGTTGTTTGAGCATATTATTATCTGCCAGTATGTTTTTCTAGTTGGTTCTAGTTGTTGATACCAGGAAATATTATTCAAAATTTAGGGTTTTTGATTTTGCTACACAAACTGTTTGTTCCTTGAAGTATTAAAACCTTAGGTAGTCCGTGTGCATCATATTAATTCAATATAGTCCACATTTCTTTATACTCTTGACACTCTCACGGTGCATCAAAAGGAAAAACTTATTTATTATACTTTTTTTTTTTTACCAAAGATAGGAGACTCGAACCCGTAACCTCTTAATTGAGTATGGGGAGACTATGCCATTTGAGCTATTATTCATTGGCTATTTATTATACTGTTAGTGTGTTACTATTCTTTTTGGTGTATCATGTTGTTTAGTGTTTATTTATTGAATTTATTCTCAGTGTAAAAGAGTCAATCTTGTAAAGTAACTAATTTCCAAACTCACTACTTAAAAGTTTATCTAAACACATAATCTAATTGGTTACTGCACAAAACTCTTTACACTTTCAGCGTTTCAAAATTAAACACTTATTTATTATACTATTAACTATGATATTATTTCATTTCTTAACACCTCCATATAAACACTTGTGTGATTCTTGTATATTATGATTGCAGACACTTTCCAAGTGGAGACATCAGTAAAAAAATGGCTTCATTGAATAAGAAGGTTAGTCCTAGTAATGTTAATTTACCTAATGATCTTGTACTAAACATTCTGTCAAGATTGCCTGTGAAATCTTTGAAGCGATTTAGTTGCGTGCAAAAATCTTGGGCAAATTTACTTGAGGATCCTCATTTCGTCGACATGTATTATGAGAATTTAACTTCTAAAACCCGTGATTCATGTCTCCTCCTGAATCAACATGTACCAAATACTGTTGAAAGTAATTTGTTTTCACTTTTTGGAGAGAGGTATGAGAACAGAGTCAAATTTGATTGGCCATCTCCATTTCATCAGGATAACGAAACAGTTATAGTTGTTGGCTCTTGTGTTAATGGTACAATTTGTCTCCAGCAAGTCTCTATGATAGACACAACCACCAGCATCAAAGTATTATTATGGACCCCGAAAACTAAGGAATTTAAGGTTGTTCCTCCTTCTCTTACTGCTGAGCCTGAACTACGGTTTCAGATAACAATCACTGGTTTTGGTTATGATCATGTGACGGATGACTATAAGCTAATTCAAAATGTGCTTGTACATGCATTAAATAATGATTATGCAGAAGTAAATCCACCTCTTCCTGGTCAATTTTGGCAAATTTATAGTGTAAAAAGTAATTGTTGGAGGAACCTTGATCTTGAAATGACATGTGATGTGTTTCCACAATCAGTCGGTCTAGCTGTGTACTTGAACGGAGTATGCCATTGGTTGGCCATTGAAGATAATAATCAAGAGCCATATGACACAGAAGTGTTACTTGTGTCATTTGACATGAGCAGTGAGATGTTTGTTACTACACCGATCAGTCGATATAACCATCATGATTTTTGTGATAGATATTTGGTGGTGCTCAAAGAATCTGTTGCTGTAATTTCAACGTTTGAAGATAATAATTGCTTTGACGTATCAATTTTGGGTGAAGCTGGTGTTAAGGAATCATGGGTCAAACTTTTCACCGTTGGCCTGCCAACTTGTGTTGATCATCCTATTGGTGCTGGGAAGAATGGTGACATATTCTTCAGAAAATATGATGGTGAGTTGGTTTGGTATGATTTTAGCAGCAAGACGATTAAGGAAATTGGTATCAAGGGAGAGTTTTGTTACAGCCAAACTGTAATATTGTGATCTTAAGACTATTTTGGGAGACTTATGACTATTGTTATTATGATCTGTCTATAAAACTAAGATCAGTTTAGTTTGTTCTTACATTCACTCTTGCCACATACCCTATTGTGTTTTTCCAGGTAACAAAATATGAGAGGTATATGAACAAGGGTATTTTTGTAAGATGCTTATTGTTAAGCATAGAATGTATGAAGTAAATGACTACATTGATTGAATCTCAAATTTGTTTATATGACCCAGAAGAAAATACAAGTTTCGAGTCCTATAAATAATTGTGAAAAGATCAAAGTGATTCATTTTTCAATAACATTCTAGGCACATACTTGTCTTCTTAGATAAACCTGAATTTTGACTGTAATTACAACGAGAGAAACTGATGGTTATAAACTGAAGTAACCAACTTTTATAACTTATATTTATTAGAAGTGGGGAATTTTTTATATGTCAACCTCCAAATTAAACTTAGCTGTAGCTAAAATAATCTCAAAACTCCACTCATTAACGTGCAATGCAGGAAAGCATTGTAAGACCAAGGGTATGTTTGGTTGGAAAATGAAAATGAGAGTAAAATTAATTAGGTAATATTTACATTCACTTTGACACTGTGACTAAACATCTTCGCCATAACACTCATTGAAGGAAGAACACAAGGACCATCTTCACAAACACAATTACACAAGGACCATGTTCAGGATTTTTGTTTCTTATTTCGGAGTATACTATATGTATAAAGAAAACGTAGACAATATAATCTCAAACAAAGTAAAACGATAAAAAAAAATTCAAAAGATTTTAGAAGCTGATAAAAGTGACCAATTATCAATTTATCATAAATGTAGGGTTGCATACTTGCATTTGCTTTGCTATTTTAACAATTTTTTGCATAATTTTATCGACAATATTCTTTTAAGGAGTAGCGGAGTAGATATTGTCTTTTTTCTATTATATATTATTCACAGGCCATCCTAAACTTTGGTGAGTCATTTTCCATGGCCAAAAAAAAAAAAAATTGAAGGATAATTTGAAAAAATTACATAAGGGGAAAATAAAAAATGACAATATTAATTTTTTTATTGTTTTTATTTTATAGGTAATTTTTATTAATTATACTAGGTGTACATAAAAAATCAGTTATCTAAATAGAATACATGTTAAAACAAAAATTATACATTGAAAATGAGTTAAATAACACATATATTTGTACATAAATATATGTGACTAATTTTCTGTATACATATAATATTTTTATATTTTATTTGCACCTAAATCTCTTGGTATATTTATTTTCTTTCTAGTTTTTTCTTTTTGTTTATTGGTCAAAATTTTTGTTAACTAATTTTTGCATGAAGAAAAAGTTGGTTTTTTAGTTTTAAAAAAGTAAAAACTATTTATTTATTTTTAAAATTTTATATTAATATGTTGGTTTAATTATTATATACATTTTTATAATTTTACTAAAATTTTTAATTAAATTCTTAAAACATAAGTTTTCAATGAGATCTAATTTTAATTAGGTCTAGTGTACTAGGACTTATCACATAATGGCGCCGAGGCGCCAGAAGTAACCGCGCGCTTCGTTTGGGGTTTGGCTTCTCTTTCAATTTTCACTACTTTTGGTGAATAATACAAATAACAATAAAGCCGCGAAACCCTTAAATTTTCAAACACAAGTTCCCGCCACAACCCCACACTCTACAAAGCACAAAACCCTCCCTTTCTTCTTCTTCCAATTCCAACGCGCTCTCTCTTTCTCTATCTTCCTAAACACGCTCTTTCCGCAATTACAGTTTCCATTTCTAGAATTCCAATGGCGAAATCCGTGAGCCCCGACGCCATTTCCACTCTGCTTGCAAATCCAACACCGGATTCCTCCTCTGATCTTCCCGAAATCGTTGTGCAAGTCCTCGATCTCAAGCAAAGTGGCAACAGATACATGTAACTAGCTATCTATCTATCTATCTGTCTAAGTAACTGGATCCCTTCTTGTTTTTGGTTCTCAGATCTATAATTTAGCTTCTATTGTTTTAATTTTTTGTTTCATCTTTTCAGGTTTAGTGCTAGTGATGGAAAATTGAAGCTGAGGGCGATTTTGCCCTCGAGTCAGTACTCTGATGTGCTCTCTGGCAAGATTCAGAACCTCGGCCTTATTCGAATCCTTGATTACACTCTCAATGATATCCCCAACAAATCTGAAAAGTAAATCCCTAATTATATGCCGCTTGTTCAATGCGTTGCTTAACTCCTTTTTGAAGTGAAGTTGTAATCCTTTTGTTATTTGGGTATTGCAGGTATCTTATTGTTACCAAATGCGAACCTGTGTCTCCTGCTCTTGAATCAGAGATAAAGAGCGAGGTGAAAAATGAAGGTGGTGGCATTGTTCTGAAGCCGAAGCAAGACAGTGCGGTCAAGATTGAAGGTGGGATTGTGTTGAAGCCAAAGCAGGAAGTGGTGTCAAAATCTGCTGCTCAGATTGTGCATGAACAGCATAGAAAGTGAGTGTACTCCTCCTCATGGTTGTTTTTTGTGGGATTTTGAGCATTTTTTAATTTGTGAGTTTTATGAATTTTGTTTTTAGTGTTGCACCTGCTGCGAGAATGGCCATGACGCGTAGGGTGCGTCCTCTTGTTTCATTGAACCCTTATCAGGGTAATTGGACTATCAAGGTTAGTGTTACGAGCAAAGGGAACATGCGCACCTATAAGAATGCTCGAGGAGAAGGTTGTGTCTTTAATGTGGAGTTGACAGATGAAGATGTAAGTAAAGTGAAGGCATTAGTATATTTGAACGAAATTTTGATTGTATGATTTGGATTTTTGTGTTGTATTGTAACTCTAGTGGATGGAGATTTAACTATGTTGTTATTTTGTTAACTTCTTTCAGGGCACACAGATTCAAGCAACCATGTTTAATGATGCTGCAAGGAAGTTCTATGACAAGTTTGTTTTGGGAAAGGTTTACTACATATCAAAGGGTACTTTGAAAGTTGCTAACAAGCAGTTCAAAACTGTACAAAATGACTATGAAATGACACTGAATGAGAATTCTGAGGTAGAGGAAGCTGCCAATGAAGCAAGTTTTGTTCCTGAAACAAAATTCAGCTTTGTTCCAATTGATCAGTTGGGTCCTTATGTCAACAAATCTGAACTTGTTGGTGAGTGTTGTCTGTAAGATAAGCATATTATATTGTGTTTTTGTTCCGTTGCTAATCATTTACTGTGATGTTTGTTCTCTGTATCAGATGTTGTTGGAGTTGTTCAGAATGTATCTCCAACTATGAGCATAAGAAGGAAGAGCAACAATGAAACTATTCCAAAGCGTGACATTACTATTGCTGATGAAACGTGAGTATTTTCTATAGTTCATTTACAGTGTGTGTGTGTTTGTGTGTAGCTTTTTTTATTTCATTAAAAAAAAAAAACAAATTCAGTGAAATTTTAAATATCTATACTTGACATTGCAGGAAGAAGACAGTAGTGGTGTCACTGTGGAATGATCTCGCAACTAACATAGGTCAAGAGTTGCTGGACATGGCTGATAAATCTCCAGTAGTTGCAATTAAGTCTCTTCGGGTTGGGGATTTCCAAGGTATGCATAGTCATAAACTCCTCAGCTGTGATGGTAAATTTTTGCATGTCATAGTGAAAAAGGGATTGTCAATTATCATTCTTGAATCTTTTCCATTTCAGGTGTTTCTTTGTCAGCTATAAGCAAAAGTGTAATTAAGATTGATCCAGAGATACCTGAAGCAAAGAAACTTAGATGCTGGTATGCTGTTGCCTTGAATGCTTATTGCCCCTCTGTTTTGACATCCGTGTTATTCTCGTGCTTACATGTTAATGTGACCAACAGGTATGACTCTGAAGGCAAAGATGCTACAATGGCTTCTGTTGGCTCTGGCTCGAGTCCTTCATCCATGAATGGAAGTAGATCTGTGTACTCTGATCGTGTTTCACTTTCTTACATAACTTCGAACCTGTCATTGGGAGAAGACAAGGTGCATGACCTAGAAATATTACAACCTGTTGTTTTGAGTTCTAACTTTCAATAATGTTATAAAAATAGTTCCAATATGTTGATGTTTTAATCTGAAATGTATTGAAGTTTTGCAAATTTGAATGGATTGTCTAATTTGTTGTTGTGGAACAGCCTGCATTTTTCAGCCTTAGAGGATACATAAGCTTCATAAAGCCAGATCAAGCAATGTGGTACCGTGCTTGCAAAACTTGCAACAAGAAAGTCACTGAGAGCATTGGTGCTGGGTATTGGTGTGAAGGTTGCCAGAAAAATGATGAACAATGTAGTTTAAGGTAATTCAACTATTGAATTCTTAGTCTGGAAAGTTTCTATGTTATACAATGTAGTTGAAATTCAGATTGTCCTCTTTCAGATACATTATGGTTGTAAAAGTTGCTGATGAAAGTGGGGAGGCTTATGTCTCAGTCTTCAATGAAGAAGCTGAGAAGATTGTTGGGTGCTCTGCTGATGAACTAGACACCTTAAAATCTCAGGTAACATAGTGTGCGTGTGTGGTTGTCTTTGTAGAATTGATATTGGATAGAATTTATTCAATCTTTAATTTCCTTTTGTTTGTTTCAGGAGGGAGAAGATAACCCTTTTCAACTGAAACTGAAACAAGCTACTTGGGTTCCTCATCTTTTCCGGGTTAGCGTTTCTCAAAACGAGTATAACAATGAGAAGAGGCAAAGGATCACAGCCAAGACCGTTGTTCCTGTTGACTTTGCTGCTGAGTCAAGACTTCTCTTGGAAGATATATCAAAGATGAGAGCTTCACAATAAGATTGATATTTATAAATATTTTGATTCAACAGCACTTAGCTCTTTTGGTTTACGGCTGCTGATTACTGTTTAATTAAACACTCAGCTTGTAAATTATCAATCCCTTAGGTTGTTTAGATTACATATTTTGCTGACTTGAAATATGCTCCTTTAGATTTTCTTTACTCTATGAAATTCTTCATATGTGGGAGTTTATATTTAACAGATGATGCTGTCATCTTTATTGGCTTTCCATAGCTGTATTATTTAAGTTAACTTATAACATTGATTTGTTAAAAATTTAAAATTAATCCTGGGCAAGAGTAATATGAATCACTGCTTTTGACAAATTAATTTTGCAAGATTAGGTTGGGTTTGCTCATGGAAACTATAATAATAGCCAAGAAGCAGATGTGAAAAAAAAAAATTTAAAACAAATTTACCAAAGGAACAAATATGGAGCCAAATGCTAAATTATCTTGGAGAACATAATTTAGCATTTGGTTATAGCTAACTAAACTATTTACAAAAGTAACTTATTTTTACTGAGGGCATTTAAAATTTCAAATTGATTAAGTACTGGCAATGTCCCAATGAGATTTGCTCTAGCTTGGTTTGTGCAATTCTTAAAGTTAAAACCAGCCTCGGGCAAAATCTCTGGTGAACAATGAACATGTAGCAGAGGCATATTTGCATGTAAATAAGCAAATTCAGACACTAGTACAGACATTTCAATTTCCACAATTCTTAGTTATTATAAGGAGAGACCAAAAGAGCAATTTTATGCAATATATTGGATTCAGTCTTCGTATCACTGGAGGTCCATTCCTGAAAATTGTGAAGACTTCCTGTGAAATCTGTGAAGAGGCCATCAACTCCTATTTTGTTGATCCAATAATCATACTCTTTATAAGGATCTTGACTAAAGTTGAAGTGCAAAAACTGGTTCTCATTTCGGTAAGTATATGGATGCACCTGCATTGTATTATTGTAATCAGCATTTCATATTAATATTATCATTTACTTAGCTCTAAAGTCAATCCTGGAAATGAAATACAATGGCGAAGTACCCTCGAACAAAATTTATGAAATCTCATGAAAGAAAACAAGGTTTATGATAGGAGTTGCACCTGAAGGTTATGAGCATGTGCCCTGGCAACAAGATCACTAGGCTCTTCCAAATAATTCTTTGCCACAGGTACTATTGTGTCCTTCCAAGGTCCAATTCCAACAACGTAATTCTTTATGTAGTTTAGGTATTTATCGGATGTGATTTCCCAATATGACTGCATATCAGCATTGTAGTAACATTTTGTTAGGCCCATTTTATTATCCTTCCCAGTTTTGTTCATGGAGGATTAGACATTTAGTTATTACTTGTGAGAAATATAAACAAACTACTCAACAGGCTAAGCTGAAGGTTGAAGCTAGGAGAAAAAGCTTACTTTCTCCATTTTTCAGTGTTACAACCTTATTTTTCTTTCTTTTAAATAATGGAGGATTTTGTTCAACAAGGAAAAAAAATTATTAGGGCATGTTTGGTTTGTGAAAACGTTTTCTGTTTTTGTTTTCATTTCATTTTCATTTCAATTTAACTAAAGTGTGAATGCATGAAACGGAAATAGAAAACAAAATTCCACTTTTTTTCACTTTTTTCTTCACAATTTTGGAACATAAAAAATTGAAAATTAAAAGACAAACAAGATAGGCCCTCACTATTCTTAGTATTCGACATACATATGGGCATAAAGTTACTACTAGATTTCTCTTTGTATTGACTTTAACAAGGCTGAAAGCTGCACTACAGGTATTATAATAAAAAAAAAAATTCGTATCAAGCATAACAAATTCCATTGAAAAAGAAATCCATTTTGTTCCAAAACTTGCAAACTGCACAAAAGAAGTTGAATGATTTTAATGCAGGCTAAATAAGGAGAATGCCTTACGCACCTGATTAGTGTCTTGCGTTGAAACAGTAACATCGTCAATTAAGAAAACCTTGGGCAAATCCGTTTGATTTGATATATACACAAGTGATGTTGGAGCAAATGACTGAATAAATACAGGTTGTTTTAGCCAATATTTTGATAAGTATGAACCTTTGTATCCATATTTCTGAAGTGTCTTGACAAATATGTCTTCAAATCTTTTGCCATTTGGCCATTTCACCTGTTGATTGTATCAACTTAATGAACAGACAGCAGACACAAACTATAAAAGAAATTAGCCTAAATTGCTGATTAAGAATTAAATTGTCAAGCATGAAACTGTAATATTTTGGATATACCATATTATAACAGATGATTAAAATACTGTTGATATTAGTAGCATATTTTGAAACTTCCAACAATAATCCCATTTCCTATAATAGTTATTATCATTAGTTTAGAGTATAGACATTTGTTAGATTCCAGGTATAAAAACTCACATGCTGATTGATAAAAACTGGATTCTTTATCTCTGGATATATTCCAACAACTCTATCTGCATCCAATGCAATGGAAATGAACTCTTCAAAAGTGATGATTCCAAATTTTCCTGAAAAAGAATTTTGAGTATCTATAAGGTTAAACACTAACAGTTAACTTCTTTTTGAAAAACAAGATGATAAAGTAATAATATTTCATGTAACAATAAAAAAAAGACAAAACAAGAGATCAGCATGCTGCACCAATGAAAGGCTAAAGGCGAAAAAATAATAAGAGAAGTTCCATTCCGGTGGTGGTTCGGGGTTATAGTTATGGAGGAGAAAGGTATATGAAACAAATATTGAAAGATAATATTGATAAACAACTTTCTCATAATGGTTTTGAAACTATGACATAGTGAACCCTGACAACAGAACTGTTGACAATCAATGCATAAACAAATCAAACAAACAAAGGGGGAACAACTGAATAACAGAATGAGAGGCCGCTAGTAATAAGAAGGTACAAACCATTATACTGTTTATCCCTGAAGCTATACCTCTGATTCACCCTTAATGACTTTAATTCCTCAATTGTGAAATCAACTGCAAACATAGAAATGAGTATAACCAGTTTAGCGAATAGAAACTTGAAAGCATAAGCAAACTTCCATAGATATACATTATCAAACACACTAAAGTTTGCAAAGTTTATTCCCAATCATTTATGAAAGAAGCAAAAATTACAGCTGCCAGATAAGCCTAAAAGAGATTTTTATGCATGAAATTTGCAGGGAACTTCAACTTGAATAACAACTAACTATACCAGTAAAAAATCCAGTTCTGTTGACCCCTTCGACTTCGTATGTCCTTTTGCGATTTTCAAACTTTTTGTACTTCGCAATGTCAGTGGTATCATCAAGGGTAACATCGTGGAAACATATAAGAACACCATCTTTGGAAGATAAGATATCAGTTTCAATGAAATCTGCACCATCTTCAATAGCTTTCTGCGAGAGAGATTCATTTTTGGACAAGTATAAGACAAATATGAAAATATGCTTATTTTTTTATCTGTATTGTACCTAATTGGTTTCTGGATAATCAATTAAGCATTGAACTTATAATTGTTGAAGCTTTGAAAAATTAAGACTGGAATGCTAACTAGGAAAGCATTGAGCTAATCAGTGCATATAATCAACAAATATAAATAGATGCACTGGATCGAATACCAGGGGTATTTCAGATAAAATTTTCTTTGCATATAATTTTATTTAATTTGGAAATCAGATATAAAAGTAACAAGGAAGGAATGCAGTTTTGCCAAGAATTTTGCACTTATTCACCAAGTATGCAGGACGAGTTTCTTCAGGAATCACTCCATTTGCGCCTCGGTGTGCAATGTTGTATGGCCGGAAAGTTTGTAGAGGCTGCCGAATTCTATGATCGTCTTGACTAGGAAGTGGATAAATAGGCCTTGCAGTGCATCCAATAACAAACAATAGAAATACCACAAGTGAAAAACCTGTTAAGTTTAGAAATATAACACCAAGTTAAGAGATATTTAACCAGAAATAAATAAGTATGATTTACGAGCACATGAACATGGAAATTATACACTCAATTTTCATGAGAAAGTGAAACCTGATAAGATAGATCCCTAATAATTCCAGAATCATTCCCTAAACCAAGAACAAAAGTTGTATCTATCATCACAGAATAACCAAATATTTAATCATTGAGTCAACACTCAAAATTCCCAGAGTTGAAGAAAGTTGGTAGGTCCAATGATCCATTCATAAACTAAATGGCCAAGGATCATTGCTCAATTAAAAAAAAAAAAATTTAAAAATCAAATACCCAATAAACTTTGCGGAGTAAAGGCCTTCTGCCGCAATAGAAAAAGAGCTCTACGAAGAGGAATCATCAGATCAACATAAACAAAAGCCGTAATATGAAGAAACCATTGTCAAAATAATCCAATTCCAACAGTGAAAAAGGTAGAAGCAATCAGAAAAATATGCTCACAGTATAAGCTACCAAAAGCTATTTAAGAAGCACAATAACAAAAGAAAAAAAAAAGAAAAAAGAAAAAAGAACAAATGGGGAAGAAAAACACATTGAACAAACAGAATGATAATTTAGGAGCAACAAAGTTTTCCAAAAGTTTGAAACTTGCAGCTGTTCATTGTTGGGGGTTGCTTACTGGTTGGGTTAGCCATGGAAATGGCCCTTGAAGTCAAGTCCACTCTTTGTTTTATGAGTCTTGTTCCTTCGCCGAATGAACATATATACATATGAACCAATAACTGGTCAGAACTTTTCTCAACCACATGGCAGAGTCATTCAAATGAGAGCGTGAATATTGGACTCATCCACGAATATTCCACGCACAAATTAATAATAGTTTCGTAAATCTCAAAACATTTTTCTTAAAAAAGGGTAAAACTGTAATGTGAAAAAAAATTATGAACTGTAAGTAGTATTCGAAATTTGAACTTTCCTTGTTGTTCTGACTTCAGAAACAACGAGGATGATGAAATGGTTATTCTTTATTTTTTTGGTGGGAAAGTATGGAAATATTTGTAGAATGTTGACAATGGAGGTTTACGGAGTATTAGAGATATAATAATTAGTGTTACTTTTTCCATCAGCGTAAGCTTCTAGGATGAGTGGTATCATGACATAGTATTATTGAAGTTCATTTTATAACTTATATAGCCCATTGTACACATTGTACAAATAAGCCATTGACTCCCTAGCACGATTCTTTAGTGTTGAATTGAAGGAAATTGAATAGTTGGTTGTTACATGGGTCTTATCTTGTATAAAAATTAAAGAGTATATACCCGTTTTGGTCTTCAAACATTTTTGAACAAGACACTTTAATCTTTAACTAAAATTAATTACTCGATTAGTTCTTAACAATTAATTCCGTCTGTCACTTAGGTTGCGTTTGTTTCCGAGAACAAGACAAGATAAGACATTGAGAACAGGACAGGATAAGATACTGATGGACAGAGACACAAAATTTGTGTTCTTGTATCCTGTTTAGTGATAAACTAGAACAAATTATGAAAATTAATTTATTCTCATTTTTTTCATCAAAAAAAATTTGAGATGAAAAATATAATAATAAAAAATATAATGATGAAAAATTAACAAGAATAATGAAAGAAAAAATAAAAAATAAGTTGTGTCCCTTGTTAGTGTCTCTGTGTCCTTCCTGTCAGGATGGACACAAAATACACTAATTCAGTGTCTCTGGACACATTGTCTTTCTCCATGTCTCCTCGATCAAACACGATTTTGTGTTTCTGTGTCCCTGTCTCAGTGTCCTGTCTCTGCAAACAAACGCAGCCTTAGGTCCTTGACTCCGTCAACTCTAACAGAGGGCAAAATGATCCCTGACATCTCTAACAAGGGACAAAATGATCCCTGACCCCTTTATTCAAAAATGACACTGTTCTTCCCCAATTTTTATCATATCTCGCATAATCCTAACATTCATACTCTCCTTCTTCACCTTCATAGTCTTCTTTTTCATCTTTTCCTTCCTCCTCTTTAGCTACAAGATTAAGCGATGGTGTAATTGCCACACGTGTCGCACCTACCTCAATATGTCATGAACCACACATTTCCTAAATTTTTGTGATTGGTACATAGGACTGGCAATCTATACCCTATTTGCGGGTGCCTAACCCGGACCAACCCGTTCGGGTAGGGTTGTCTACCCGACCCACTGCGGGTAGTGTAGGGTGCGGTGCGGGTTTACCTGCGGGTAGAATAGGGTACAGGTTTAGGGTATACCCTACCCTACCCTACCCATACCCCTAATATATTATATAATATATATGTAAAAGTTATGTAGTAAAGAAAGTGAATGTTGAAACCACAATCTTTCTCTTATAAAAATTTGAAATAACCACTAAGTTAGTTGATTATCATATTATTTGTAATTTTATATTAGATTTCTTTAAGATTTTATTGTTTTTAATTTTAATTTCAACTTAGTTTTTTATTTTCTATTTTATTAATATGTATGAAATTTGAAATGGTTGAATTTTATATTTGCTTAAATTTTTTTTATTTTTTTGCGGGTAGGATCGAGTAGGGTAGTGTTTAGAACTTTAGGGTTAGGATTGAGAAATTCTCAACCCGCGGGTAGGGTAGGGTAGAATTTTAAAAAAGTTTTCAATCTGCGGATAGGGTTAGGGTAGAGTCCAAATCCTACCCTACCCTACCCATTGCCAGCTCTACTGGTACATCCACCTCCTCTGCACTTCACCCACCAGAAGCATCCACTTTCACGTCCTCGATAACATCACCTCCAACCCCGACAACGTCCACGACATTCTCAAGACCAAGTTCCACAACTACCCCAAGGGCACGCCTTTCTTTACTCTTCGGCAAGTAATATAGATTGTTGGACATTAGGACATCATGAGAAGATTATCATTCGACATCATATACAAATTCTCATTTGAAATAGACACCGAGTGCTTCATTCCTTCTTTCCCGGAGTCCAAGTTGGCAGACAGCTTCGACCTCACATCCAAGCTATCAGTACAACGAGCAATATCGCCGTTGCCGCTCATATGGAAACTAAAGCGATTACTGAACATTGGTTCGGAGAAGAAGCTGAAGAAAGCGATCAGAGTGGTGGACAATGTGGTCATGGAGATGATAGGGCAGAGGTGGAGGGAGATGGCAACGACGACGACGGGTCTTGACAAATCAGACTTGTTGTCTAGATTCATGGGATCCACCGAAGACGACAAGTAGTTGAGAGACATAGTCATTAGTTTCCTGAGTATGAATTGGTTGAGAACAAGTTGAGGATTTTTTTTCTTGTGAACATTGAAGTTGTAGAGTGTGCATTGTGTAGCTTGAAGTTACAGTGTTAGATTGTTAGTGTTATACGAGATATGATGGAAATTGGGAGAGAACATTGTCATTTTCGAACAGAGGAGATCAGGGACTATTTTGTCCTCTATTAGAATTGTTAGGGACTATTTTGTCCTCCGTTAGATTTGACAGAGTAAAGGACCTAAGTAACTGACAGAGTTAATTGTTAGGAACCAATCGAATAATTAATTTTAGTGGGGGACTAAAGTGTCTGGTTTGAAGTTCTATGAAGACCAAAATAGATAATCTGTGGTCTAAAAATGTTTATATAGCTATTAAAAATATTTTATTATTTATTCAACTTTTGAGATAGATGTAAATATTGTTCAAAGAATAATAACAACCTTGTTATTTGTTATAAAGGACAAATCAGGTATGTTTAAGTTATTATTATTGGAAGAATTTTGTTAGGAGCCAACAAAGTATTTATATAATGTGTATAATGGACTATTTATTTGGCCAAATATAAGTTAAAAAATGAACATTCAAAATAAAATATTACTAATTTTTTAAACACAATACATTCATACTATCCAAAATAACCATCTGGATGCCAAAAATAATAAACATCTAATATCTTACTGAATCAAACATCCCTATACCACTATTGTACGCATTGTAAAAATACTCCATTAGCTCTATACTTCCTCTTATTGGAAAGGTTTTCAGGTATGCCACTGCCCTTTCTTGCCTCATTGCTATAGTAGTGTGCATGCCGTTGATTCTTATAATAAAAAATTCTGATGGTCCAGATTGGGTATTAAAATGATAATGTAGACTCGTAAATGCAAGGTGCATCATGAGGATGAAACTGGTAGTATCGTGAACCGTGGGAGAATTTGTGACAATGACATTGTGGGGTTGTTTTTTTTTTTGAAAAAATATAGGTAGATAATGAGAATACTAAATAATATGAATAATGAATATGTTAGATATTTTAATTCACTAGGTATGTAGATGGTTATCTTTTTAATATTAGAGTTTAAGAGATAATTTAGAAGTAAAATATTTTTTTTTTATTTTATTGGGTCAATTTTAAAACCTATTATTTACATTATTTACAAAAGTCATTATTTATCTAACAAAAATATTTTTTTATTAGATAAATTGAACATCCCTCAATTCTAAGTATCTAAATATCTCGTGATTATACATTCAATCACACAATATTAAAATATTCCTTGTTAATTCTAAGTATCTAAATATATCCTCAATTCTAAGTGCATTTAGCAAGGTTTGTGTAGCCGAATAATATTAGCCTTGGTGCAGCTGGTAGTTGAAGCCATCTGAAGAGTGGGCCATAGGTTTTTGTTTATGGTATTTGGGCTGATGGGTTCTAAACACTTCTGTTTGAAAAAGTATCCCTTTCCTGAAAAAAAAAAAAAAAAAGAAGTGTCCCTTTTTGAGGCCTATATAGAATAATGGATTGCACTCAATTTATATGATTTAGTGATAGACAGATTGCCATTTGTGTGTTAAAGTATTTTTTAAATTTTGGGTCAAAAATATTTTATCTGAAATGGAATAATAATAATAATAGGGATAAGTATTGTTTTGGTCCTAACGTTAAAGGGTCAGAATCGAAACCGTCCCCATCGTAATTTTAGATTTAAAATCATCATTAACGTTTTTTTCGTATTAAAATTGTCCTTTTTAATAAAATTATTTATTTTATTACTAAACTACCCTTCTTTTAATAAAAAAATATAAAATTAAAAAAATAAAAAAGAACGCAATTTGGGGGAGGGGGGAGAGGAAACGCGTTTTTGTTTGGGGGGAGCTGGGGGTGGGGGGAAAGGAAACGGGAAGGAGGGAGGGGAGGAGGCCACCGCCGATCTACCCAGCCCACCGGTGGTCCTACTTCGGCCTCTGCATCTGCCGCCGCCGTGGAGTGCGTCGCCGGGAAGGGGAGCTCGAGCTGCCGATCTACCCAGCCGTGGAGTGAGTCGCCACCGTTCATGCATGCTCCTGCCACCGCCGATCTACCCAGCTGCTGCTCCTCGCCGCTTCGCCGCTGCTCCTTGCCGCTGCTGCTTCTTGCTTCGATCTCTGTTTTGGTTTCTTCTATTTCTGCATCTTCTGCTTCATCTTCTACTTTCTGCTTCTGCTTCTACTTCTAATTTAATTTTAATTTATTATTTACTGATTTTATCATTGTTGTATGTTGATTTGTTAAATCTGGATTTGATTTATTGAATCTGATATTGATTTGTTGAATCTTGATTGGAATAATGGATTTGTTCATCATAATCCCTAATTTTTATTGTTGGTTTTGTTTTTGTTTTGATTTCTGAATTGCTGTTACTTTTTTTTTTTGTTTTTGGATTCATTGTTGATTTGTTTTTGGATTTTTTGAATTTCTAATTTTGAGTTGTGTGTTTTTTTTGTTGAATCTGTATTTTTAATTTGTTAATGGAAGAAGAATTTATTTTTCTGGAAGAAGAAGAATTTGTTTTTGGATTTCTTGAATTTTTTATTTTGAGTTGTGTGTTCTTTTTTTTGTTGAATATGTATTTTTAATTTGTTAATAGAAGAAGAATTTGTTCTTCCGGAAGAAGAACCAGAAGAAGAAGAAGAACAAGAATAATGAAATGGTGAAAAAAATGGTATTTTTGTCATTTAAAAAAATTATTAAAAAGGACGATTTTAAAATAAAATGTAACATTAAGGACAATTTTAAATAAAAAATTACATCGGGGACAGTTTTGATTCTAACCCACAACGTTAGGGACTAAAACAATACTTATCCCATAATAATAGTAGTAGTAGAATGTTTTATAATAGGAAATATTAATTTCAAGACTTTAATTTAATCATTTCATGAGTAATATTTCAATTCGTTTTTTAATAAATTTTTTTGTTCCAAAAAAGGAGTTTGACAAATTGGTTTTTAATATTTTCAGAATAATAAATAAATTTGTACATTTTTATTTTAATAAAAAATTATTTATTTACTAATTATGTTTAAGAAATATAATGTACTCTTATAAATATTATTTGTTAAGTCTTTAGACAACTTTATTTTAGGTAAAAAACCCAAATGAGCCAAGGGGACATCATTTTTACCTAAATCTGCCAAATGAAAATCTGAGACATCAATCCACCAGAACACAATATTATATAATTCGAATCAATAGAATTCGAATTAGACTTACACATAATTCGAATTGATACACTTCGAATTACACCCAAGCACAATTCGCACGTAGTTCGAATCAACTAGCATCGAATTATGCATGCATGGTTCGAATTATATTAATTCGAATTACTTAGAGGACGTGGCTTAGGGGAGTTCGAATCGAATTGATTCGAATTACTCTCATTTGGTAATTCAAAGTAATTCGAATTGATTTAATTCGAATTACGTATATATAGTGCGAATGGACTTGATTCAAATTACTGTGAGGCATAGCTCTATATATATGAGGTGTACGTGAGTTGCTCTCAATAGAGGGTCAGATGGCTGGTGAGCATAGTTTTCTAGTGTTGGTTCACCACAGAGGATCCATTAAGAGAAAAAATCGATCCAGTGTGAAGTTCACCGATAAGGATCCTCTCTGTATTATCGCGAGGCCTACGACGAGCTATGATGACCTTGTTAGCTCTGTATTGTTGAAACTTGGTCTGGATGGTGTGAAAAGGGTTAAGAAGTTTTTCTATCGCATTCCAACCACCGTGCTTCAAGATACCGTGAAGTATGACTGTTTCATGATCGGGAGTGATGAAGACTTGCAGGTCATGTTTCATTGTCGCCGGCAGTTTCCGGAGGTGAGGACACCAGAGCTGTTGGCAAAGTTGGTTGATGTGGTTTCCAGTTCGGGGGGTTCGAACCGGAATACGCACGCTGTAGCCACGGTTGCAGGTTCTAGCTCGAGACCTGCCGTTGCTTCTTCCTCCGTCCCTGCGTACAAGCAACTGCTGCAGCCTGTTGCCTCCCCTTCATTCGCTGTTGATCTCAGCGGCAATGTCGGCGACGAGGTTGGTACAGGGGAACATCTTCCGACCCCAGTACATTGTGCCACACCAGCTGGTGTTGGAGACGGATTGTTTGATGATCCAGAGGACGATGATGTTGAGCCGGATTTGATTGCCGATGACAGCGGCGATGATCTCGGAGCGAGTGACCCGAGAGGGGCTGCAGGTGGATCTAGTTCTAGGACACAGCAGTACCCACCCCATTTTTCATCATTGGACCTGGATGCCATGAGGCAGGACGGGCTTCCTGGGCAGGCTGCTGGTTTTGGCGCTAGAGATGTGGACGGGTCTGCTGGTATGACAGAGTTCCAGGTTGGTCAGCAGTTTTAGGACAGAGATGAGGCCATGTTGAGTGTGAAGACTTACAGCATCCGCCGAGGGGTACAGTACAAGGTAGTTGAGTCTGACTATCGCCGGTATGTGGGAAAGTGTTATGAGTTTGGGAATGGGTGCACATGGTTGATTCGGTTGAGTCTCCGGCAGCGCAAGGGCATCTGGGAAGTGAAACGGTACAACGGACCGCATACGTGTCTCGCCACCTCTATCTCCAGCGACCATAGGCGTTTGGATTATCATGTGATAGCGACATTCATTATGGGATGTCACTGGGTCTCAGACATGTGATTGTGGGTACTTCCAGGCACTTCATTTCCCATGTCCGCACGCATTGGCATGCTGTGCCTACTCACGTGTTACTTGGCAGCCATACGTCCACTCGGTGTATCGACTTAGTTCGGTTTTCAGTGTATATCAGATGAGATTTACTCCTCCCATCCCGGAGGGTTTCTGGCCACTTTATGACGGCCCGACCGTTATATCGGACCCGAATATGAGGTGTGCGAGGGAGGGTCATCCGAGGTCCACTCGGATACGGACCAATATGGATGAGGCAGATCCGAACCGGCCCAAGAGATGTGACCTCTGTAGGCAACCCGGACACACTTGCCGGAGCTGTCCACAGGCCGGAGGACCCAGTCATCCAGTGTGATATTTACAGTTATGTCTGGATTTGTGTTCTACTTTGTATTACTTTGATCATTTGTACTTTTTTTCTAGAAAAAGATGTACTTGGTTTCCTAACTAGTAAGTTTTCTGTGTTGATAAATCCGTCTCGTAGAAGACATTACAATTAGATGTGTTTACTATTATGGAAATAAAATACATAAGGAAAATACACATGAGTACACGGTGACTAAAACACAATAATGCAATGTTAAACAAACTTCTGCATGATCTGATGGACAAACAAAATAAAATACAACAACGATAACGAAACGACACAACATACAACAAAATCCACGTAAATCCCATCACCGGCAAGAAACTCTGAAAACATGGATCCCGGAATGACCCATAGGGTAGTCTCCTGACTAGCCTGGTCATCAGCTGGAACACCAACGAAGTAATCCCCGAGAGGCCCCTCTCCAAGCCCGGTGTCAGCATGGCTCGATGGATGTCCCACATCGGATCCATACCACTCTCCGCCACAAACGGTAACCATCTGATATGAATATGATTGCCAGACTTGTCGGCAAACAGCTGGGTGCCCAACAACATCATGATATAGGCACGGGCATAGCGCCTGACAGTTTCCTCATCTACCCCCTCGGGGCACTCTGCGAAAGTCTCCTGGAACCAGGTACAGTTCACTGCAAACTTTTGTATTTGGTTTGCGGGAGGTAACACACCAAGCAACTCATGGAACCACTGCCAAGATGGCCTGCCACCCTCTATGTATACGTGGAAGTCTGTCAGGCAACCATTGACATAATGTCCGTCCACTGGCAACCCCAACTGGTACGCGACATCCTGAAGTGTGATAGTGCACTCACCGAACGGCATGTGAAACGTGTGCGTCTCCGGACGCCACCGCTCCATGAATGCACTGGCAAGAGGCTCGTCCAATCGGAACCATCTGTCGTTCAGTCTCGCAAGATGGTATAGTCCGGCCATCTGCAAGTACGGAACGTACCTGTCATCAAGTCGCATCCCCTGCTGCCGCCGCATGCTCGATATGCAACGCCGGGGCTGCGCATTAAATGAACCGCATAATTAGAACGACTGACAATACCACTAACTGATAAAATTCACGACGTAACCAAGTAACCAAAATAAATGTAATTGGAGATATATCAGTCCACAACAAAAATTGCAAACAAAACCCGCAAACATAGACCGCATCTAAATTCCACATGCAAAAGTAAATTCTACTGAACCGCTAGCATAACCGCAATCAAAACCGCACACTCAAACCGAATCCAAAATATTAGAAAAATAAACTACATGCAAATCCACTTAATAAAACTACGGGCAAAACCACTCATTGAACCACGGGCAAATCCACTTACGAAAACCACGGGCAAATCCACTTACATAAACCGCATGCACTACAACTAACCAAAACCACTGATATAAACCGCCAATAAAACCGCAATTAAAACCGCTATCATAAACCACTTTAAATACCGATTTACAATACCACTAACATATACAAATATGATAAACCACTAACCTCGTCGTTGATCACCCCGGCTATATGAGCGACTCCATCCAGTCGATACAGCCTTCCCGGATCGTCCCCCATCGCCTAAGTATGCCGCTACAGACTTTCTCGGGCCGGTGTTGGGTCGCTTTCTCTGGGATTTTGTGGGGTATAATATTGGAAAAATGATTCGAATGAACTAGGTTCGAACTCCTTTTATAGAGAATTCACTTGTAATTCGAATCAATAAGGTTCGAATTACCTATTGTGCCGAAATGTGAGTAATTCGAATCAATACGATTCGAACTCCCCTAAGCCACGTCCTCTAAGTAATTCGAATTAATATAATTCGAACCATGCATGCATAATTCGATGCTAGTTGATTCGAACTACGTGCAAATTGTGCTTGGAAGTAATTCGAAGTGTATCAATTCGAATTATGTGTAAGTCTAATTCGAATTCTATTGATTCGAATTATATAATATTGTGTTCTGGTGGATTGATGTCTCAGATTTTCATTTGGCAAATTTGGGTAAAAATGATGTCCCCTTGGCTCATTTGGGTTTTTCACCCTTTATTTTACAAGCACATTATGTAAAAATAAGCAAAAAAAATAGTATTATGTGTTATGAAGAGTAAAATTTTAAAACTTTAAATTAACAATGGTTGAGTGGAACATGAGTGATTTATTTTGCTGTGTAATAATTAATTAAAAATTTACTTAGTATGATCAGCGACATGTTATTTATTTTTAAGCTTTTATATTCATCATTACCTTTGATTTATTCGATTTATGGTGAGAGTTAATAAGTTTTATTAGTCATTTATACAATATTTGTAAAATATATTGTCACAAATTATTGATTTTTTTTATTATATAACATGGAACAGGTTAATCAAGATACAAGATGTAGGATATAAGTATTTAAAAAACATATACGAAAAACTTATGAATTATGTAACACAGGCAAAATTATAAGAGGACTAAATATAAAAGACGATAGTATGCTTTAGTTGTTATTGATATGCATTATTTATGTAAAAATAGAAATGTTGATTTTCATTAAGAGATTAAAAGTAGCCAGTAAAAAAAGTTTTTCATTCATAAGTAGAAAGATAATATGATTGAAATGAAGAAACAAACATAGTAAAATAAGTTTTATGGCTAAGATGGGTGTTAGGTGAAGACACGTCTTGGTTAGTGGGGTGGTAGGAAGCCTCAAGATATTCGCACTTTTCTTCTAATTTAGCAACCCTGGCAATACAAGCGTTGTCAGCCTCTTGCAGAATTGTTGCGAGGTAGTTGTAGTCCCTAATTTTCTGATGTGTCATGTGAAGGATGGCATTGAGCATGCCAAAGGTTGCAACTTCTCTTGCATCCCGTTTGATTAAGTAGTATCTTTCCTTTGCATGGAGATGAACTCCGAACGGATGGCCCGGGAGTACAACTTGAAAGCCGTAGAAGGTTCCATCATCCCAGGTTAAGGTTTCATTCCGGTAGAAAATAGGCATCGGAATTGCCGCGTCATAACAAACTTTGGGGAGCCAATCCTCCATGCTATTGTTGATGGAAAACACCGAATTTGCAGCCTGATTTTCTGGAACCGTGTCAATGCCTAAAAGATGTGCTCACTGTTGTTAAGGGTTGACTATATGTACAATAACAAAATGATGATGAAGAGGGCGAGTTCAAAATGAATTGCATTTAGTAAGTCGAAATATGTAAGAAATAATTTATTGTGCTATTCTAGTGTAAGTTGCTATAAAGGTAGGAGCATTGTGAAAATTTAGACTTAAAAACCTGAATGTGTTGCATGTGAGAGGAAGATAAGGACTTAGACATATAGTGATATGAATAGTTAGAAAGGTAACAGCATAAACCTAAAGAACCACGCAGGAAAGCAGAGCATGCAGAGACTACTCACATTAGGATATTGATGAGGCATGGTGGCCGTGTGGGGTTTCCTTTGTCATCTGTCGTGGTGGCGGCGATGAAGAGGGCGAGTTCAAAATGAACTACATTTAGTAAGTCAAAATATGTAAGAAATGATTTCTTGTTCCATCCTAGTGTAAGTTGCCCTAAAAGTAGGAGCATTATGGAAATTTACACTTAGAAACCTGAACGTGTTGCATGTGAGAGGAGGATAAGGACTTAAACATATAGTGATATGAAGAGTTAGGAAGGTAGTAGCACAACCTAAGGAACCATAGGAAAGCAGAGTATGGAGAGACTACTTACAACAGGATATTGGGACATGGCGGCCGTGTGGGGTTTTCTTTATTCTCGGTTGTGGTGGCGGTGACATCTATCTCCTTTAGAGTAGTTGTTACTATTTTAACAATCTTTTCGTTTTCTGCTATGAAAGTACTAATTCTTGTTTGGAAGGCGTTTTCAGCTAGAAGTACAGAACGATACCTTAATTAATCCACACCATCTTCTCATTTTTTCGCAATCTTGCAACTTTGTCGTCCATTTGTCTTTCTTACTTTCTTTGTTTTTTTCAAAGAAAATAACATAAAATAGCTGTCTATTTGTTTTTAGCGGGCTAGTTCGTCCCACCCCTTTTTGAATAGGTAGCTTGCTCTGAAACTGATAATATATGGTGGTTTTTATTTTTATGCATTTTTGTTTTAACTAATTAACTTTAGTGAAAGAATTTGAATATTAAATTAAGTTAATATTAATAGAATATTCAATTTTTCTATTAGAATACAAAATTTTGTAATATGTTAATTAATTTTTTATGTTGATTAATTTATTACAGATTTAATAATAAAAAAATCAATAGTTTTGTGATAATATTATTTGTAAATGATGCATAAATCAATAATAAAACTAATTAATCCTTACCAAAAAGTTAAATTACTACTAATTTCATCATAAATTAAGTGAACGATAGACAATTTGTCGACATAAAAAATTAAAAATAAGATACAATCACTTAATTATTGATCATATTAAATCAATTTTTTAAATAATTATTAGACATTAAAATAAAACACTCATATTCCACTCAACTATTATTAATTTAAAATGTTAAAAATCTTGATTTCCATAACACATAATACTTTTTTTCCCTTAATTTTGCAATATGTGTTAGCAAAATAGGTTTGTCTACAAAATTAACAAATAATATGCATAAAATTTTTTTTAACACAATTATAAACTAAAGAATTTTTCTTTAAATAAAAAACCTAAATTTATCTAATATTATAAAAAATAAAAACCAATTTGTCAAATTTTTTTTGTTAGAAACTACTTTTTCCAGAACAAAAATTTATTAAACACCAATTGAAATATTACTCATAAATAAATGAATAATTTAAAATCTTTTCTAATATAAGAAATTAAGAAACCTTAATAATATAAAAATATTGAATATTTTATATATATTCTTTTAATATTGTATTAGTGTTAAAATTAGAAAACATATAAAAAAGAACATGTAAAAAAAGTTAACGCTGTTTGTTCTTTTAACCCTCCAAAATTTATATTTTTATTTTCAATACTACTATACCATAACATTTTATTATCCACTTATCAATTTTCAAGCTCACCACGGTTTTCTCGACAAATTTCAGCAATGAAATTTTAGATATGTTAAAAAGCATCTTATTTAAATGTCTGGAGAATATATGACACATTGTCTTCCTGAAAAAGTTGATCCTAAGAGAAATCAAAACTGAGTTGGATGTGACTAGAAGAAAAAGATTTTGCCTATGAAAAAGGTAAAATGGTTGATAAAATAGAATAGTTTGGTGAAATTAAATTAGAATTGAAATGAATAAAATTGGAGGTACTCATCATGTATGGATGTGTTTGAAATATTGGTTACTCGGCTGTAAACAATAAAGTAAAATTTAAAAAATTTACTTAATAATTGAAAATTTATTTTGGAGCAAAGTGATTGAAATTTTAATTTTAGTTTGTTCGAATATAGCAGTTAAACAAAAATATTTCTAATAGTGTAAAATTGTTAACAAATAATAGATTGAATATACATTTTTAAGATTGTAATTGTTGAAAATTGTTAATGAACTTTACACATAAATATTTGCTTAAATATTTTATTTTATTTAATATCTAATAATTTAGACTATGATTTTTTTTTTATTTTTTCGATATAAAATGGTCTCATTGCATGATTAAAAATTTTGATTTGTGTCATATTAATTCTGTTTTCTACTATAATACCGAATATTAAACATTTTTTATTTAATTTATACTTTAACTACAATATTTTATTTCATTTAACAACTAATAAATTAAGAGAGATATGGATAGATAGAAATAGTGGGAACAAATAGTTATGTATAGGTTTTTTGTTTTTTGTTTTTATTGTTTTTTTATTTTTTTATTTTTTTGTTTTTTTTTTGTTTTTGTGTGCGCAGTATTCAACATCTATAAGGTTATATGTTAAAAACAAAACCCATTAATTCGTCATTTACAAACTAGATTTTACAATCTGTTATAAGTAAAACAGTTTTTTATTGTTTCAATATTTATATGTAAGTTCTAATTTTTAAGTGAAAATATGTGCATTAATTTATGTCTTACATTTTATTTTTGTGTTCATTTTCGAAATCAGAATTCAAGTTTCATTTTGCAATTATATTCATTTATGAAATACTCGACTAAAGTTATATTTAAGTCGGTTTTTTATCCTCGATACACTTTTTATTTTTAAATTCAAAATTTAGTATTCTTATTTTTTTTTCAAAGTTCATGTTTGTATTGTACTTTAATTCTGTTAAGTAATAAATAGTAGTATTAGTTTTAATATTCAACTTTTAGGATAATAAAAACGTAATTTTTTTATATATTACATGATTCAAAAACTACTTACTCCAAAGAAAGTTAAGTTTTTTTAGCTATATGAGTATATATTAGTATATATAAATTCCATATGTTTGAAAATATTATTCTTTTTTTTATAAATTACCTTAAGATTACCATCTTAATTTTAAAATAACTAAAATAGTAGGTAGTAAATAGAATTGAGCTTAATATTTTATTAAATTTGATTACACATATAAAATTGTTGTATTAAATTTATTTTTCATAGATTTACTTTAAGACATGCATATAAGTAAATTTGCTTTAGGATATTGGTGTAATTTTTATCCTCAAATGATTTATTTGGGTGAATTATTGTTGTAATTATCTAATTTATAAATAAAATTTATATCTGGTCTAAGTTAAATGAAATTGGGAAAAAAATTTATATCTATTTTAAATTAAATAACACTGAAAAAAAAAATATAAATTACAAAACCTGTAATAATTTTGGTATCTTCCTAATTTAATTTAAATTTATTTATCTTATGCATTAGAAATTAAACAAGGTATAAATTTATAAATTTCTATTTGTTAATTATTTAATTAAGTCAAGGTTTTTATTTTTCAAATATAGCAAGGCCAATCAACAAAAACTGAAGCATGAAATTACGCAAAATAAGGCATTTTATGGGCTATTTCTAAAACTTTTTGTTTTTCAATATTTTAATCACGTTCTATATTTTTTCTGTATGAGATCGTTACTTATGTTTTCATAATTACACAAAACTTTAAGCGTTATACCATCACTTTTTAAAAAATATTAGAATGTCATTAAAAGTTTAAAATAAATATTATCTAACATGGTACGTTACATGTTGAATTAGATGATGTATAGTGATATGTAGTTTTATTCATTTCAAATATGGCGACAAAAACCTAATGGTCTCATATTAGGTTCGTGAAGGAGGTTGGTTTAAAATGAAGCAGGCATCATGAATTGGGAAAAAAAAATAAAAGCCTATTATTTTGGATGGGGTGCATTATAATTGAATAAGGCAGTTAGCCTTCACTTTGTGATTGCTATCGTGGAATCTTTGCAGCCAGAAAATAATGGTATAAATCTGTGATTGTTTTGGATCAACCATTGATGAGTGAGACCTATAGTGCATCATAGTCGAAGGCTTTGTATTGGCTTGGTCCTAATAGCATCGAAGGAAATTCCAAAGACTGCAAATACTGGAGACGTGGAATGATGACCCCTATGGTGAAGCTCTCATTTGCTAGGTGAATTGTCGCATTCCCTTTCATGCCGAAAGTTTCAGGTTTTTTTTTTTGAACCAAAGGAGCTCAACACTAAGGTGGAGCATATAGCAGTAATAGTACGAATAACATAAATAGAACTAACTGGCATCTAAGATAACAGAACTACCCATGTCATTTTTGGCATAGCCATCAACAATACAAGGGATCTTTATTCTTCCACTCCTGGTAGCTAAGAAAGGACATGTCAATAATGTCATCTACGCCTTTTTCTTTATTCTGAAATATCCTCCTATTTCTTTCGAGCCAAACGTTCCAGACCACCGTAAAATAGCAAATGAACCAATTTCTGGACTCCTCCTTTCTACTGGTTGCGCCTGTCCAACATAGGAAATGCTCCTTCACAGTATCAGAAAAGGACCATTTTCTGCCAAGATGAACTAACCATGCACACCAAACCTGCCAAGTAAATTCACATCCCAGGAATAAGTGATGAATATTCTCAACATCCTTTTTACATAAAACACACATATTATCCTCCTGAGTAATTATCCCAAGTCGACATAATCTCTCTTTCGTATGCACCCTGCCAATCAAGGTAAACCACGCAAACAGCTCCACTCTTGGAGGAACTAAGCCCTTCCAAATAGTCTTGGTGAAACTATAACTTGTTATATCCTCTGGTAATGTTTCCTCCTGCAACACCTGCACAAATGAGTTAGTAGTAAAAACACCTTATCTCTCAAACTTCCACACAAGCCTGTCATCTCTATCTGCCGATAGTTTAACCGGTCTCAAAGCATCGTGCAACTGATTAACAATTTCCAACTCCCATTGGAATAGCTCACGTCTCCAATGGAAGTTCCAGATCCACTCTATCCCATCCCAAAACTCACAATCCCAATGACTGATCCTTTTTAAAGTGAAACCGAAAAGAGCCTTGGAAACCTATCCTTTAGAGCACCACAACATAACCAAACGTCCTCCCAGTTACCATCGCCAACCTCCATGGTGAGTCCAGTTATCATCTTCTCCCTTACATGTTGCTCCTTGATCTGTAGTTGACAGATATCCTTCCATGGACCTCCTCTACTAGGTAATGTCTGAGTGGATAGTAGCTCATTAGGATTCAGATTATAAACAGAGCAGACCACTTTCTTCTACAGCGGGCATTCCTCTTTCGAAAACCTCCACCACCATTTAAATAAAAGTGCTGTATTCCGGATCATTGCATCTCCAACACCTAAACCCCCTAGCTTTTTTGGAGCCTGAACCACTTTCCATCTAACCAGCGCTATGCCATTACTACCATCCTCCTTACTCCACAAGAACTTTCTCTGTAATGAGATCAATTTTTCAACAACCACCTTCGGCATCTTATACAAACTTAAGTAATATACTGGTAAGCTATTTAAAACTGCTTTGATAAACACCAGCTTTCCCGCCTTGTTCAGCACTTTTGACTTCCATAAGCTTAGTTTTTCTTCCACCTTATCTATTATTGGCTTCCAAGTCTTCACCAATCTCGGATTAGCACCTAACGAAATTTCAAGGTATCTAACTGGTAATGTAGCTTCCTTGCACTCCAACAATTTGCACATACAAACCACCCATTGTTGGTCACAATTGATTGGAATTAGACTGGATTTGTCAAAATTAATGCTCAATCCCGACATCAGCTCAAAGCAACGTAGCAGTCTCTTGTAGTTTTTGACAGACTCCTCCTCAGGCGGACAGAACAAAATAGTGTCATCTGCGAACTGAAGATGCGATAATTCTATGTTGTCCCCCCAACCAATAGAGGAGAAATACGGCCGTTTCTAACTGCCTCGCCAATTATTCTATGTAGAACATCAACCACAAGTACAAAAAGGAAAGGAGATAGTGGGTCACCTTGTCGCAAGCCTCTTTCCATCATAAACGGCTTTGTTGGTGAGCCATTTATCAATACTAACATAGACGTTGTGCCCACACATTTCATAACCCAAGCCCTCCATCGGCTACCAAACCCCATTTTCTGCAGGACAATGTCTACAAAGCTCCACTTAACTCTATCATATGCCTTCTGAAAGTCTAGCTTGATAATTGCTGCCTCCTTTTCTTAATTTGAGCCAATACACTGTTTCACACGCAATGAGTGTCCCGTCGTGTATTTTGCGACCTTTGACAAACGCACTCTGAGTCTCCCCAACCCGCCCTAGCATCACTGCTCTCATCCTCCTGACCAGCACCTTGGATATCACCTTGTACACAGAACTAACCATGCTAATCGGGCGCAGGTCCTTGATGTCCTTGGCCCCGACAAACTTAGGAGCCAAAGCTACCCAAGTGGTATTAGCGTCCTTAGGTAACTTGGCTGTCTGAAAGAAAGCAACCACAACTGCCGTAAACTCAGACCCGATCTCATCCCAGCACCTCTTAATGAAGTTCATGTTGTACCCATCACTACCTGGAGCTTTAGACGATTCACAGTCCCACACTGCCTCTTTAATCTCTTCAGTTGATGGCAAGATCTCTAGCTCCACAGACTCCTCCTCAGATATCCTTATCACTAATCTATCCCTGAAACCCACCTTAGGAGAATCCTCTTGATGATACAACTATTTATAAAACTCTCTGATAGCAATCTTTATTCTAGCTGAGTTCCTAACCAACCTCGCATTTATCATCAAAGCATCAATCCTGTTATTCCGCCTTCTAGCGGACGCTATCTGGTGGAAGTACTTGGTGTTTTTGTCCATATCCTTCACATGCCGAAATCGTGACATTTGTTTCCAGTGCAACTCTTTTCTGACATACCATCTCCCACAATAGGTCACTAGCGCTTTCCTTCTCGCCTCCAGAGTTCCATCATGCACTCCGCTACTGACTTTATCATCCAGCTTCTTCATCTCTTCCTCAATCTGCAGAATTTTCTTATCCATGCCCTAAAAGTTGTCTTTGTGCCATCTCTCTAGAGGAGCTGTCAATGCCTTCAATTTCTCTATGATATTTATCTCCCCTAAATCCCTCCATTCTTCTTTAACCATTCTGAGAAAACTTTCATGAGTAAACCATGAGTCAAGGCTTCTAAAAGGTCTTGGGCCGTCTCTTATCCTGGCAACTTCCATTATCAATGGGCAGTGATCTGACAAACCCCTTGGTCCTCCTCTTAGTCGGGTCTCAGGAAACTCCTCAACCCATTCCAAGCTAACCATTACTCTGTCAATCCGACTACAGGAACACCCTCTAAACCATGTATATTTACGGTCATTAAGCGGCAAGTCCACCAATTGCATATCTTGTATCCAATCTTTAAACTCTTCAGCAGCTACTGTTAAACTATCTATACCTTTTCTTTCTTGTACATGGACAATCTCATTAAAATCTCCCATAAAGCAACAAGGGGACTGACATAATCCAGCAACATAACTCAACTCCTCCCACACAACAAGTTTCTCTTCTCTATCATGAGCACCGTAAACCAAAAGGAAGGCACAATTGAAATTATTCTTTAATAGGACCCCTTCAACACACAGCCATCTCTCCCCTTTATAACAATTATTCATCTTGAACATGAAATCATCCCACATTAACAGCAACCCACCCGAAGCACCAACAGATGCAACATATTCCCATCCTACACTACTACAACCCCACAGACGTGCAACATCAAATCTCGTCCCGAAAGTTTCAGGTTAGGTTGCAAATCTTGCAATGGGATCTTTGTGGTGGTGGAGTTGGGGCACATCTTTCTCTTTGCCAATACGATGATGAGATTTAGATCAACACGTTGATGTGATGTAGTAGGTTTGAAGTTTAGGTAAGATGTGAAAAATTGTAAGCATTTCTTTTTATCTCACTCAAGAAAAAGTGATAAAATGAGTGCAACTATTGCCAAAATGTCCACTGGGGGGTACTCAGTGGTTAGAAAGAAGAATGATAAAGCAACGTGTCATTTGAAGAATTTCTCAAGTACTTGCTAAGATGCAATGAGACTTTTGGGGTGTATTTATATGAAACGCCATAAGAGGAGAAGCTACCGAAGAATAGACACAACTTTACTACACAAAAAGGCATCGTTGAAGGATCAGGGAACATGCATTCTGAGTTTATGATGACAAGGACCATTGCGATAGACAACTTTGCCAATATGCTTGACGATTCACAGGTCCCAAACGAGAACGACGGTAAGTCCTTATGTGAGGAAAAATATTTCTTTGTCCTGAAAATGTATGTTGAACAGAATCTGGAGTGCCTTAACCTTTCCATTTTCACCTCGCTGTGTTGTTCCGTCACAGGAGTTCAGTCCATTGCCTCCTGTTTCGACTCAGGAGAATCTAAACCTAGAACTCATAATCGATGTTGTAAGTGTATGCTCTTGATTATTTTTTGAATGATGGGATTTTTCCCTATTTTTTCTAATGTTGGTGTAATATTGTTTCCTAGCAGTCGTTTGGTGTCCAAGTGCAACCGCATAATACTATTGCTGATGATGATAAGGAACGTGTACTGGATGCCTCCGGTACAGGTGGAGAGATGGATCGGAAACTTGCGGGTCGAGGCGGATGCCGAATTATTTGACTGGAGCAATGGGGGAGGTACCTGCAAAGACACTCCGACGCTCAAGTCAGAATGGATCTAAGAGGTATAAGGTGTGAGGAATGAATGAATACCTGGAGGGACCTGGGTCCTCTATTTATAGGTGATGGTGAATATCTTATCTTATCTTATTTGGCTAAGATAAGGGAGACGTTTGAATTATCTTATCTTATCTTATCTTATTTGGCTAAGATAAGGAAGACGTTTGAATTCGAAAGTTGGTTAGGAGCTCTAGTGGGCTGGTTCCACTACAAGAAAAAATAATATTTGTAACAAAAAAAATTGTTACAAACAATCGAAATTTTGAAACAAAAGAATTTTGTAACAAAAAAAGGGGCCGTTGCAGTATGTCCCGTTACAAAAAGTTTTTGTAACAAAAAATGAAACTGTTACAATTCAAATTAATATTTTGTAACAAATTTTTCTGATAAAAAAACCAAAAGTTGTTACAAAAGTAATAACAAATTTTATCCAATGAGATTTTTTCGTAACAATATAATTTTTCCTATCACAAAATTTTGTTGCAAAATATAACTTGATTTTGTAACATTTTTCATTCTTTTAGTTACAAAAGCATAATATTTATTTTATAAAAAGTTTTTAAATACAAATTACACACATAATTTGCCAAATTGTATTTTATTAAATTAATTGATATATCACTACAAAAAATTACAAAAATAGCGACCGATTTAGCAATCGATTTTTCTTGAAAATCGGAGAAAAATCGGTCGCTAAACCCTTATTCCATTTACATGAAGAGGAAAAAAACCCTATGTACATTCGGAATCCAAAGACAAAAATATATTTAAACAAGGACTCATAATGTCACTGAGTCTACAAATACTATAACAAATACAAGATTCTTGTATTCTACTTTTTATTTTAACCCTTGGGGTTCAATTGAAGGCAAATAAACTCAATGTAACTGAGAAAGTGTATGATCACCAGATGGTGAACCAAATTGCAAAGAACAGCATCAGCAAAGACACCTTCAGGAGCAAGATCCTATAGTAGCACAAATAAACAAAATTTTATAAGAATATGTCAAGTGAAGAAAGCAAACATAGAATAACTATGCTTGCTGTTTTAGTATCAATACCAAACAATTCCTCTAGCATATTTTCATTTAGCAAAAAATACATTACTTATGCAATGCAAGCATATTTATAACTTATTATAAAAGTCTAACACCATCCCCTATAATCTCAAAGGATAGGAGTGGCATATTTAATTCAAGCATATAGGTTCACTATGATTTCCACTAACTATAAAAGTCTAGCACCATCCCCTACAATCTCAGAATAACTACTGTATATACCTAATTCTAAAATAGAACTAATTAAAATAATAGCACTTCCAAAATAATTTTTTTAAAGATAAAGATAAGTGTTCAAATAACCAACAAAATTATTACCAAAGATCAGTTTGGATTAGCATGATGCACTGGAGTTTAGTTTTGACAGTTGAATTTGAGCAGTCAGGTACCAACTCAAGTTCAGCTTTCTCCGGATGATCTAACAAAGGGAGTAAAGACCTCTGCTCTGACTTGCCTGATCAAAACACCAAGTAGAAATAAAATAACCCGCATTTCAAAGTAAATACCAAGATACCAGGCATTTGAACCTTAATAAAAATATAATAATAGTAATAATACTTCATTTGGCTTTAGCTCTTTTGTAACCTATGAATTCAACAAATAAATTTTTCTAAGTACTAAAACTAAAATCTTGATCAATAACTAAATTAGTTAAACCTTAACTTCAATTATTTATTTGGCTCAACTCCGATCCCTTTTCACACATTTCAACTTAGGGCAGTACCAAGCAAGTCAGCTAACACATGAAAATATCAAGTAACTTATTTAAAATCTTCAGTACAAAATATCTTCAACATAAAAAAGCAACTACCGAATAGATATGAAACACCAAATAACGTATATAAGTTATCAAGTAACTTATTTGAGCTTGCTCTGCCTACAATTGAAGCAAAAGATTCTATTCATATCAAGACATACTAAACTATATATTATACAATAATACAATAGTAAATATTCCAGTCCCAGGATGGAAGATACAATACAACCAACTACAGTTAACTTGAAGTGATAATTCCAAATCTAATAATCCAGTACCAACACACAACACACTCCTAATTCTATACAACTCAGTAGCTAAAAATGAAACCAACTTCAAATTTTTAGGAAGCTCCATAAAGCTACCCTGCCACTAACAGCTAAAAACATAATCACCTTATAACAAACATTTATAGTTAACTAGTTATAAAACAAATTAAAAGGAAATCAATGACAACAATATTCCCAGAAATTAAAGAAAATCAAAATCAAAGGGGTGAATGCCCTTACCGGCAGTGGATCCCAGCGAGGCAGCGCTATTTTTCGGCGACAGGGGCTCAGTGACACAACCCCTAACAGCGGCGACGACGGTGACTCCACAAACGGAGACTGGGCGCAGCAGCGGGAACAGCGACTCCTCCTTCTTCCTCGGTCTTCCTCCCTCCAAGCGTTTGTCTCTCCTGCGCGTCCTCAACGTTGTCCGTGATGGGAGATGCGACGCGGTGGAAGCTGGCAACGACCCACTCGCGATGAAAATGATGACGGCGACGGCTTCCCTTGGCGACAGCAGAACGCGAACTGACGGCGGTGATGGAGGCACAGTGGCGCTCCTTCCTCGCTCAACTCTTCCTCTTTCTCAACATCTCCCCCTTCTTGACGGCGACACGACAGCGCGGCGGCAGTGATACCCGTCAGCGCCGTCCTCCCTCTTCCCCCTCTCCTTCTCTTGCTCTTTGATTCCAGCTTCCCCCTTTCTTTTCCTTTCTTTCGCTCTCCGTTCTTCCCTTTCTCTTGCTGTGTGTGTACGCGTTTTTGTGTTGTGTGGGGCGGGGAGGGTTTAGGGTTAGGATGAGTAAGAGTGAGTTAGTGAGTGTGGGTAGAGTTAGGATAAAATTGGGGTTAAAATTTTTAATTTGAGAATTAGGATTTGTTTTGGAAGAAAATGTAAAATTAAAGATTTTTGGGTAAATTGAGAATTGGATATTTTAATTATATTAGGGTATATAGTATTAAATATTTATGAAAATAAAATTATGAATAATTATAATAAATCATAAATAATTTATTATTTATTTTTTAATAACCGGAAATTTTACAAGCTTAATAATAAATGTTGGGTTATGGTGGATTTAGGATTTTAGTAGAGAAAAAAAATTAGAACTCTACATTTTATTTTTATGGAAGTTTTTCAAAAATTTATTGAAATATAAAAATATGTTAAATTTTAGAGTGGTAATGAAACAAAAATAATATTTGTAAAAATTATATATTAATTTTATAAAAAAATATAAAATAATATATATTATTTTTAAAAATTCATCATTTAATATTTAATTTTTTATAAAAAATAATTAATTAATACAAATAATATTTTAAAAATTAAATTTTAAAACAAAATAAAATTATCTTAAAGATTTAATATTTTAAAATAAATTTTTTTAGTTATAAAAATTTTTATATTTTGTGATAAACAAATAATTTGTTACAAACAATATTGAATTTTGTGACAAATTAATTTTTTGTTACAAAATAATTAGAATTTTTGAAACAAATGAATATTTTGTTACAAAATATTTTGAACTTTTGCAACAACTTCATCTTTTGTTACAAAATATTATAAAATTTTGCAACAAAACACCGGTTCGTTACAAAAAATAATATAATTTGTAACAAAAAATTAAATCGTTACAAATAACAAAACGTTTTGTAACAAATTATATTGTTGTTACAAAATATTATTATTATGTAACAATTATTAATTTTTGTTACAAAAAAATAATTTTTTGTAACAATTTTAAATTTTTTACAAAGTTTTTGTTACAAATGTTTCATTTTCTTGTAGTGTTCTGGGCCTTCTAGAAGGGCGAAGCGGGTCAGACCCTGGTAACCGGGTTCGGGGACCGTTCTGGGTGTAGGATTCGTGGGCCGTATCCGTAACAGTTGCCCCCGGAGCGAGAGAGTGAGGGTGCTCGGTCTCATCGCTAGAGGAATCTTTTCCGCACCGTTGTGGTTTGGCAAGGAGATCGTTGTTTGGTTTTTCCGATCAAGGTCGAGAATTTGGGGAGTTTCTAGCCGTTTCATGGTCAGGCGAGGACCGCGTTTTTTGTGCGTCTCATCACATGCCGGGTTTGATGACCGTTCCGAGGAAGGGCCCGGAGATCGGGTCTGGAACAGTTGCCCCTGGAGCATGATAGCATGCATACTTGGTCTCAATGCTAAGTTGTTTGGAGAGTCCAATTCTCTGTAGTTCGGGAGACTGTGAGGAGCCTAGAAAGGGCGTGACGTCATCCTACACTGATTGGCGGGATGTTGGTCAGTCCGATTTTCCGCGAGTTGGAAGACCGTCAGCTCATGCTTGTTTTGTGTGGCCTTTTCTAGGCCATTATTGTGAACTTATTTTAGGCCTCTTGGTGGGCTGATTTCAAGACTTTTTTTATTTAGCTTATTTGGATTTCCGTTTTGTTGGCCTCACGGTGATCGATCCCGGGCCGTCATTTTTTGTTGTTTGGATACCCGTTTTGTTTTTTTTTTTTTGGATATCCGTTTTGTTGGCCTCGGGGTGATCGATTCCCGGGTAGCCGTTTACTTATTTGGATATCCGTTTTGTTGTTTGGATATCCGTTTTATTGGCCTCGGGGTGATCGATTCCCGAGTAGCCGTTTACTTATTTGGATATCCGTTTTGTTGTTTGGATATCCGTTTTGTTTTGTTTTTTTTTTTTGGATATTCGTTTTGTTGGCCTTGCGGTGATCGATTCCCGGGTAGCCGTTTACTTATTTGGATATCCATTTTGTTGTTTGGATATCTGTTTTATTGACCTCGAGGTGATCGATTCCCGAGTAGCCGTTTACTTATTTGGATATCCGTTTTGTTGTTTGGATATCCGTTTTTTTGTTTGGATATCCGTTTTATTGGCCTTGGGGTGATCGATTTCCGAGTAGCCGTTTACTTATTTGGATATCCGTTTTGTTGTTTGAATATCCGTTTTATTGGCCTCGGGGTGATCGATTCCCGAGTAGCCGTTTACTTATTTAGATATCCATTTTGTTGTTTGGATATCCGTTTTATTCTTTTTGCCGTTACAACAATATGGGACGAAGCAGGGCAAGTACATTTTTAAATGAAATTTTATTAAGTTTGGGCCTCGTTAAAACCCTTTGTTTTGGGGGGAGGGAAAAAGTACCCTAAAATAATACAAGAAAAATAAAATAATATAAGTGAAAGACATAGTTTTAAGGGAGGGAGTGTTCCTACGTGTAATATCGCCGTAAGTTGGCGGCATTCCAGGTTCTCGGGATCTCAGTTTCGTCGAGTTTTTCGAGCTTGTAGGCTCCTTTCCCGATTATTCCTTTGACTAGGTCGGGCTTTTGCAGGACTTGCCTGACCGCTTGGTCGGTTCAGACCGTAATGGGATGGGCTTGGAAATATTGTCCGAGACGACGGGATGTCATGAGGAGTGAAAATGTGAGTTTCTCGAGGCGTGAGTAGCACGATTCCGTGTCTTGTAAGACTTTGCATATGAAGTAGATGGGTCGCTGGGCTTTATTCTCGTCTTCTCGGATAAGCGCTGCTACGAGTGCTTCCTCTGTTATAGATAGGTATAGGTAGAGGACCTCTCCTGTTTGGGGTTTAGCGAGAACCGGGGGTTTTGCTAGGACTTCTTGAAATGTTGGAATGCCTCTTCGCATTCCGCTTCCCATTTGAAGGGGGTTCCTTTTCTTCATAAGTTTGGAGAAAGGGTTCGCCTTTTGGGCCGACGCGCCGAGAAAACGAGATAGTGCGGTTAGTTGGCCGGTAAGTTTCTGGATGTCTTTGAGATCTTTTGCGCTTGCCATTTCGAGGACGACTCTACATATTTCGGGGTTAGCTTCTACACCGCGTAGCGTGATCATGAAACCAGAGGAACTTTTCTGCTTCCATCTCGAAGGCGTATTTTGTCGGGTTGAGGTGCATTTGATGTCTTCTTAGGGTGTTCATTATAAGCTCGGGGTCGCTGATGAGTTGCCCGCCGGATTCGATCTTGGCGAGCATGTCATCTATGTAGACTTCCAGCTTGGTCCCAGACAGGTTTTGGAAAATTTTTTTGACGAGCCTTTGGTAAGTAGCTCCGGCGTTTTTTAGGCCGAAAGGCATGACTATGTAGCAGTACGTGCTGTCGGGAGTGATGCAGGCCATCTTCTCCTCGTCGGGTCGGTACATGGGTATTTGATTGTATCCGGAATACGCATCCATGAAACTGAGGTACTAGTGGCCGGATGCGGCATCTACCAGCCCGTCAATATTCGGTAGATGGAAGGCATCTTTTGGACTGGCTTTATTCAGGTCCGTGTGGTCGATGCACATCCGTCACTTTCCATTAGCCTTTTTGACTAGCACAACGTTAGCCAGCCAGGTTGTGTAGGGCAGTTCCCTGATAAAGCTTGCTTCGAGGATGGCTTTAACCTATTTTTTGACTTTGACTGCTCAGTCAGGAGACATTTTTCGTCTCCTCTGTGCCACAGGTTTAGCCTTGGGGTCTACGGCTAGTCGGTGAGACATTAGATCGGGGTCTATTCCCGGCATATCGGCAGGTGTGAATGCAAACAAGTCTCTGCTTTGTCTTAGGAGGCGTGAGAGATCCTCTTTAAGGTCATATGGGAAGTTCTTGTTGATTAAAGTATATTCTTCTTTGGTTTACCCTATTTGCAATTTTCTCCATGTCCCCTTCTGGTTCCGGCCTAGGTTGCCCGTCTTGTCGGGCGTCCAGGTCGGCTAAGAATATGCCAGCCGCGTTGCGAGATTTCTTTCGCAGGGCTAAGCTGGCGTTGTCACATTCTACTGCGATCTCCTGGTCTCCGTGAATAGTTCCGATGGAGCCATCCTCTGCTGTGAACTTCATGAGAAGGTATTTGGTGAAGATGACGGCGGAGAGGTCGTTAATTATTTTTCTTCCGAGGATGACGTTGTAGGCGGTGGAGTCTTTGAGGACCACGAACTCGGATAGGATTGTCTTCCTTTGGTTTCCCGTTCCTATCGTGAGGGGAAGGACGATGGAACCGTCTGGTTTGAGGAAGTTGTCTCCGAGTCCTGTGACTCCGTTGCGGTGGTCTGTAGATTGTCGTTGCGGAGTTCGAGTTTGTCAAAGGCTCCTCTGAAGAGGATGTTAGAGTCTGCTCCTGTATCCACCAGTATTCTTCTTAGTAGCCCGGTTCCAATCTTTGCCGAGATGACGAAGGGGGCGTCTTCTGCCGAGGTGCCATGCTGGAAATCCTCGTGGGAGAATGTTATCGTTCTATTGGTGGTGGCGGTTGGGGTTTGGTCTCTGACTGCCAGGATCTTGAGATCCTTCTTCAGTGCTGATTTTGATTTCCCTGGGGTGTCTTTCCCTGTGATGACGTTCACGATAATGGTCGGATCTGTTTCAGAGCTTTCCCTAGAGGCTTGTCTCTGTGTCTTCGGGTTACGTCCTTCTTTTTCTGGTGATCTGTCTTTTTCTGCACGTCTTGGTTTCCTGATAATTTTGGCAAACTCGGGGAGTTTACCATCTCGTATGGCTTGCTCGAGGGCGTTTTTTAGGTCGAAACAATCTTGTGTCCTGTGTCCGCATCCTCGGTGGTAGTCGCAGTACAGTGTCTTGTTGCCGCCCGTTCTTTCCTTGAGTTGTCGGGCCCTCGGGAGAATACCTCGATCGGCTATTTGGTGGTATATCTCGGTGATCGGGGCCGTCAGAGGTGAGTAGTTAGAGAATTTTCCGATTCTGAGGGGTTGGTTTACGTTTGCTGGTTTGGGATGTTCTTTATGGTTTTCTCTTGGTGGGGGGTTATGTCGAGGTGCCGTGCTGCCGTGTCGTGTGCTGCCGTGCTGCCATTTATTGGCGGCTACGACTTGGCTTACTTCCTTGTCGTTTATGTACTCCTTTGCGACGCTCTGGATCTCGTGCATGGTCCACACTGGTTTGGTAGTTAGGTGTTTCCGGAAGTCTTCATTCATGAGCCCGTTAGTTAGGCAAAGGCTTGCGACTGAGTCCGTGAGTCCGTCGACCGTTAAACATTCATCGTTGAAGCCGATCGAGGTATTTTCTTGTGGACTCATCTTGTCTCTGGGTGACTCCCAATAAACTGATGGGGTGTTTAGCTTTGGTGATTCTGGTGGTGAATTGGGCCATGAACTTCCGTGAGATATCGTGGAAGCCAGTTATGGATCCGTTGGGGAGGGCGTTGAACCATTTAATCGCTGGCCCGGCTAGGGTTACCGGGAAGGCCCTACCTCAGACCGCGTCAGCGGCCCCTTCCAGGTTCATCCTGGCCTTGAAGGCCGTTAGGTGCTCCTGGGGTCCTTGGTTCCGTCGTACTTTATATCTGTAGGTTTGTCGAAGCCTTTAGGGAGTTTTGCTTTCAGGATTCTTTCAGTGAAGGGAGTGGCTCCCATTATCACGTGGTCACTTTTTGTGCGTTTGGCCTCTCGATGTCGTCGGTCGTCGTCCGTGTCATGTTGATGAGCCGGGTTGCGTGAGACGCTGCGATCATACCTTTTGCCGTGTCATCGTTCAGGCATCCTGTCGTGTCTGTGGTCACGGGAGATGCTGCGATTGTATCTCTTGGCATGTCGCCGTTCTGGCGATCCGCCGTGCCGGGTTTCAGGGCGAGATCTTGATCTGGAGGTGTGTGACTTCCGTTTTTGGCGTTTGTGCTTTTCTTTGGCTGTAACTCGGCCTTTGAGGTCTTGCACCCTGAGGCACAGCTCTTGGATTATCTGGATTGCCTTCTCTCCTAGGCTGTCGGGTGGCCGGACTTCAGTGGGAGGACGGTTGTCCTCTCTTGGTTGTTGCTGGGTTGGGGTTGGTTGGCGATGTGCGCGCTTATTATCCTCTCGTGGGTGGGAGGAGTGTTATCTTGAAGTTCGGGAGTTGGGGTGTTGGGTGGAGGATTGTTCCTCGAGGTTCTCCGTCATGCCGCCACGATTTGGCTGTCCCTTGCATCTGTACAAGAACCTTGAGAACTTTCTTGATCTCTTGGCTCCTGAGAGGTCTGAGCTTGGCCACGGTGGTAGCGTTTAAGGAAGTCGTTCATGATGAGCTTCCTTATGAATTTTCAGTAAGGTCCGAAGGGGATCATGGCAACAGAGTTGTCATAGGTGAGGCGGCGGATGGCAGAGGTTTGGAACCTGGTGTTGAAGGAGGTGACCTCGTGGGTTTGAAGAGTTCAAAAGAAGAAGCAACCACGGTGGGCATGGAGCCGAAATAGAGGGAGAAGATGGGGCCATGGCGCTTGGAGAGACAGATGAGGGGAGTGGTGAATGAGAGGGTCCAAGAGGTGGAGGTGTCCCACTAAAGGGAGGCGAGACTTTGGGCTCGGAGGACTTGGAATTTCACCGTTGGAGTAGGGCAAAGGTGCATAAAGAATGTTATCACTAAGAAGGTGATTGCAAGTCGAAGAAATATTGTTCCTTTTGAATTTCGCCATTGGAGTAGGGCGAAGGTGTGTTATCACTGCAAAGGTGATGCAAGTTAAGGAAATATTATTCCTTTGGGATTTTGCCGTTGGAGTAGGCCGAAGGTGTGTTATCACTACAAAGGTGATGCAAGTTAAGGAAACATTATTCCTTTTTGCTTTCAGTTACACGCAAGAAATCTGAGTTTGATGATTGCTCTTCTGGGTTATCCGCCATGCCGCCACAACGTTGCAAAGTCCCCACAGACGGCACCAATGTACTGGATGTCTCCGGTACGGGTGGAGAGATGGATCAGAAACTTGCGGGTCGAGGCGGATGCCGGATTATTTGACTGGAGCAATGGGGGAGGTACCTGCAAAGACACTCCGACGCTCAAGTCAGAATGGATCTAAGAGGTATAAGGTGTGAGGAATGAATGAATACTTGGAGGGACCTGGGTCCTCTATTTATAGGTGATGGTGAATATCTTATCTTATCTTATTTGGCTAAGATAAGGGAGACGTTTGAATTATCTTATCTTATCTTATCTTATTTGGCTAAGATAAGAGAGACGTTTGAATTCAAAAGTTGGTTAGGAGCTCTAGTGGGCTGGTTCCGGGCCTTCTGAAAGGGCGAAGCGGGTCAGACCCTGGTAATCGGGTTCGGAGACCGTTCCGGGTGTAGGATCCGTGGGCCGGATCCGTAACAGAACGTCTCCGACGTGTACTGAACATTGTGTGAGGTAAGCAACAACATTCGGTGCCATGTTAAGTAAAAGGGATAACTTTTAAGATTATGTTTCGATGTGGAGGGTTAAAAAAATACCCATGAAATGTGTATGTGTCTGGCATAAGTAAAGGCTAAATAGTTGTGATAAAGTTTAAATACTAGGCACTATGGTCATGAAATGTTTTTGTTTCTACTATGCATGCAAGAGGCTTCTTTTAAGTAACTATTCAATAAAAACCTTTTCATAACACTAAATGTCTGTTTTTGGCCTCTATGTTCATGTAGATGGTGGATGCCAGGTCTGATGCATCGTTGCTTGAGATGAAAAATTCCTAAGCGCTTGGGAGTCTTCCACTGCAGCTCAGTCAAGTCCTAGTGGTGTGAAATGTACATGTAGTACGCAAGTACTTGGGAGTACGATGGCGAATGTTGGCTATGCTACTTCTCGTGCTGGAGTTAAGGTAGCAACTACTATTTCTTACACGCACAATATACCACAGATGTAAAAGGGGAAGGGGCTTGCCGAAGACAAAAGTTCAGGATTCGATGATGATGTCATCATTAATGAGGTGCTATCAACTCAGCGGCCAAGTCCACTTGGGACCGTAATAGTGCCCATTCCACCTACAGGATTCAGATCGTGGTCATTGGCCATCGTCCTGCTATGGCACCTCGGGTGGGTCCATAACATCAAAAGGTAAGATGTGATCAAAACTGAGTTATAAAAATCTAGTCTTATTACAACATGTTCAACAATAATTCCTTTTCTGTCTCACGTACCTAATATGTCCCAACTGGATTACACCACCCAATTTTGTGAATTATTTTCATCCTCCCCGAAAGTCCCAGGACATGTTAAAATCCTAGAGTTGGAGCAGTTGGAGACACCTAATGAACGGGCAATCATCGTTGCGGCCAGTCCAATTCTATTACCTTCTGTAGTTGTAAGTGGACCTCCACGGCCACCTGTAATTCTTCTCATGGCTAAAGCATGGAAACCCCATGGTTTTATGGGGAACCTAGAATCAGCTATCTTCTTAATCCCACTGGTAATCACGACATAAATCTAAATATTAATTTTGTGCATATAGGCGAATGATCTAAATACTTTGTGCTTTGATCCAAGGTTTTGTAATAGCCTTTAGGTTGACTGTTGAGATGGAGTTAACCTATAATGAATCTGCATTGCTACCTACATATTTTGAAAGTTTGAGGATGACTACAACTATGAGTAAGCTAACCGCTCCCTCTATCATAATTATCCCCATATGATGTATGTAACGAATGTGAATGGAATAAAAGTCTAACAAAAAATGGTGTTCGCAGTGAGATCCTGTATAGGCTGGGTGATCTTGAGCTGCTTAGAGAAAAATTCCACTCACTTTTCCCCCGTTTTGCACCTTATCTAGATGTGAGCATATTGTTCAACCATTTAAGTGTAACACTCTAACTATCAAAATGTCACGCTTTCGGCTACGCCATTGTTTTGAATCTTGCCTTCAGCATTTATCTCTAATCTTGAAACGGTGTCAAGAATCAAACCTTGTTTTAAATTACGAAAAATGTCATTTTATGGTTACAAAAGGTATTGTTCTTGGACACTGGATTTCAAGCAAAGGGATTGAGGTTGATAGAGCCAAGGTGGAGGTAATTGAAAAATTACCACCACCATCTAATGTTAAGGCAGTCTGGAGTTTCTTGGGTCATGCAGGATTTTACAGAAGATTTATAAAGAATTTTTCTAAGATTGCTAAACCATTAAGCAACCTATTAGTTGCTGATGTTCCTTTTGTATTTGATACTGACTGTCTGCATGTTTTTGAAACTCTAAAAGTAAACCTTACCTCTGCTCCTATCATAGCTCTCCCTTACTGGCATTTGCCATTTGAATTGATGTGTGATGCTAGTGATTTCGCTATAAGCACTGTTTTAGGACAGAGGCATGGCAAGCTTATATATGTCATTTGCTATGCTAGTCGTGTGTTAAATGATGCTCAGAAGAATTACACAACTACAGAAAAAGAATTATTAGCTATTGTGTATGCTATTGATAAGTTTAGGTCCTATTTAATTAGTTCTAAGGTTATTGTTTATACTGATCATGCTGCTTTGAAGTACCTTCTAACCAAACAGGATTCTAAACCAAGATTAATCAGATGAGTGCCACTCCTTCAGGAGTTTGTATTGAGATCAAAGACAGGAAAGGGTCAGAAAATTAAGTAGTTGACTACCTTTCTAGGATTAAACCTGAAGAGGGTGTGCAACCACCCACACCTATAATTGAGACATTTCTAGATGAGCAACTGTTCACCATTCAGCAGGCTCCATGGTTTGCGGACATTGCAAATTACAAAGCCATGAATTTCATTCCAAAAGAGTACAGTAAACAACAAGTGAAGAAGCTACTGACTGATGCAAAGTACTAATTTTGGGAGGAACCATACCTTTTTAGAAGATGCTCAAATGGTATAATCTGGAGATGTGTTTCAGATGAGGAAACACAACAGATTCTTTGGCATTGTCATGGCTCTGATTATGGAGGCCACTTTGATGGTGAAAGGACAACTACAAAGGTCCTTTAGAGCGGTTTTTATTGGCCGACTCTCTTTCAGGACTCAAGAGCATTTGTGAAGAACTGTGACAAATATGAAAGAGCTAAGAGTCTTCTTGCCAACCATGAGATGCCACAGTAGGAGATTCTTGAGATTGAGTTGTTTGATGTGTGGTGTATTGACTTTATGGGACCTTTTCCGCCCTCATATTCCAACAACTATATCTTGGTGGCAGTTGATTATGTGTCCAAGTGGGTGGAAGCTGTGGCTCTGCCCACCAACGATGCCAAAGTGGTGATGAGTTTTTTCAGAGATATATTTTCAGCTGGTTTGGTGTCCCAAGGACACTCATTAGTGATGGTGGAAGTCACTTCTGTAACAGACAGTTGGACTCACTTTTGCAGAGGTACGGAGTCCGACATAAAGTGGCAACCCCTATCACCCTCAGACAAGTGGACATGTTGAGGTTTCTAACAGAGAACTCAAGAGGATTCTGGAGAAGAACGTCAGTATCTCAAGGAAGGATTGGTCTAGGAAGCTTGACGATGCTCTCTGCGCATACCAGACAGTTTGCAAGACTCCTATTGGCATGTCCCCTTATCAGTTGGTCTATGGTAAAGTCTGTCACTTGCCAGTTGAGCTGGAGCATAGAGCTTATTGGACAATCAAGTTTCTGAAATTCGATGCTCAAGCTGCAGGAATAAAGAGAATGCTTCAGTTGAATGAGCTTGATGAATTTAGATATTCGGCCTATGAGAATGCCAAGCTCTATAAGAAGAGAACTAAGATATGGCATGACAAGAAGATTGCCATCAGAGTCTCTGAGCCAGGTCAGCGGTTGCTTCTGTTCAATTCAAGGCTCAAACTCTTTTTCGGAAAGTTGAAATCCCGGTGGTCAGGACCATTTGTGGTTACCAGAGCATCACCGTATGGCCATGTGGAAATTCAGGAGGAGAATACTGATAGAAAGCTTACAGTTAATGGCCAGAGGTTAAAGCACTATCTTGGAGGCGAGATTGATCGCCAAAGGTCCGCTCATCTGCTGAACTAGTAGAACTAACCGTCAAGCTAGTGACGTTAAAGAAGCGCTTGTCGGGAGGCAACCCGATGTTTTCGTATCCTTAGTTTGGTTTCTGTTGCTTTGATTTTGTTTTTTATTTAGTTGTAGTTGAGTTTTTACTGTTTTTCCCTTGTTTTACATGTATTTGGATCATGCAGAGTAATCAGAACAGAAGTGATAAACCCAAATTTTGTGGGTTATCTTGTGCTTAATTTGGGGATTTTATCAACTTTCTTACATTTATTCAATGAAATAGCATGGTTTTGTAATTCTCCCTAAATTTGTGCTTAAGTGTGAAAACATGCTTTTTACGCCTTAAAATAGCTAAATGTAACTCACTTTAATTCCATTCGATGCCTTGATATATTTATTAAGTGATTTCAGGTTTAGAAGGCAAAGATTGGATTGAAGAAATGAAGAAAAAGCATGCAAAGTGGGAGAACTCATGAAGAAATGAAGGAATCGCAAAGCTGTCAAACCTGACCTCTTCGCACTTAATCGATCATAACTTGAGCTACAGAGGTCCAAATGAGGTGGTTCCAATTGCGTTGAAAAGATAACATCCGGAGCTTCAAAATAATATAAAATCTTCCATAGTTTCTTTGCATCTAGGTGAAGCGCACGCATCCTCTACACGCACACGTCGCAGGATCAGTGTGGGTCCATTTTAGCAACTCGTGGCCAGCGTTTCTGAAGCATTTTGGGCCCAATCCAACTCATTTCAGATTGAACCCAAGGATTGAAAGGGGGATTAACCAAGTAGTCATAGTTGAGTTTTCATCATGTTTTAGGGTAGAATTCTAGAGAGAGAGGCTCTCTCCTCTCTCTAGATTTAGGATAGAAATTAGGGTAAAGTTAGGTTAATCACTCTCAAATTTCTCTTTCAATTCTTGTTTTGATTTCAATTATCTTTATATTTTAGTGTTCTATTTTCTTAATCTTCTTAGTTTCTATTGTTAATTTCTTATTTTGCTCTCTCTTATGTTGATGAACAATTGTTGGATCTTGATTTCTTTTAATGCAATTTTATGTTTGCATATCTCTTTTATGTTGATCTTGATTGTTATTATTGTTTTCTTGCTTATGTTAGTTGTGGGTTTTGTTAATTCTTGCATTTTGTGATGTTTACTTTTATTGCACTCTAGGTGTTTGATGAAATATTTTCTCTAGTTTTTGAGTAGTTTTCTTTACTCTTGGCCTAGGCTAAGGGAATTGAGTGACCTTGAGTCATTGGGTCTCATTGAATTGGTGATTTGAGAACCATATGTGGTCAATTTGATAACCATTGACTCTAGCCTACTACTAAGTCAATTAGTAGCTAGGTTGGGACTTATGGATTGATGTTGATCAAGCCTATTTGACGTACTTCAAGCCTAGGGGTAGACATTAAACATACTTAAGGCTTTTGGAAGTAGACTTAATGAGCTTGATTCCTCATAATTGTCAATATATGGTTTGTTGACAAGGATGGTGATCTCAATTCCTATGTCTAGCCAAGAGTTCTTTTCCTTTATTTCATTAGTTATTTGTCATTCACTTTCTTGCTATTTACTTTTCTTACTAATTACAAATTAAACCCTCTTTTTGTTCTTCATAGCCAATAGTTGAGCACTTCATTGCAATTCCTTGTGAGACGACCTGAGGTTTAAATACTTTGGTTAATTTTCATTTGGGGTTTGTACTTGTGACAAATCAAATTTTTGATGTGAGAATTGTTTGTTGGTTTGGAGCTATGCTTACAACGAAGTTCTTATTTCTATAAGAGAAATTCTAGACCGACACACAATTTCTCATTATCAAGAAGCAAGAACCTGAAAACAGAGTTTCAGACACCCTGGAGTATATTGATTCGGATTGGGTGACGCCTAACTTGAAAATCTCAAGTTAGACGTCAACATTGCGTACAAGATTGGTGTCACTCTCGGGAAGGGTGGCGCCTAACTCCAAAATCTCAAGTTAGGTGCCACATGTAAAACCCAGTCATATCGTAATTAATTAAATAATAAATTAAATAGGAGTGAACATGGTAAGAAAAGTTAGCAATTGAAATTTGATAATTTAAATGTGATATTTGGATTCAGTGAATTTTTCTGAGTCGGAAAACATAGTTTTCTGCTTAAAAATGCGCACTGGAATTTTGATCGGCAGTACCAGCTGAGATCTGTCTGCGCTGAAAAAATTGATTATAAGTAAATGAGTTTAAGAAATTAGGAATTATAATTAGGGAAGGTAGAAATATTTAAAGTGCGAGTTGAAACGCTAATCTTAAAAGTTTTGGCCCAAAATTGGGCCAACGGACAAAAATAAGTAAACTAGGCCTAAGTGGGCCTAAGACCCAACATATATAAACATTAGTTATGAGTATTTTAGCTTATTTACCGTAAAAAAAAGGAAAGGGGCGCTGAAATGGTGAAGAGGGGAGGAAGGGAAAAAATCCTATCTCCTTGAAACTTCAAATCACCATAACTTGAGCTACGGAGCTCCGATTGACGAGCTATTTGTGGCCATGCGTCGCTCTTCTCCTTATCTACAATTTTATCTAAGTTTTGTGGTGAATAATTTGCTGTCCTCTGCCCAGTTTTTGTTTTTTCCCTTTAAATTTGAATTTAGTTTGGGTTTTGAGGAAACCTTGTGATTTTGGTTGTTTAAGAGTGCTCTAGTATAAGCCATAGGTGAAATTCATCATAAATGTCAGTGGGTTAAGGTAAGAAACCCTCCAACCCTTGTGATTTATCGATTTCATGAACCCTAGGTTATTGTATATATGTGAAATTGGTTATGTTAGTTTATTTGGTGATTTTGGTGCACAATTGGGAGATTGGTGTTGCTTTAGGAGCTTTGGTGAGGCTTGGAGCTAAGATTGATAGAGACTTCCAAAGAAGAGGCTCAATTGGTTTGGCTATAAGAGGTACGGTTTAAGTTTCATTTAAGTACCGTGTGGTGTGATGAGAATTTCTAGGCTAGATGCCCCTAGGATTAAGTTTGGATTGTGTAAATGGTTGATGGTAATATGCATAGTTGATATGTATATAAATTAATGATTGGGTTGAGAATTGTGGGAATTGTATGTTTGGTGTGTTGAGAATTTGATGAATTAGATAATGAGTATTGGTTTGTGAAATATGCAATTAAATTGTGAATTTGGGCCGGAGGCCAGAAAAAGGTAAGTAAGGTAAGTTGACGTGTATATTGTGTGATGACATGAGTAATTGGATGGATTTTAGATATTGAATATGTGAATAATTGGTTTGGTTATTGAATAATATGGTTTGAGGAATTGAAGACTGGAATTTGATGGTTTTGGGTGAAATTGTGTAGATGAGGTAGGTTTGGTTTTGGTTGAGTGTAATTATGTGAATGTGATTGGGTTGTGATTTTTTGGATGAGTGGAAATGAATTTGGCTTGGGAACATTGGAAAAATTGGTGATTTCTATGTTTGGGTAAAAACTAATTTTTGACCAACTTTGGCGGTCCGTAACTCGGTCCACGGAGTTTGAAATTTTTCAAAATTAGATTTTTATGAAAGTTTATTCAACGATCTTTTCAACGGTTCAAAAATGGTTGAAAAAGGAATTTTGTAGAAGAAGTTATGTGTATTGGAAGTTTGGGGTTTGAAACTGTGAATTATGTAGCTTTTTAACTTAGTAAAATTTTTGGCAGAACGCACTCCCATGCGTAAGCGTGGCCGATGAGCACGCGTCATTTTCAAATTTTCAATCCCCACACGTGCGTCTGGCCCACGCGTACGCATTGATGTGCTGCACCATATGCCCAGCCAAATTCCTGAGAGTTGTGCGAGAACCGAGTTGGTTTTGTGCGTGGGGCACAAAACGCACCCACGCGCAGGCGTCCCTTGAATTTTCTCCCATCCACGCATACGCGTGGGCGACGCATACGCGTCGTTGTGACTTGTGGCTTTCCACGCGTGCGCGTGAGCGACGAGCACGCGTGATCCTGTTTTCACCCCAAGGTTGATTTTTGAGTTGTTAAAGCCAAATTTTAGGCTTCTGAGTCTCCATCCTCCCTCTTTATGTCCTAAATCTTTATAGTATACCTAGTAATAAAAAGAAGCTAGGACATGTGATAACCTATGGATGAAGTAAGTGATATTAATGATGAGTTATGTTTAATGATGACTGTATGAGTTGTTGAGGGTGATGATAGAAGTGTGGTGTATGCCGTGAGCCAAAGGGCTGTATTTGATAACGATTGTTGGCTGGTTATGGGTTATGCCATGAGTCGGATGGCTATGATAAATATTGATTATTGGTTGGTTATGGGTTATGCCAGGAGCCGGATGGCTATGATGAATATTGATTTATGGCTGGAAATGAAAATATGACTTTGAATGATTACTTTATCTTGAGCTCTTCTTCTCGAAAGTGCGACCCCAGAGAAATGGAGGAAGGTGAGGATCCCCTTCCTTATTCTTCCTGGTATTGTAAAATCGCCCCCAGTAAGATGGTGGGAGGTTAGGATCCCCTCCTTAGTTCCTCATGGGTATATGAGAGCGTACCTCCTGGGTAGATGCAAGGGTTGTGGTTGCGTCCCACTTGCTCCAGGTTGGTTAGTATAGAGGCTTCCTGGGTAGTAGCAAGGGTTGTGGTTTCGTCCCACTTGCTCCGGTTCACAGATTATGGTGCCTAGGTAGTAGCGGTAGTAGTGGTGATTCCACTTGCTCCAGGTTGAGCTTTTGAGACTCCTGGGGTAGATGCAGTGGTTAGCCCCCACTTGCTCCCAGTCGAGTATGATTTGAGATTGAAACTATCTGAGTCTCGGATTTCCTTGGGTAGATGCAGTGGGTCGGCTCGACTAGCTCCAAGTAGAGATCCGAGATTCTGCTGACCCTATATCGTATGTGTGATTGGACACCGTGAAAGTTCCGGATGAGCTCGCCCCCGTGGATAAACACCAGTGTGGGTGTTGTATGATTATGATTATGATCATGTTTATATTTGAGAATAACTCGAGTTGGGGATGAACGACAAAGGGACAATCCAATGGTTAGCTACCAGAACTTGTCGGGTTGGCTATATAACCGACAGATGATATCATCAGCCATAGGGCATGCATTCATCATTTGCATATGTTTGAATTGCTTGGGTGTGCCTATTTATTTTGAATTGCTATATCATATATGCTATATTACCTGATTATGTGCTACTTGTTCTACTTGTACCTTAATTGTGCATTACTTGTCTGTATTGCTTGTGTTTGTACAACTGAGAGGTCCCTCATGCTGGTGTCGGTGGACACTGAGGGTTATTCTTGATGAGATGAATTGATGATACGATTGAATGATGATGATGATTATTGAATGAGATAATTTGAGCTCCCTGGGTAGACGTTGTGAAGTGAATTCACTTGCTCCAGGTGAGGATATGATGTATTGATATAGAATTGTTGAGACAGAACAACTGGTGATGATTTTGTTTATGATTCTGATTCTGATTCATGGGAGGGTTAGAAAGTTGGTGAGCATGAGAAATATGAGTTAGATTTAGCATTCCCTTATGACAGTTGCCTATTTATGGATTAGCGAGATCATAGGGTGAATGTTTGGCGAAAAGAAGTTTAGGATGCTTAGTGAGTTTTTATTGTAGTGCATTGTATTTATTTGGCACTTTTACCGTACTGGGAACCCATAGGTCGGAGGTTCTCATTCCGTATATATCTCTTGTTTTTCAGATACAAGTCCAGGTGCTCAGAAGTGAGCTGTGGTTCGTCTGAGAGACGGCAAAGATCTTTATATTCTCTACTTTATATTTTGCTTAGAATCTCTCCACCTTTATTTTGAAGAACTTACATTATGTATTGAACTCTTTTGAACTTACCTATAGAGGCTCTTATGTTTCTTTTGAGAGAAATTAGGAGATTCTGTTGTCAACTACTTTCATATTGTACCCTAGCCGACCTAAACTTTGCGAGTCGCGACTAATGGCTATTTACTTATGTTATATATATCTATCTGCTATCTATCTCGTAATCTCCTTTATTCCTTTATCTATTTATCACTTTCGACTTCACGCTTTATCTTTTAGTCGTCGAAACGTGAGTGATGCGCCTTCGTGATTTTATTTTTACTCTTTTCAGGCTTCTCGATTAATACTCCCTTCAAATATGCTTATATTTAAATATTAAAAATCCAACTGAGAGTTATACCACTGTAATATCATTGACTTATGACTCGAGCATAAGGATTTGAATATTAGGGTGTTATATTACGGTATCAAAGCAGTTCGTCCTCTTGAACGTGAGGGATGGAACTGCTTATGCTTAAATGCATACTCTGAGTCTGTGCCTGTGCTAGTTAGGGTATCTAACCAATACATCTAGCATGAAGTCCATGAGTGTACCTTTGGTAATTCGAAGTACTTAACTTGAGATATTGAGTCTGATCACCTCGATATCGCTTGTCTGGTGTGGACAAGACCCGAAGGGTGTCTCATGGACATGAATGAAGTAATCGAAAAGAGGAATTCCCAAGAATAAATCGGTGAGGAAACACGGTGATAGGAATATTAGCAGTGGCACATGTGAGAATGGTATGTTGATTTTGGATTGATGAGTGGAACACTTGGAGGTGGATAAATGTTTGAACGATTTGTTTACTTAGACTTGAATTGATTGTGACTTGACTATTAGAGTAGAAGGGGATTGTAATTGACATTGGAATAGTTAGATTTGAATGGGGATGAAAGTTTGTGAAATTGAACACTTGTGTAGGAATTGAGAAATGACTAATTATTAGAAAACTTATGTTATAGGCCTCGAATGATTAGGATGTGAATTGGAATAACATTGGTTAGATGGCGAACTATTAAGTGTTGAGGTAGGTAGAGTATGAATTGGGCTTGGACTTGGACTTGGCTGAGTTTAATATTGATCGGCATGTGCATGTAGTTATGATGAATGGGTTTCATCGGATGCTTAGTATGTAAGGCCATGGCATTATGCTTAAGGAGGAATGAGAGCAAAGTTGCTGAAGAGTGTGTGAAAAAGGTTGCTACAGAGAAAGGGAGTCATAGGGAGCACAACCAAGGATACACACAACACTTTCCCCAAGGACGAAATAACTTTGCAATGAATGAGGAGTCCCAAGGGAACGGTAAGGGAAAATAGACAGCGGCTGCTTCAGATGTTTTGAGCTGTCAGAGATGTGGAAGTCATCACCCAAATAGGCCGTGCCGATTGGGGTTAGGTGTATGCTGCAAGTGTTTGAGATCAGGGCATATGTCTTGGAATTGTCCCTACAGAGAAGGCCGGGATGCAACCGAATTCAATTCTCATACCCGAGGTAACTGTAAACTAGCATTTGAATTTCTGACTCCCCTACATATCATTAATATGTAATATTCGTTCGTGATGAATGGCAAGTGTTACTAATCGTAGAGTCCAAGTCAACGATTAGTCGAGGACCATTAGTTGCTGAGACGGAGCGATATTTAGTTAACTTAGAGGAGTAGCTAGACTCTTAAAGGTTAAGAATAAGAGAGACACAGTAGAAGCAAGTTGGATTATATCTAAGGGATCAGAAGTGTTGAGGGTTGTACGGGTTATTGTTCGAAATCCAGTGACAGTGAACTGCAAGAAAAGAAAATAGAGCAGATTCAACCTTTAGTTGCTCATCGTTTGAGGGACAAGTGAAGACGAGACTAAATCCGTACACGAAAGATTTTTCAAGACAATCCCCGAAGGAACAACAACAACAATTACCAAGGAAGGAGGAATGGAAAGCAACCTCAGAGTGGAATGACTTGTAGGTGATATGGGAGCTACCATCCAGGAACTTTGTGTTGAGATGGATTGGGATTTTGCGATAGTTGTGGAGGCGCTGGACATATGTCCTGGAACTATTTTGAGAAGGAAAACCAGAATACTACCAAGGGCCAACAACAAGGTCGTGTGCTCACTTCGACGACTGAGGATATCGCTAGATCCAACGATTTGAAAAGAGGTAAGTGAAAGACCGATAACAACGTGTTGGTATTTGGTTCTGGCTATCATAGATAGAAATCTAGTGAATGCCAGTCATGCTAAGTTGCGGTTTAGTACTTGAGGAAGTAAGTGATAGAGCTAGTACTAGATGAGAGATCAGAGTAACGCAACGGAAACTTGCAGAAGCAGTAACACATGATAGTTACGAATAGGAGCTGTAAAAGTTTACTATAATATCTTAAGTTTGAATACTCGAAGGGTTTAGTGGGTTACTGCAAGTAAGGATCCCCAAATAATTGGAGTTGATTGCGGCTGCGAGCTTTGATGGTTCTGAAACGGATGAGGAAATTATCATTGATGCGTAATTAGATTTAAATGATGATTGAGTGTAAGTATTTGTGTTTGAGAGATGAGTACTATGATATTTGGTCATGGTGACCTTGGAATTAGATTGAGATTTATAATTATTGGTTTCGAAAGACGAATGTGAACACCATTAAATTGAAATGCTGAAGTGGTACTGAGATTGGTTTGAGGGAACCTGTGACGGGTGGCAAACTCCAGTTTTTAGGGGAGGTGCTGTCGAAATTTTCCCAAGAATTTGAAAGAGTGGTGGTTATGGTTTTGAAAATAATTTTTGATTTTAGTGATGTGGGATGATGACTATGATTAGTGATGATGGTAATATTATTGATGGCATGATTTGAGATTTAATAAGATGTAAGTCGATGGGATGACGAAAGTAACGAACGAGGCTGTTGGTCGGCGTTGGCCGAATGGTCGAGACCATCGGAGATAGAGGAATCAGAGTGCAGCAACGGAAGCGCACAGAGTAAAAAGACCTTGGAACTACCATGCGTTGGATATAAAGGCAGACTATGCTCACGTACTCGTAGTGACGAATTGAATTTTCGAGGGCGAAAATTTCTGTTAGGGGGGTAGAATGTAAAATCCAGTCAAACCGTAATTAATTAAATAATAAATTAAATAGGAGAGAACATGGTAAGAAAAGTTAGCAATCGGAATTTGATAATTTAAATGTGATATTTGGATTCAGTGAATTTTTCTGAGTCAGAAAACATAGTTTTCTGCGTAAAAATGTGCACTGAAATTTTGATCGGAAGTACCGGCTGAGATCTGTCTGGTACTGCAACTAAGAAAATTGATTATAATTAAATGAGTTTAAGAAGTTAGGAATTATAATTAGGGAAGGTAGAAATATTTAAAGTGCGATTTGGAGCGCTAATCTTAAAGGTTTTGCCCAAAATTGGGCCAACGGACAAAAATAAGTGAACCGGGCCTAAGTGGGCCCAAGATCCAACATATATAAATATTAGTTATGAGTATTTCAGCTCATTTACTGTAAAAATAAGGAAAGGGGCGCTGAAATGGTGAAGAGGGGAGGAAGGGAGAAAAATCCTATCTCCTTGAAACTTCAAATCACCATAACTTGAGCTACGGAGCTCCGATTGATGAGCTGTTTATGGCCACGCATCGCACTTCTCCTCATCTACAATTTTAGCTAATTTTTATGGTGATTAATTGATGAGAGGATAATTTATACGGTTTTTGGCATTATTTTTAGGTAGTTTTTAGTATAATTTAGTTAGTTTTTACTATGTTTTTATTAGTTTTTAAATAAAAATCGCATTTCTGGACTTTACTATGAGTTTGTGTGTTTTTTTGTGATTTCAGGTAATTTCTGGCTGAAATTGAGGGACCTGAGCAAAAATCTGATTCAGAGGCTGAAGAAGGACTGCAGATGTTGTTAGATTCTAACCTCTCTACACTTGAAGTGGATTTTCTGGAGCTACAGAAACTCAATTAATGCGCTCTCAATTGCGTTGGAAATTAGATATCCAGGGCTTTCCAGCAATATATAATAGTCCATACTTTGCCCGAGTTTTGATGACGCAAATTGGCGTTCAAACGCCAACTTCTTGCCCTATTCTGAAGTTAAACGCCAGAAACAGGTTACAAACTAGAGTTAAAAGCAGAAATAGACTACAACCTGGTATTTAACTCTAAAAGAAGTCTCTACATATGAAAGCTTCAATGCTCAGTCCAAGCCCACACCAAGTGGGCCCGGAAGTGGATTTCTGCATCATTTACTTATTTCTGTAACCCTAGCTACTAGTTTAGTATAAATAGAACTTTTTACTATTATATTTTCATCTTTGGACATTTAGTCCCTAGACCTTTGAGGCTGGCCATTCGGCCATGCTTGGACCTTCATCACTTATGTATTTTCAACGGTGGAGTTTCTACACCCATAGATTAAGGTGTGGAGCTCTACTGTTCCTCATGAATTAATGCGAAGTACTATTATTTTTCTATTCAATTCAAGCTTATTCTTATTCCAAGATATTCACTCGTACTTCAACCTGATAAATGTGATGATCCGTGACACTCATCATCATTCTCACCTATGAACACGTGCCTGACAACCACTTCCGTTCTATCTGCAATAGCTTGAGTGCATATCTCTTGGGTCTCTAATCAACGATTCACATCGTTTCCCCTCTGACAATGGGGCATCTGAATCTGAGATTAAAACTTTCGTGGTATAGGCTAGAATCAATTGGCAGCATTCCTGAGATCCGAAAAGTCTAGACCTTATCTGTGGTATTCCGAGTAGAATCTGGGAAGGGATGACTGTGACGAGCTTCAAACTCGCGAGTGTTGGGAGTAGTGACAGATGCAAAAGGATCAATGGATCCTATTCCAACATGATCGAGAACCAACAGCTGATTAGCCATGCGGTAGTTGTGCCTGGTATTTTTCATCCGAGACGAGAAATTCGACAGTTGATTAGCCGTACAGAAACTGTAGAGGACTATTTTCACTGAGAGGACGGGAGGTAGCCATTGATGACGGTGATACCCAACATACAACTTGACATGGAAAGGAGTATGAATGATTGAATGAAGACAGTAGGAAAGTAGTGATTCAGAAGGAGCAAAGCATCTCCATACACTTATCTGAAATTCTCACCAATGAATTACATAAGTATTTCTATCTTTATTTCATTTATATTTTAATTATCAAAACCTCATAACCAATTGAATCTGTCTGACTGAGATTTACAAGATGACCATAGCTTGCTTCAAGCCGACAATCTCCGTGGGATCGACCCTTACTCACGTAAGGTTTATTACTTGGATGACCCAGTGCACTTGCTGGTTAGTTGTGCGGAGTTGTGAAAAAGAATTGAGATTATGATTGTGCGTACCAAATCTTTGGGCGCCAGAGATCACAATTTCGTGCACCATTAACCCGCTGTCCTCTGCCCAGTTTTTGTTTTTCCTTTTAAATTCGAATTTGGTTTGGGTTTTGAGGAAACCTTGTGATTTTGGTTGTTTAGGAGTGCTGTAGTATGAGCCATGGGTGAAATTCATCACAAACTTCAGTGGGTTAAGGTAAGAAACCTTCCAACCCTTGTAATTTATCAATTTCATGAACCCTATGTTAATGTATATATGTGAAATTGGTTATGTTAGTGTATTTGGTGATTTTGGTGCATAATTGGGAGATTGGTGTTGCTTGAGGAGCTTTGGTGAGGCTTGGAGCTAAGGTTGGTAGAGACTTCCAAAGAAGATGCTCAATTGGTTTGGCTACAAGAGGTACGGTTTAAGTTTCATTTAAGTACCGTGTGGTGTGATGAGAATTTCTAGGCTAGATGCCCCTAGAATTAAGTTTGGATTGTGTAAATGGTTGATGGTAATATGCATAGTTGATATGTATGTAAATTAATGATTGGGTTGAGAATTGTGTGAATTGTATGTTTGGTGTGTTGAGAATTTGATGAATTGGATAATGAGTATTAGTTTGTGAAATATGCAATTAAATTGTGAATTTGGGCTGGAGGCCGTGAATTTTAGGCCGGAGGCCGGAAAGAGGTAATTAAGGTAAGTTGACGTATGTATTGTGTGATGACATGAGTAATTGGATGGATTTTAGATATTGAATGTCTGAATAATTTGTTTAGTTATTAAATAATATCGTTTGAGGAATTCAAGAGTGGAATTTAATGGTTTTGGGTGAAATTGTGTAGATGAGGTAGGTTTGGTTTTGGTTGAGTGTAATTATGTGAATGTGATTGGGTTGTGATTATTTGGATGAGTGGAAATGAATTTGGCTTGGGAACATTGGAAAAATTGGTGATTTCTATGTTTGGGTAAAAACTAATTTTTGACCAACTTTGGCGGTCCATAACAAAGTCCACGGAGTTTGGAATTCTTCAAAATTGGATTTTTATGAAAGTTTATTCAATGATCTTCTACAAAATTGAAAAAGGAATTTTGTAGAAGAAGTTATGTGTATTGGAGGTTTGGGGTTTGAAATTGTAAATTCTGCTGCTTTTTAACTTAGTAAAATTTTTGGCAGAACGCACTCCCACGCGTAAGCGTGGCCGACGCGCACGCGTCGTTTTTAAATTTTCACTCCCCACGCGTGCGCCTGGCCCATGCGTACGCGTTGATGTGCTGCACCAATTGCCAAACCAAATTCCTGAGAGTTGGGCGAGCATCGAGCTGGTTTTGTGCGTGGGGCACAAAACTCACCCACGCGCATGCGTGGCTGATGCTTAGGCGTCCCTTGGCTTTTCTCCCATCCACGCGTACGCGTGGGTGACGCATACATGTCGTTGTGACTTGTGGCTTTTCACTCGTGTGTGTGGGCGACGCGCACGTGTGACCCTGTTTTCCCCCCAAGGTTGATTTTTGAGTTGTTAAAGCCAAATTTCAGGCTTCTGAGTCTCCATCCTCACCATTTATGTCATAAATCTTTATTGTATGCCTAGTAATAAAAAGAAGCTAGGACATGTGATAACTTATTGATGAAGTAAGTGAGATTAATGATGAGTTATGTTTAATGATGACTGTTTGAGTTGTTGAGGGTGATGATAGAAGTGCGGTGTATGCCGTGAGCCAAAGGGCTGTATTTGGTAACCATTATTTGCTGGTTATAGGTTATGCCATGAGCCGGATGGCTATGATAAATATTGATTATTGGCTGGTTATAGGTTATGCCATGAGTCGGATGGCTATGATGAGTATTGATTTATGGCTGGAAATGAAAATATGACTTTGAATTATTGCTTTATCTTGAGCTCTTTTTCTCGAAAGTGCGACCCCAGATAAATGGGGAAAGGTGAGGATCCCCTTCCTTGTTCTTCCTGGTATTGTAAAATCTCCCCCAGCGAGATGGTGGGAGGTTAGGATCCCCTCCTTGGTTCCTCTTGGTTATATAAGAACGTACATCCTGGCTAGATGCAAGGGTTGTGGTTGCGTCCCACTTGCTCCAGGTTGGTTAGTATAGAGGCTCCCCGGGTAGTAGCAAGGGTTGTGGTTCGTCCCACTAGAAACTATCTGAGTCTCGGATTTCCTCGGGTAGATGCGGTGGGTCAGCTCCACTAGTTCCAAGTTGAGATTCAAGATTCTGCGGATCTTATGTTGTAAGTGTGGCCAGATACTATGAAAGTTTCGGATGATCTCGCCCCCGTTGATAAACACCAGTGTGGGTGTTGTATGATTATGATTATGATCATGTTTATGATTGAGAATAACTCGAGTTGGGGATGCACGACAGAGGGACAGTCCAATGGTTAGCTACCAGGACTTGTCAGGTTGGCTATATAACCGACAGATGATATCATCAGCCATAGGGCAGGTGTTCAGAGGGTTACCTGAAACTGAAGGTCGATCTCGGATGAGATCTTTTGTCGTGGCCGGAGCTGTCGAGTCTGACTTGCTGAATCTTGAGATGCTACTGATCCTCGTTCACCGGGGGGTGGTGGTACCTGCAAGAGACTCCGATGCATAAATTAGCACAGGCTTTAGGCAGGTTTTTTGTAGAATCAGAGTATGAGTTATACCTGGGTGCTCCAGTGTATTTATAGTAGCATTGAATGGCATTCATTTTGAGATAAGTTTGTTATCTTATCTTATCTTTTGTGGGTGAGGTCATCTTATCTTTTTAGGCTAGCCGCCTTTAGAGTGGGCTGTGTTCCTCTGTTTGGGCCTGCTTGGGCCTCTGTGGAGATGTTGGCCGAGCTCTTTAGGAAGAGGTCGATGATGAGCCAACCTTTTCAAGAGGTCGGTCTCTTTGACGTCGTCCAACTCGGGTAGTGTAGCTCGACCCAGGGTATGAACAGTGCCCCTGCTTGAGTTCGGACCTTTCCATGAGATCGTACTTTCTGAGCTTTGATCTCTTTTGGGGAAGTCGTGCTCAAGCATCTTGGTCCAATCTGTTCTTCTGTTATCGAGTTTTTCGTCGTGTTTAAATGTGAAGCATTTTTTGCTTTTTTGCTCCTTTATTGTCGCGCTTGTTCCTCGAAGGGGTTACTTCCTTGGGAATACGCACGCGCTTTTAATGCCCCTTAATTAAGCTTTCATTTTGTTTCACCGTTTCTTTTTCCCTCTTTATACTTTGTTTTGAAATTGAAGAAGAGATTTTTCTCTCACTTTTAGTTTCCTTCTCCCTTCTGTTCCGCTTTGTTCTTCGTCCTTACTTCAAAACTCGCTTCTTTCGTGTATTTCTTTTGCTCAGCAAAGAAAAGTTTCTTTTCCTTCAAGGTTGCTTTTTTCTTGGACTCTGAAGCTTTGCTGGTAAAGATTGTTCGTGGCTGACTGCTTGTTTTACCTTCTTCCTCAGGTTGGTTCCTTCATTTTGCGCCTCTTTATTTTACGTGTTTTGATTCACCGTACCTTTCTGTATTTTACTGTCGCGTGTTCTCTTTGCATAAAGCTTTGATCTTGCTGGGCTTTTGATAAAGTAGAAAATAGTTTGAATCTTTATTGGTGATTATTGCATGCCTTTGTTTCCTCGTGGTTGCGCTCTTTGCTTTTCTGTTTTGCTTCAGAAATGTAGGTGCTTAGGTTTTACTTTTGTTCCAGAGGTCTAGGGTTGTATATGATATTTTCTGTACTCCATTCTGCTGCCTCCAAAGGGTGCCCCTGGATTTTTGCTGATAATCTCTTATTTTCATGGATCCTGGGGTGCCCTTTTTGTTGCCATACCTCTTGTTTGTTGGTTGTTCTTTCTCTTTTCAATTCTGTCCGAGTTGTTTAGTAGTGACCCCTTTTCTTTTTTCCTTACTGTAGGTGTAGTTGCTATATGTCTTCTCGTAAGAATATTGTCGAGATGTCCACCAAAATCCCCGCTAGAATGGCCGAGTGGCTAGACTCTACAGTCCTGATGTGTGTTACCGTGGCCGATCCGGAGTATTGTGAGAGGCTTAGGAGGTTCCATAGGATTTGTAGCAATAGGAATGATGAAAAGAAGTACGAACTGTTGTCGCTCGAACCTGAGGAGAGGGTTAGTTTCCCTCCCTTAACTCAGGGAGAACGCCCTTCTTCTATGCTTATGACTATTTCTTTAGCTTGCTGAATATCACCATCTCTTTTACTGCTTTTGAGACTGACCTCTTATGGGTATTCGACCTACCATATCTCTCTTTCTTTACCTGTTTGTGTTGACCAAGCTCGGAGTGGCCAAGAAAAAGGTTTCTTGGATCTCATTTCGAGCTAACCAGGGAAAAAAGGTGTTTTCTATGTTTGATGAGTCTATTCGGGACTTTAAGAACTATTACTTTAAGGTCCGAGCTATCAAGGATGTCCGCCCTTTCTTTTTAGATGAGAATGACGAGCCAACTTTTCCTTTATGGTGGCAGAAAGATATAGTAGCTCCCAAGTATTCTTGGGAAAGTTTAGATGAAGTAGAATAAGCTTTTGTGAATGTGTTAGAGGAGCACTGGGAGGAGTCTCCTCATTTGGACACAAAGAGATTTCTGGAAGATCCTTCCCTCCTCCGTGTCGAGCTGGGTAGTGCCCGACCTCTTTCTTTGTAGAAGTGATTTTCTTTGCTATTTATGGTTTTCTCTTTCAAATTCCACTGTGTAACTGTTTTCATGGCTTCCTTTTCAGAAATGGTGAAATCTTCAGACTCTATGAAGTCTTTTCGGAAGGCCAAGAAGGCGGTGGCAGCTCAAAACATGTCACAAAAGAATTTGGGGGAGGGTTCTTCTGCACAGTTGCCTCCTAAGAAGCCAGTACTTGACTCTCAGGATCCAAGGAAGATCATTCTGACCCCGCGAGTTCAGATAGTTCCTTCTGCTTTTCAACCGACATCTGGTGCTGCCTCCTCTCATACTGCTGGTCCTTTTCCGAAAAAGTAAAAGACTGTTGGGACTTTCAACCTGGATGACAAAGAGTTTGATGGTGTGGCCTTTGCCACATAGTTGATTTCCTCTCACGGCCAGGTTTCGACTAACGACGTGTCGATCCTTTACCACCTTGACTTCATAACAAGCAATACTATTTGGATGGCCAATCTTGGTACGGCCTTATCCCGAGTTATCCAGGAGTCCCCAGTTTGTGCGACCAAGGCATTTATGGAGGATGCTAAGTATGAGTTTGACAGAATTAAAGGTCTGAAGGACGAGCTTGACGCCATGGTCGTTAAGTTAGAGATGAATGTGGAGAAGGAGAAAACTCGTGCTACCGCTGCAGAGGCGGCTGTAAATTTGGCTGAGGAGGCGGCTAAGAAGTACAAAGAGAGTTATACCTGCACCTACGGCGAGCTCTTGGAGATGAAGGAGAGGCTTCTGTCTACGCAGGATGACTATGCCGAGCTCCAAGGTCATATGGTGAGCAGTATGACCGAGATGTATGAGAACCTGAAGGCTCAGGTCCGGGTTATTGCTCTCGAGCTCGACCTTACCTTATTTAGCCTGGATAATGTGGTGGAGGACAGCAAGATTGTGCCTGCCCCAGATGATGAAGATGAGGGTCCTCCCTTTGTACCGCCGGCTAAGGCTTCTACAGCTTCCACCTCTGCAGCCCCTTCTGCCGAGGTGGTCCCCCCTGAGCCCGAGCCTGATGTGGAGATTTTGAATGTGCCAGATGGAGTTGTTAATGCCACCCCAATCTCGAACCTACCTCCTCCTTCTAAAGATGTAGCTACTGGTGCCACTTTGGATCATTTATAGTACTCTTTTTATATCTTTTTGATTATGTACTTTGTATAGTCCGACCTGTGGACTTTGTTGAACTTTTTGGTTTTTGTAACCTTTTGTGGATGATTTTCTTGACACTTAGTTGCTTCTTAGCAACTTTTATTTTGAAAAACAAACACTTTAAACTCTTAGGCTGCCCCTTAGGCGGCCTTTCAGTCTTTAATGTTTTAATTTGAAGGATGCGTTTTGCTGATACGTCGGTCACACCTTTAATGCTTTATCCTTGCGATCCTTGCGGATTTTATAGAGGTTCGGGACTTCCCAGTCCGCCCTCCTTTGGGTGGTAATGTGAGTTTTTCTATCCTTGCCTTTTGGATCATGCCTTGCTTTGAGTTGGTACTTGTCAACCCTTTGCTTTGGGAAAATTATCCTTGCGGCTTGGTGTCCGGACTTTTGTCCAATAACTTTTTAGTGTTCTTTACATAGAACCTTTTTAGTTTCGAGTGACTTTTATAGCCCTGTTTTAAGATCGTGCCTTCTTTGAGCGGAGTTGTTCCCTTTTTGGCTAAGCACTTTTGAGCCTTAAGTTGTTTTCAACCTTTTTGGCTTTTGACTTGTTCTTTTCTCGAGGTCATACTTGTTTCTTTGGTTTGCGCCTCTTCTTAGCTGACGTCGACCTGTATGGCTTCATCCTCCGGGCTTTTTAGTCATATTCCAATAACTTTTTAGGTAGTGTTTCAAGGAGGAACCTTTTCTTTATAGTTTGTTTGGAAGACTTTTTAGCGTCGTTTTGACTTGTGCTTTCGCTTTTTAAGTAGTGTCTTTTTTCAAGACGTGTACCTTTCAGCGAAGCACTTCATGGCCTTGGTTTTTTTAACCTTTCTTTGGCCTTTGCGAGATGTTTTTGTCCCTTTCTAGTGATCCTTTTACGTTGGTCCGACTTCTCTGTCGGGCCTTCTCGAGTTATTTATAGTAATTCCATTTCTAGTCAAACCTCGTCAGGTCGCTTCTTGTGGGTTACTTTTTATAACTCCTTGCATTAATACGAGATTTATCGCTTCACCTTGCCGACCTCTTTATGATCGGTCGATGAATTTTGCTTTTAAGCGTAAATTAATGCGTCTTGGTAGGAAACTTTTTAGGGAATTGATAACTTTCATTCAAAAAACTAATGAGATAAAGTTATAAATAAAAAGTGTATACATATGAGTGCTTACCCTTCGAGGCTGGGTAGTTTTTTAGATCTCGGCCTGGCGCCTCATTAAAAACCTTTTCAGGAAAAAGAGTGTGCCTTGACCTAAGATCTTTACTATTTTCTAACTATAGTACCTTCTTAAATTACAGGCATGCCATGACCTTGGTAGCTCTCGCCCTTCGAGATCGGACACCTTATAGTAACCTTTCCCCAGTACTTCTGCAACTCGGTATGGTCCTTTTCAATTAGCTGCTAGCTTCCCTTCTCCTGATCGACCTATTCCGATATCGTTTCGGATTAAGATGAGATCGTTGGTGGAGAAGCTTCTCTAGACCACCTTCCGATTATACCTCAAAGCCATTCGACGCTTTAGTGCTTCCTCTCTAATTCGAGCTCTTTCTCGAACTTCGGGAAGTAGGTCAAGCTCTTCCCTTTGAATTTGGGAGTTGGCATTGGTGCACGAATTGTGAATCACACTTTTCACAACTCATACCACTAACCAGCAAGTGCACTGGGTCGTCCAAGTAATACCTTACGTGAGTAAGGGTCGAATCCCACGGAGATTATTGGTTTGAAGCAATCTATGGTTATCTTGTAAATCTTAGTCAGGAGGTCAATTATAATTATCAGTTTGAATTACGAAAAATAAAAAGCACTAATTAAATACTTGTTCTGCAGTAATGGAGAATATGTTGGAGTTTTGGAGATGCTTTGTCTTCTGAATCTCTGCTTTCTCCCTGACTTCTTCTTCACACATGCAAGGTTCCTCCTATGGCAAGCTGTGTGTTGGTGGATCACCATTGTCAATGGCTACTGTTCCGAGGGTTACCTGAATTTGTAGGTCGATCTCGATCGAGATCTTCTGTGTTGGTCGGAACCGAGGTGTCCGGTTGGTGAATGGCGACCGGAGCTGGTGCGTCCGACTTGTTGGACTGGTTGTGCTGCTGATCCTTTGCCACCGAAGGGTGGGGGGTACCTGCAAGAGACTCCGATGCTTAAGTTAGCAAGGGTATTGAGCAGGTTTTTAGTAGAATCAGAGTATGAGTTATACCTGGGTGCTCCAGTGTATTTATAGTATTGAGATGTGACCTTCGTTGGGGAAGATAAGTTAGTTATCTTATCTTATCTTTATCTTTAGAGTTGAGGTCAGCGTATCTTCATTGGAACCGCCCTTATCTCTATAGGCTTAGGCCGCCTTAGGATTTGGGTCGTGTTCCTCTATTTGGGCCTTTTACTGGGCTCTCTTGTTGATTTGGCCGAGCTCTCTGAGAAGAGGTCGGATAGTATGACCTGAAGAGGTCGGTCGCTTTATCTCCAATCATCCCGGGTCGGATAGCTCGACCCAGGGTATGAACAGTGCCCCTGCTTGAGCTCGGTCTTCTTTTTGAGGTCGAGTCCTTGATTGAAGTCAAACTCAAGCACTTTTGTCGATTCCTTTCTTTGTAGAGTCTTTTTTTTTGAATGTAGAACGTTTTTCTCTAAAAGCGCGCGCTTTTATATCGGCACTTTGGAAACGTGCGAGGGTTTAATGCCTTTATTAACATTAATTGCCCCGTTTCCCTTAGGCTCTCTTTATTTTGATTTTGCAAACCCAGAAACGGTTTCTCTCCTTCGCCCCTTTCGTAACTTCTTCGCATTTCTCCCTTCATTCTCTCGTTCTCAACTTTTCTTTGTGTTTGTTCTTGCTTCGCCTCCGTTGGTGCTTCACTTTGAGAGACGATTTCCTGCCCCGGCTTTCATCTTTCTTCAGAACTTTCCTCCTTTTTCCAGGTTTGGTTTCTACTTTCTGCTTCCTTACTTCTTTTGCGGCTTTGGCCTTCGATTTTTGATAAAGTTTTGGTTTTGCTTGAATGCTTGTTTGAAAAACTTGAATCTTTTTGCATTTGTCGTGCCTGTTTGTCACCGTGTGTTCTGGAGTTTCTTCATCTTCTGCATGATTGCTTTCGCTTAATGCTTTTAGGGTTTTTGCACGCTATCGCCTTTTCTGTTTGTGCTTTTGATGGTGGTTTTTCGCCTAATTCTGAGAAAGGTTGTGTCTTTGGTGATTTTCTGTTTGGCATTTGTTGACGTTGACAGTGCTTTCGCTGGTAGACTGTAGAAAGATAGTTGCTTTGATGACTTTTGCGTTTTTTAACTTGATGGACGAAATGCTTACTGCTTTAGGCCTTCTTTTCTTGTTTTGAAAGATACTGAAAGATACTGGGGTGTAGGTTTTTCCTAGAAACCTTGCTTTGTTATTGCCTCCAAAGGATGCCCCAGGACTTTTGGTTTGAGTCTTGGGGTTTTTCTTTTGTTTATCCGCCCGTCGAGATGTTTTGACCCGTGCCCGAGATGTTTTTGAGTAATTCGCTCTTATTTTCTTTTGTAGGATCTTAGTTGTCCTCATGTCTTCCCGAAATAACGTCGTAGTGGTGCCTTCCCAGGTCCCTGCGGGTATGGCCGATTGGGTGGACTCCATGGTTCTCATGTGTGTCTCGCTGGTTGACTCTGAATTTTGTTCTCAGCTTAGGCAGTTTCACAGCGTCTGTAGTAACTCTGGTGATGAGAAGAATTATGAGCTTGTTCCTCCTTCCTCTGACGAGAGAGTCTGTTTCTCGACTCGAGTTGTTGACAATCGCCCTTTCTTTTATGCCTACGATTTTTTCTTTGGTCAACTTGGAATTACTCTTCCCTTTACTCAATTTGAAATCGACCTGTTATGGTCTTGTAATGTTGCCCCTTCTCAACTTCACCCCAACTCCTGGGGTTTTATTAAAATCTTCCAATTGTTGTGTAATGGTTTTGGTATTCCTACTTCCCAATCTCTCTTTTTCTATTTGTTTGTCTTGACTAAACCTGGTGTGGTGAAAAAGAAGTCAGCTTGGGTCTCCTTCCGTTCTACCCAAGGAAAAAAAGTTTTTTCCATGTTTGATGAATCGTTTCGGGATTTTAAAAACTATTTTTTCAAGGTCTGAGCTGTTAAAGGATCTCGGCCCTTTTTTTTGGATGAAAATGATGAGCACGCCTTTCCCTTAGAGTGGCAGAAGGATGTTAGGGTCTCCAGGTACTCTTGGGACATGTTGGATGAGGCTGAGCGAGCCTTTGTGACTGTTTTAGAGGAGCGTTGGGGTCAGCCTCCCCATCTCGACACAAAGAAATTTCTAACCAATCCTTCTCTTCTTCAATCTGAACTGGGTATCTTGTGTTTCCTTTGCTGTTTGTCTTATGATGCTTGTAGCTGTATTTTCGACTTGTTTGATTTGTAGCTTGACTTCTATTTTATTTGCAGAGGCAATGAAGAACAATGAGTCTATGAAAGCTTTTAAAAGGGCACAGAAGGCAACTGCTGCCAGGAATGTTGCCGCCCGGGCTGCTGGGGAGGGGTCCTCTCAGCCCCGCGAGAAGCCAGCCGTGCCGAGCTCTCCCAGGGTGAAGAAGGCGATCCCGATACCTCGGGTTCGTTTGGTGGATCCTCCTTCTTCTTCTGCCGCTCCATCCGCCGCTCCTCCAAGTAAAAAGCAAAAGACTTATGAGCCTTTTGACCTCAACGCTCCTGACTTCAACGCCATTGAGTTTATAGATCAACAAATTGGGCCATATGGTACCATTCCCATGGATGATGTGTCCATTCTCCATCATTTGGAGTTTATGGCTCAGAATCATGTGAGGATGGCCTTTATGTCGGCTGCACTTCATCGTACTGCCCAGAATCTTCCTCTCCACGCTACCAAGGCGTTTATGGAGGAGGCGAAACGAGAGTTTGACTGGATGAAGGGGTTGAAGGAGGAGCTCGAGGTGAAGGTGGTCAAATTGGAGAAGGACCTCGAAAATGAGAAGGCGAGTTCTGAGGCGCTGGCTGCTTCCTTGAGGTTGGCTGAGGATGCGGCCATGATGCACAAGGACAGCTATGTGACTTCCTATAGGGAGGGGAGGCGCCTGAGAGAAGAGCTCAACAATGCCCGGGAGGATTATGCTGAGCTCCAAGGTCATCTTGTTGGCAGCGTAACTGCTGCTTACGAGAACTTGAAAGAACAAGTCCGAATTATTGCTCTCGAGGCCGATCTCACCCTTTTTAGCTTGGATAATGTTGTCAGAGATGGAAAGATTGTCCCTGATGATGAGGGTGATGATGATGAAGTTGTTCCTCCCCTTGTGTCTTCCACCAAAGCGCCGACTTCTTCCGCTCCTCCTGTTGTGCTTGATCTGGATTGCCAGATCCTGAATTGGGAGGATGGGACTGTTGAGGCGGTGCCGATTCAAGCTCGCCCTCTGATGAGCGGATAATTTATACGCTTTTTGACATTGTTTTTAGTATGTTTTTAGTAGGATCTAGTTACTTTTAGGGATGTTTTTAATAGATTTTGTGTTAAATTCACATTTTTGGACTTTACTATGAGTTTGTGTGTTTTTCTGTGATTTCAGGTATTTTCTGGCTGAAATTGAGGGACTTGAGCAGAAATCAGATTCAGAGGTTGAAAAAGGACTGCTGATGCTGTTGGATTCTGACCTCCCTGCACTCAAAGTCGATTTTCTGGAGCTACAGAACTTGAAATGGCGTGCTTCCAATTGCGTTGGAAAGTAGACATCCAGGGCTTTCCAGCAATATATAATAGTCCATAGTTTGGCCAAGAATAGACGACGTAAACTGGCGTTCAACGCCAGCTTTCTACCCAAATCTGGCGTCCAGCGCCAGAAAAGGATCCAAAACCAGAGTTGAACGCCCAAACTGGCACAAAAACTGGCGTTCAACTCCACAAATGGCCTCTGCACGTGCAACACTTAAGCTCAGCCCAAACACACACCAAGTGGGCCCCGGAAGTGGATTTATACATCAAATACTTACTCATGTAAACCCTAGTAGCTAGTTTATTATAAATAGGACCTCTTACTATTGTATTAGGCATCTTTGGATTACCTTATGATCCTTTGATCACGTTTTAGGGGGCTGGCCATCTCGGCCATGCCTGGACCTTCACTTATGTATTTTTAACGGTAGAGTTTCTACACTCCATAGATTAAGGTGTGGAGCTCTGCTGTTCCTCAAAGATTAATGCAAGTACTACTGTTTTCTATTCAATTCATCTTATTTCGCTTCTAAGATATCCATTCACACCCAAGAACGTGATGAAGGTGATGATTATGTGTGACGCTCATCACCATCTCCCCTATGAACACGTGCCTGACAAACACTTCCGTTCTACATGAAATAAACTAGAATGAATATCTCTTAGATCTCTTAACCGGAATCTTCGTGGCGTAAGCTAGAATGATGGCGGCATTCAAGAGAATCCGGAAAGTCTAAACCTTGTCTGTGGTATTCCGAGTAGGATTCAATGATTGAATGACTGTGACGAGCTCCTAACTCGCGATTGCAGGGCGTTAGTGACAGACGCAAAAGGATAGTAAATCCTATTCCAGCATGATCGAGAACCGACAGATGAATAGCCGTGCCGTGACAGGGTGCGTGAGCATATTATTCACTGAGAGGAGGGGATGTAGCCACTGACAACGGTGATGCCCTTGCATAAAGCCAGCCATGGAAAGGAGTAAGACTGATTGGATGAAGATAGCAGGAAAGCAGAGGTTCAGAGGAACGAAAGTATCTCCATTCGCTTATCTGAAATTCCTACCAATGATTTACATAAGTACCTCTATCCCTATCTTATTAATTATTATTCGAAAACACCATTATCCATTTATATCTGCCTGACTGAGATTTACAAGGTGACCATAGCTTGCTTCATACCAACAATCTCCGTGGGATTCGACCCTTACTCACGTAAGGTATTACTTGGACGACCCAGTGCACTTGCTGGTTAGTTGTATCGAAGTTGTGACAATTATGAATTAAGATCAGAGCACCAAGCTCTGGAGCCATTACCAGGATTTGTTCGAGCCTGGAGATCACAATTTCGTGCACCAAGTTTTTGGCGCCGTTGCCGGGGACTTAATTGTTCCTGTTTGGCGCCAAGAATCGTCTGAGATCCCAATCCCGGCAACAACACCATGTTTTTGGCGCCGTTGCCGGGGATTGTTCGAGTATGGACAACTGAAGGTTCATCTTGTTGCTCAGATTAGGTAATTTTCTTTTTGTTTTGTTTTCAAAAATTTTTCAAAAATCTTTCAAAAATTCCTCACTTGTTTTCGAAAAAAAAAAAAAATTTACTAAAAATAATGTTTTCAAAAATAAATTATTCTATGGCTTCAAAATTTTTAAGAATGAATTCTAGTGTTTCATGAAGCATGTTGAAGCCTATCTGGCTGTAAAGCCATACCCAAACTGCTTTGGGATTGGCTAATCACTTCAGTGGAGTCATGCCCAATCCTTCTGGATAGGGTATGTCAGGCTTGTCATGTCTGAATTACACTCATATTTTTATTAAAGCTTGGCTGGCTATTAAGCCATGCCTGACCCTTTGATTGGAGCTTTAAGACTAACATGGCAAGATTCCTGGAATTCATATTAAAAATTTTGAAATCCTTATTTTTATTTTTCACAATAATTTTCGAAAAAAAAATAATAAATAAAAATACAAAAAAAATTAGAAAATCATAAAAATCAAAAATATTTTTGTGTTTCTTGTTTGAGTCTTGAGTCATGTTATAAGTTTGGTGTCAATTACATATGCATCTTGCATTTTTTTGAAAATATCATGCATTAATAGTGTTCTTCATGATCTTCAAGTTGTTCTTGGTAAGTCTTCTTGTTTGATCTTGATGATTTTTTGTTTTGTGTCTTTTATTGTTTTTCATATGCATTCTTGAATTCTTAGTGTCTAAGCATTAAAGAATTCTAAGTTTGGTGTCTTGCATGTTTTCTTTGCATTAAAATTTTTCAAAATTATGTTCTTGATGTTCATCTTGACATTCATAGCATTCTTGCATGCATCACATGTTTTGATCTAAAAATTTCATGCATTGCATAATTTTCATGTTTTTCATAAAAATTTTAAAAATAAAAAAATATCTTTCCTTTTTTTTTCTCTCTCATCAAATTCGAAAATTTGGATTGACTTTTTAAAAAATTTTTAAAATCAAGTTGTTTCTTACGAGTCAAATCAAATTTTCAATTTGAAAATCTTATCTTTTTCAAAATCTTTTTCAAAATTCATGATTATTTTCGAAAATTCCAAAAAAATAATTTTCAAAAACCTTTTTCTTATTTTATATCATAATTTTTGAAAATAACATAATCAATTAAAGTTTTGATTCAAAAATTTGAAGTTTGTTACTTGCTTGTTAAGAAAGATTCAAACTTTAAGTTCTAGAATCATATCTTGTGATTTCTTATGAATCAAGTCATTAATTGTGATTTTAAAAATCAAATCTTTTTTAAAAACTAATTTCTATCATATATTCTCAAAAAAATATCTTCTTATCTTATCTTTTTCAAAATTTGATTTCAAAATATCTTCTCTAACTTCCCAACTTCTTATCTTTTCAAATTTGTTTCAACTAACTAACTAACTTTTTGTTTGTTTCTTAACTTTTTCAAAACTACCTAACTAACTCTCTCTCTCTAATTTTCGAAAATATCTTCCCTCTTTTTCAAAAATTTCTTTTTTATTAACTAATTATTTTTATTTTTTATTTAAAAAATTTTTTTTTTTTCGAAAAAAATACTAACCTTTTTCAAAAACTATTTTCAAAAATCACTAACTCTTTTTCAAAAATTGTTTTCGAAAATTCACTTCCCCCTCTCATCTTCTTCTATTTGTTTATTGATATACTAACATCTTTCCTTCAACTCTCCAAAAATCCGAACCCCCTCTCTCTCTGAGTTCAGATTTTCTTCCCTTCTTTTCTTCTACTAACACAAGGATCCCTATACTGTGGTATAAAGGATCCATATTATTATTACTATTTTTTCTGTGCCATCTTCTTTGTCATATGAGCAGGAGCAAGGACAAGAACATTCTTGTTAAAGCAGATCCAGAACCTGAAAGGACTCTGAAGAAAAAATTAAGAGAAGCTAAAATACAACAATCCAGAGATAACCTTTCAGAAATTTTCGAACAGGAAAAGGAGATGGCAGCCGAAAATAATAATAATATAAGGAAGATGCTTGGTGACTTCACTGCACCTAATTCCAATTTACATGGAAGAAGCATCTCCATTCCTGCCATTGGAGCAAACAACTTTGAGCTGAAACCTCAATTAGTTTCTCTGATGCAGCAGAACTGCAAGTTTCATGGACTTCCATCTGAAGATCCCTTTCAGTTCTTAACTGAATTCTTGCAGATATGTGATACTGTTAAGACTAATGGAGTAGATCCTGAAGTCTACAGGCTCATGCTTTTCCCTTTTGCTGTAAGAGACAGAGCTAGATTATGGTTGGATTCTCAACCCAAAGACAGCCTGAACTCTTGGGATAAGCTGGTCACGGCTTTCTTAGCCAAGTACTTTCCTCCTCAAAAGCTGAGCAAGCTTAGAGCTGATGTTCAAACCTTCAGACAGAAAGAAGGTGAATCCCTCTATGAAGCTTGGGAAAGATACAAACAGTTGATCAAAAAGTGTCCTTCTGACATGCTTTCAGAATGGACCATCCTGGATATATTCTATGATGGTTTATCTGAGCTATCAAAGATGTCACTGGACACTTCTGCAGGTGGATCCATTCACCTAAAGAAAACGCCTGCAGAAGCTCAAGAACTCATTGACATGGTTGCTAATAACCAGTTCATGTACACTTCTGAAAGGAATCCTGTGAGTAATGGGACGCCTATGAAGAAGGGAGTTCTTGAAGTTGATACTCTGAATGCCATATTGGCTCAGAATAAAATATTGACTCAGCAAGTCAATATGATTTCTCAGAGTCTGAATGGAATGCAAGCTGCATCCAACAGTACTCAAGAGGCTTCTCCTGAAGAAGAAGCTTATGATCCTGAGAACCCTGCAATAGCAGAGGTGAACTACTTAGGTGAACCTTATGGAAACACCTATAACTCATCATGGAGAAATCATCCAAATTTCTCATGGAAGGATCAAAAGCCTCAACAAGGCTTTAACAATGGTGGAAGAAACAGGTTTAACAACAGCAAGCCTTTTCCATCATCAACTCAGTAACAGACAGAGAACTCTGAAAAAAATGCTTCTAATTTAGCAAATCTAGTCTCTGATCTATCTAAAGCCACTGTAAATTTCATGAATGAAACAAGGTCTTCCATTAGAAATCTGGAAGCACAAGTGGGCCAGCTGAGTAAAAGGATCACTGAAATCCCTCCTAGTACTCTCCCAAGCAATACAGAAGAGAATCCAAAAGGAGAGTGCAAGGCCATTGACATAAGCGCCATGGCCGAACCTGTGAGGAGAGGAGAGGACATGAATCCCAAGGAGGAAGACCTCCTGGGACGTCCAGTGGTCAATAAGGAGCTTCCCTTTGAGGAACCAAAGGACTCTGGGGCCCATCTAGAGACCATAGAGATCCCATTGAACCTCCTTATGCCCTTCATGAGCTCTGATGAGTATTCCTCTTCTGAAGAGAATGAGGATGTTATTGAAGAGCAAACTGCCAAGTTTCTTGGTGCAATCATGAAGCTAAATGCCAAATTATTTGGCATTGATACTTGGGAAGTTGAACCTCCCTTGTTCATCAATGAACTAAGTGATCTGGATCAACTGACATTGCCTCAGAAGAGACAGGATCCTGGAAAGTTCATAATACCCTGTACCATAGGCACCATGATCTTTAAGGCTCTGTGTGACCTTGGTTCAGGAATAAACCTCATGCCCCTCTCTGTAATAGAGAAACTGGGAATCTATGGGGTGCAAGCTGCTAAAATCTCATTAGAGATGGCAGACAGCTCAAGAAAACAGGCTTATGGACAAGTAGAGGACGTGTTAGTAAAGGTTGAAGGCCTTTACATCCCTGCTGGTTTCATAGTCCTGGATAGTGGAAAGGAAGAGGATGAATCCATCATCCTAGGAAGACCTTTCCTGGCCACAGCAAGAGCTGTGATTGATGTTGACAGAGGTGAAATATTCCTTCAATGGAATGAGAACTCCCTTGTGTTTAAAACTCAAGGATCTCCCTCTGCAACCATGGAGAGGAAGCAGAAAAAGCTTCTCTCCAAGCAGAGTCAACCAGAGCCCCCACAGTCAAACTCTAAGTTTGGTGTTGGGAGGCCACAACCAAACTCTAAGTTTGGTGTTGAACTCCCATATCCAAACTCTAAGTTTGGTGTTGGAGAGTCTCAACAAAGCTCTGCACATATGTGAGGCTCCATGAGAGCCCACTGTCAAGCTATTGACATTAAAGAAGCGCTTGTTGGGAGGCAACCCAATGTTTATTTATCTAACTATATTTTTCTTAGTTATGTGTCTTTATAGGTTCATGATCATGAGGAGTCACAAAATAAATATAAAAATTGAAAACAGAATCAAAAACAGCAGAAGAAAAATCACACCCTGGAGGAGCATCTGTCTGGCGTTCAAACGCCAGAACAGAGCATAGTTCTGGTGCTGAACGCCCAGAATGGGAGCATCCTGGCGCTGAACGCCCAGAACAAGCATGGTTCTGGCGTTCAACGCCAGAAATGGCAGCAAAGGGGCGTTGAACGCCCAAAATGGGCACCAACCTGGTGCTGAACGCCCAGAGTTGTGTGCAAGGGCATTTTACATGCCTAAATTGGTGCAGGGATGTAAATGCTTTGACACCTCAGGATCTGTGGACCCCACAGGATCATCTCAGGATCTGTGGACCCCACAGGATCCCCACCTACCTCATTATCTCTCTTTCCATTCATGATCATCCCTTCTTTTTTTCTATTTACCACTCACATCCATACACCCACTACCTTCAAAAATTCAACATCCAATCCCACCCAATCCCACCCATATGGCCGAATACACACTCCCATCCATCTCCTCCATATCTTCTTATTCTTCTATTCTTTCTTCTTTTGCTCGAGGGCGAGCAACACTCTAAGTTTGGTGTGGTAAAAGCATAGCTTTTTTGTTTTTTCCATAACCATTGATGGCACCTAAGGCCAGAGAAACCTCTAGAAAGAGGAAAGGGAAGACAAAAGCTTCCATCAAGGGTCTATAGCTCAGTGGTAGAACATTTGACTGCAAATCAAGAGATCCCTGAGATACCTCAAGGGATACATTTTCTTCCACACAATTATTGGAAGCAACTAAGGGTGGAACATCAAGAGCACTCCATCATCCTTCATGAAATCAGAGAAGATCTAAAAGCACTGAAGGAGGAGCAACAAAGGCAAGGAAGAGACATAGAAGAGCTCAAGGACATCATTGATTCCTCAAGAAGGAAATGCCACCATCACTAAGGTGGATTCATTCCTTGTTCTTAATTCTTCTGCTTTTTGTTTTCTATGTTATGTGCTTATCTGTGTTAGTGTCTTCATTACATGATCATTAGTAGTTAGTAACTGTGTCTTAAAGTTATAAATGTCCTATGAATCCATCACCTCTCTTAAATGAAAAATGTTTTAATTCAAAAGAACAAGAAGTACATGAGTTTCGAATTTATCCTTGAACTTAGCTTAATTATATTGATGTGGTGACAATGCTTCTTGTTTTCTGAATGTATGCTTGAACAGTGCATATATCTTTTGAAGTGGTTGTTTAAGAATGTTAAATATGTTGGCTCTTGAAAGAATGATGACTAGGAGACATGTTATTTGATAATCTGAAAAATCATAAAAATGATTCTTGAAGCAAGAAAAAGCAGCAAAGAACAAAGCTTGCAGAAAAAAAAAAAAAGAAATAGGCGAAAAAAAATAATAATATAGAAAGAAAAAGCAAGCAGAAAAAGCCAAAAGCTCTTAAAACCAAGAGGCAAGAGCAAAAAGCCAATAACCCTTAAAACCAAAAGGCAAGGGCAAATAAAAAGGATCCCAAGGCTTTGAGCATCAGTGGATAGGAGGGCCTAAAGGAATAAAATCCTGGTCTAAGCGGCTAAACCAAGCTGTCCCTAACCATGTGCTTGTGGCGTGTAGGTGTCAAGTGAAAACTTGAGACTGAGCGGTTAAAGTCAAGGTCCAAAGCAAAAAAAAAAAGAGTGTGCTTAAGAACCCTGGACACCTCTAATTGGGGACTTTAGCAAAGCTGAGTCACAATCTGAAAAGGTTCACCCAATTATGCGTCTGTGGCATTTATGTATCCGGTGGTAATACTGGAAAACAAAGTGCTTAGGGCCACGGCCAAGACTCATAAAGAAGCTGTGTTCAAGAATCATCATACTGAACTAAGAGAGTCAATAACACTATTCGAAATCTGAAGTTCCTATAGATGTCAATCATTCTGAACCTCAATGGATAAAGTGAGATGCCAAAACTATTCAAGAGGCAAAAAGCTATAAGTCCCGCTCATATGATTGAAGCTCTGTTTCATTGATAGTTTGGAATTTATAGTATATTCTATTCTTTTTATCCTATTTTGATTTTCAGTTGCTTGGGGACAAGCAACAATTTAAGTTTGGTGTTGTGATGAGCGGATAATTTATACGCTTTTTGACATTGTTTTTAGTATGTTTTTAGTAGGATCTAGTTACTTTTAGGGATGTTTTTAATAGATTTTGTGTTAAATTCACATTTCTGGACTTTACTATGAGTTTGTGTGTTTTTCTGTGATTTCAGGTATTTTCTGGCTGAAATTGAGGGACTTGAGCAGAAATCAGATTCAGAGGTTGAAAAAGGACTGCTGATGCTGTTGGATTCTGACCTCCCTGCACTCAAAGTGGATTTTCTGGAGCTACAGAACTCGAAATGGCGTGCTTCGAATTGCGTTGGAAAGTAGACATCCAGGGCTTTCCCGCAATATATAATAGTCCATAGTTTGGCCAAGAATAGATGACGTAAACTGGCGTTCAACGCCAGCTTTCTACCCAAATCTGGCGTCCAGCGCCAGAAAAGGATCCAAAACCAGAGTTGAACGCCCAAACTGGCACAAAAACTGGCGTTCAACTCCACAAATGGCCTCTACACGTGCAACACTTAAGCTCAGCCCAAACACACACCAAGTGGGCCCCGGAAGTGGATTTATACATCAAATACTTACTCATGTAAACCCTAGTAGCTAGTTTATTATAAATAGGACCTCTTACTATTGTATTAGGCATCTTTGGATTACCTTATGATCCTTTGATCACGTTTTAGGGGGCTGGCCATCTCGGCCATGCCTGGACCTTCACTTATGTATTTTTAATGGTAGAGTTTCTACACTCCATAGATTAAGGTGTGGAGCTCTGCTGTTCCTCAAAGATTAATGCAAGTACTACTGTTTTCTATTCAATTCATCTTATTTCGCTTCTAAGATATCCATTCGCACCCAAGAACGTGATGAAGGTGATGATTATGTGTGACGCTCATCACCATCTCCCCTATGAACACGTGCCTGACAAACACTTCCGTTCTACATGAAATAAGCTAGAATGAATATCTCTTAGATCTCTTAACCGGAATCTTCGTGGTGTAAGCTAGAATGATGGCGGCATTCAAGAGAATCCGGAAAGTCTAAACCTTGTCTGTGGTATTCCGAGTAGGATTCAATGATTGAATGACTGTGACGAGCTCCTAACTCGCGATTGCAGGGCGTTAGTGACAGACGCAAAAGGATAGTAAATCCTATTCCAGCATGATCGAGAACCGACAGATGAATAGCCGTGCCGTGACAGGGTGCGTGAGCATATTATTCACTGAGAGGAGGGGATGTAGCCACTGACAACGGTGATGCCCTTGCATAAAGCCAGCCATGGAAAGGAGTAAGACTGATTGGATGAAGATAGCAGGAAAGCAGAGGTTCAGAGGAACGAAAGTAACTCCATTCGCTTATCTGAAATTCCTACCAATGATTTACATAAGTACCTCTATCCCTATCTTATTAATTATTATTCGAAAACACCATTATCTATTTATATCTGCCTGACTGAGATTTACAAGGTGACCATAGCTTGCTTCATACCAACAATTTCCGTGGGATTCGACCCTTACTCACGTAAGGTATTACTTGGACGACCCAGTGCACTTGCTGGTTAGTTGTATCGAAGTTGTGACAATTATGAATTAAGATCAGAGCACCAAGCTCTGGAGCCATTACCAGGATTTGTTCGAGCCTGGAGATCACAATTTCGTGCACCACCCTCCTTCTCCTGGTCCTGATATCGCCAAGAAAGCTCATGATGATGCCGAGAAAACTTCTGATGTTTGTTGATTGTAGTTGGCCCGACTTGTGGGCGTTTTTTGAAACTTTATTAAGATGTTGACTTTTTAGTTGCTTTCCTAGCAACTTTTTATTTTAAAAAACAGACAAGTAGCTTGCTACCTTTTGGGTAGTAAGTGTTGGTGGCCCTTCGAGGCCTTTATAACTTTATATAAAACCTGCTGATGTTGAACTCTCCCAATTCGAACTTCTTGAGTTTTTGACTTTTTGTAGCTGTAGGGGTTCAATTTGGTTTTCTTGCTTTGCGTGTGTTCTTTAGTGCTTTGTAACCGACTTCTTTGCGTTGGTCCCCTGATAGACTCCTTTTTGTAATCCTCTTTCTTGGACCTTCGTGAGGTCTCTTTGGATTTTTGTAGTGGATCGACTTCGTTGGGTCGACTTCTTCTAAGTTATTTCGTAATCCTCTTTCTTGGACCTTTGTTAGGTCTCTTTCAGGGATTACTTTTATAACTTGTCTTTTGTAGGAGGTTGACTTCGTTAGGTCGATCTCTTCTAAGTTATTTTGTAATCCTCTTTCTTGGACCTTTGTGAGGTCTCTTTGGATTTTCGTAGTGGATCGACTTCGTTGGGTCGACTTCTTCTAAGTTATTTCGTAATCCTCTTTCTTGGACCTTTGTTAGGTCTCTTTCAGGGATTACTTTTATAACTTGTCTTTTGTAGGAGGCCGACTTCGTTAGGTCGATCTCTTCTAAGTTATTTCATAATCCTCTTTCTTGGACCTTTGTTAGGTCTCTTTCAGGGATTACTTTTATAACTTGTCTTTTGTAGGAGGTCGACTTCGTTAGGTCGATCTCTTCTAAGTTATTTCGTAATCCTCTTTCTTGGACCTTTGTTAGATCTCTTTCAGGGATTACTTTTATAACTTGTCTTTTGTAGGAGGTCGACTTCGTTAGGTCGATCTCTTCCTAGGTTATTTCTGTAATCCTCTTTTTTGGACCTTTGTCGGGTCTCTTTCAGGGATTACTTTTATAACCTTTTCGTCTTGGGCTGACTTTGCTAGGTCGAGCCCTTCTAAGTTAAAGTAATCCTCTTTAATAGGGTTGGCCAGACCTCTTTCCAGGGTTTACTTGTAACTTGGGTTGACTTGGTCCGACTTCTGAACGCCGGCCAGTCTTTAAGTTATTTTATTAGCTATCCGTAAGACCTCGTCAGGTTCTTTTTTAGATTGCTTTCTATAACTTCTTACATTATTCTGTGTTCATCTTTGCCGATTTATAGAAAGTGGTTGGCATCTCTAGCTCGTCCTTTGGGTGAATCGCATTTTCACCTTTATCGGACGACTCATCTTTATCGTGGTCGTGCAGTGAAATTGTTTTTCACTTTCTGCTGACCTGTAGCTTTATAATCGGACGATGAATACTTCAGATTAATGCGTCTTGAAATCTTTGTAGAATACCTAGATAAATTTTATTCAAAGAAAATGCAAATATATACATATGGGAACTTTTTAAAGTCTTGGAATGCTTGTTCGCATTCTGTCGTCCACTCGAACTGTTTTTCCTTTCTTAAAGTAGCATAGAAGGGGAGAGATCTTATTGCGGCTCCTGCTAAGAATCGGGATAGGGCAGCCAACCTCCCGTTGAGTTGCTGTATTTCTTTTACGCAGGTTAGGCTTTTCATGTTGAGTATGGCCTGGCATTTATCTGGATTTGCTTCAATTCCTCTTTGTGTGAGCATGAAGCCTAAGAATTTGCCTGCTTCTACCGCAAAGGTGCATTTTGCTGGATTGAGTCGCATATCATGCTTCCTGATGGTGTCGAACACCTGGGCTAGGTCGGTCAACAGTGTCTGTTCACTTTTTGTTTTAATTAGCATGTCGTCCACATAAACTTCCATGATTTTCCCGATGTGATCCGAGAAGACTTGATTCATCAATCTTTGATAAGTGGCTCCTGCGTTCTTAAGGCCGAAAGGCATTACGATGTAGCAGTAGTTCGCCTTTGGCGTTAAAAACGAGGTCTTTTCCTGGTCTGGTGGGTACATGGGGATTTGGTTGTATCCTGAATACGCATCCATAAACGAGAGATATTTATATCTAGAGGAAGCATCTACCAGGGCGTCAATACTCGGGAGTGGGTATGGATCTTTTGGGCAAGCTTTGTTGAGATCTGTGTAATCGGTGCACATTCGCCACTTCCCATTTGATTTTTTCACCAAAACGACGTTGGCTAGCCATAGTGGGTATTTGACTTCTCTTATAAATCCGGCTTCCAGCAGTGCCTGTACTTGCTCTTCCACAGCTTGGGATCACTCTGGCCCAAGTTTTCTTCGTCTCTGCTGGACCGGTTGAGATCCTGGATAAACTGCCAACTTGTGACACATTAGTTTAGGGTCTATGCCTGGCATGTCTGCGGCTTTCCATGCAAAAAGGTCGGCATTATCTCGCAAGAATTGTATTAGCAGTTCTTTTAAATTTCCTTTGAGGATTGTGCCGATATTAGTTATTTTTTCCGAGGTGTCCCCGATCTGAATTTTTTCTATCTCGCCCTCTGGTTGGGGGCGAAACTCCTCTCGTCGTTGAACTCCGCCCAGCTCGATTGTGTGGAACTCTTCTCCTTTTCCCCTGAGGTTGAGGCTCTCATTGTAACAGCGACGCGCCATCCTCTGGTCTGCTTTTATCGTGGCTATCCCTTTTGGAGTTGGGAATTTCATGCATAGGTGTGGGGTCGAGACTATTGCACCGAGTTGGTTGAGCGTGGTCCGGCCTATGAGAGCGTTGTAGGCTGAGCTTACGTTGACTACAATGTAGTCTATTTTGAGGGTCCTGGATTGGTCTCTCTTTCCAAAGGTTGTATGCAGTGGTATGTATCCTAGTGGTCGAACCGGAGTGTCTCCTAGCCCGAACAAACTGTTTGGATATGCTTTAAGTTCTTTTTCTTCTAAGCCGAGTTTATCAAAGGCTATTTTGAATAAGATGTCGGCAGAACTCCCTTGATATATTAGCGTCCGATGTAGGTTGGCGTTTGCCAATATGATAGTGATAACCATGGGATCGTCGTGTCCTGTAATGATGCCGGTTGCGTCCTCTTTAGTGAATGTTATCGTTGGGATGTTGAGTGTTCCTTCCTTTCCTTCGACATGGTATACTTCTTTGAGGTATCTCTTACGAGAGGATTTGGAGATCCCTCCTGCTGCAAAGCTGCCATGTATCATGTGGACATGTCTTTCTGGGGTCCGAGGTGATCGTTCCGCTCGTTCAATGTCATCATCCCTTCGTCTCTTTCTTTGCTCGTCGTCTCGGGTGGCCAGGAATCGATATAGTTTTCCTTCCCTCACCAATTTTTCTATGATGTTTTTCAAGTCGAAGCATTCGTTAGTGGAGTGTCCACGGATCCGATGATATTCACAATACTCCTTTCAGTTTCCTCCTCCCTTCTTGCCTTTGAGTGGCCGTGCTGGGGGAATTTTTTCCGTATGGTAGACTTCTTTGTATATTTCGACCAAGGATGCCCTAAGAGGAGTATAGTTATGGTACTTCTTAATTTTCTCCCCTTGTCTGTCGTCTTTTCTTTTGGATTCCTTGTCTCTGTCACGGTAGGAAGTTCCCGATTTCGAGGATTCTCCTAACCGAGCGTTTTCTTCCATATTGATGTATTTTTCTGCTCGCTCCTGTACTTCGTCGAGGGTAGTCGGGTACCTTTTTGATATAGATTGGCTGAAAGGTCCCTCTCGTAGGCCGTTGATGAGTCCCATGATTGCGGCCTCCGTGGGTAAACTTTGTATGTCCATGCATGTTTTGTTGAATCTTTCCATGTAGTTGCGAAGGCTCTCCCGATCTCCTTGTTTGACTCCTAATAAACTGGGGACGTGCTTAGCTTTATCCTTTTGAATGGAAAATCTGGCTAGGAATTTCTTAGCTAAGTCATCGAAACTTGAGATGGATTTTGGGGGTAAGTTGTCGAACCACCGAATAGCTGTCTTTGTGAGAGTCGTTGGGAAGGCTTTACAGCGAACAACATCTGGGGCGTCAGTGAGGTACATTCTGCTTCTGAAGTTACTGAGATGGTGGTTGGGATCCGTGGTGCCGTCATATAGAGCCATATCCGGGAGTTTGAAGTCTTTTAGAATTTTGGTTTTCATGATTTCCCTAGTGAAGGGGTCTTGCTCTTTGTGTGAATTCTCCTCGATATTAGCGCGAGGGGCTTTTGATTTGAGATCGGCTTCCAATTGCTGCAGTTTTTCTTCCAACTCCCGACGTTGCCGCATCTCTCTTTGTAGATCTCTTCCGATTTTCCGTTATTGGTGGGTTTCTTTTTCCAGTTGTTTTAGGCGATCTTGGAGTGCTTCTATGGCCCCTGAATTTGGTGAGTCTTTGTCTTGGTTGGTCTCCGGAGTGTCTTGTAGCGTGATGTTTGCGTTTTTGTGCGGTGTTCAATCCTCCAGACCTGAATCGTGATTGTTGTCATGGTTGTCCGCCATGGTGATGGGATGACTTCCAGGTCCCCGGCAACGGCACCAATATTCCGAGGGTTACCTGAATTTGTAGGTCGATCTCGGTCGAGATCTTCTGTGCTGGTCGGAACCGAGGTGTCCGGTTGGTGAATGGCGACCGGAGCTGGTGCATCCGACTTGTTGGACTGGTTGTGCTGCTGATCCTTTGCCACCGAAGGGTGGGGGGTACCTGCAAGAGACTCCGATGCTTAAGTTAGCAAGGGTATTGAGCAGGTTTTTAGTAGAATCAGAGTATGAGTTATACCTAGGTGCTCCAGTGTATTTATAGTATTGAGATGTGACCTTCGCTGGGGAAGATAAGTTAGTTATCTTATCTTATCTTTATCTTTAGAGTTGAGGTCAGCGTATCTTCATTGGAACCGCCCTTATCTCTATAGGCTTAGGCCGCCTTAGGATTTGGTCGTGTTCCTCTATTTGGGCCTTTTACTGGGCTCTCTTATTGATTTGGCCGAGCTCTCTGAGAAGAGGTCGGATAGTATGACCTGAAGAGGTCGGTCGCTTTATCTCCAATCATCCCGGGTCGGATGGCTCAACCCAGGGTATGAATAGCTACCATCTGTCCTCTCAGTGAAAAGGGTCTAGGTGCGCTGTCACCGCACGGCTAATCATCTGTTGGTTCCCACTCATGCTGGAATAGGATCCATTGATCCTTTTGCGTCTGTCACTACGCCCAGCCCTCGTGAGTTTGAAGCTCGTCACAGTCATTCAATTCCTGAATCCTACTCGGAATACCATAGACAAGGTTTAGACTTTCCGGATTCTCAAGAATACTGCCAATGGATTCTAGCTTATACCACGAAGATTCTGATTAAGGAATCCAAGAGATATTCAGTCAATCGAAAGTAGAACGGAGGTGGTTGTCAGGCACGCGTTCATAGGTTGAGGATGATGATGAGTGTCACGGATCATCACATCCATCATATTGAAGTGCGAATAAACATCTTAGATAGAAACAAGCGTATTTGAATAGAAAACAGAAATAGTTGCATTAATTCATCGAAACACAGCAGAGCTCCTCACCCCCAACAATGGAGTTCAAAGACTCATGCCGTCAAAGAGTACAAAGTTCAGATCTAAAATGTCATGCGATGCGAAATTAGACCTCTAAAAGTTGTTTAAATACTAAACTAGTAACCTATGTTTACAGAAAATGAATAAACTATGATAGATGGTGCAGAAATCCACTTATGGGGCCCACTTATTGTGTGCTGGGGCTGAGACTTAAGCTTCTCACGTGCCTAGGCTGTTTCTGGAGTTAAACGCTAGGTTGTAACCTGTTTCTGGCGTTCAACTCCCATTTGTAACCTGTTTCTGGCGTTTGACGCCAGACTGCAACATGGAACTGGCGTTGAACGCGAGTTTACGTCATCTATCCTTGAGCAAAGTATGGACTATTATATATTACTGGAAAGCCCTGGATGTCTACTTTCCAACGCAATTGAGAGTGCGCCATTTGGAGTTCTGTAGCTCCAGAAAATCCACTTTGAGTGCAGGAAGATTAGAATCCAACAGCATCAGCAGTCCTTTTTCAGGCTGAATCAGATTTTTGCTCAGCTCCCTCAATTTCAGCCAGAAAATACCTGAAATTACAGAAAAACATACAAACTCATAGTAAAGTCTAGAATTGTGATTTTTATTTAAAAACTAATAGAAATATAATAAAAACTAACTAAATTATACTGAAAACACACTAAAAATAATGCCAAAAAGCGTATAAATTATCCGCTCATCACAATACCAAACTTAAATTGTTGCTTGTCCCCAAGCAACTAAAAACAAAGTAGGATAAAAAGAAGAGAATATACAATGAATTCCAAAAACATCTATGAAGATTAGTCTTAATTAGATGAGCGGGGCTATTAGCTTTTTGCCTCTTGAATAGTTTTGGCATCTCACTTTATCCATTGAGGTTCAGAATGATTGGCATCTATAGGAACTCAGAATTCAGATAGTGTTATTGATTCTCCTAGTTTAGTATGTTGATTCTTGAACACAGCTACTTTATGAGTCTTGGCCGTGGCCCTAAGCACTTTGTTTTTCAGTATTACCACCGGATACATAAATGCCACAGACACATAACTGGATGAACCTTTTCAGATTGTGACTCAGCTTTGCTAAAGTCCCCAATTAGAGGTGTCCAGGGTTCTTAAGCACACTCTTTTTTTTTTTTGCTTTGGACCTTGACTTTAACCGCTCAGTCTCAAGTTTTCACTTGACACCTTCACGCCACAAGCACATGGTTAGGGACAGCTTGGTTTAGCCGCTTAGGCCAGGATTTTATTCCTTTAGGCCCTCCTATCCACTGATGCTCAAAGCCTTGGATCCCTTTTATATTACCCTTGCCTTTTGGTTTTAAGGGCTACTGGCTTTTTCTGCTTGCTTCTTCTTTCTTTTTTTTTCTTTCTATTTTTTTTCGCCATTTTTTCTTTTTTTCGCAAGCTTTCTGTATTCACTGCTCTTTCTTGCTTCAAGAATTATTTTTATGATTTTTTAGATTATCAAATAACATGTCTCCTGTTCATCATTCTTTCAAGAGCCAACATATTTAACATTCATAAACAGCAACTTTAAAAGACATATGCACTGTTCAAGCATTCATTCAGAAAACAAAAAAATGTTGCCACCACATCAAAATAATTAAACTATTTAAAATTCGAAAATTCATGTACTTCTTTTTCTTTTTCAGAAAACATTTTTCATTTAAGAAAGGTGATGGATTCATAGGACATTCATATCTTTAAGACATAGGCACTTAGTAATAAAAGACAGGAAATTAAAGACATAAAAATAAATGACTCTAACTCTAATACTCATATACTCTTAATATAGATAAAAGGTTATCTCAGAGTTAGGACTCAACAACCTTTATTTTGGGAGGTAGATGCCTCTTTAGCCTGTGGAGTGCTTGGCCCTTCAAGAGACAGCTTCTGGCGCTTCAGTTCTTTTATGTCACGCCCCTGCTCTTCTTGTTCTTTAAGCAGTTTGCATAGCATGCTGTTTTGATTTTGCTGTTCTTCCTTCAGTTGATCCACAACTTCTTGTAACTTGGTGACAGATGCTTCTAGGTGCTCCCAATATTCAATTTGAGGGATTTCCGGGAGGAGCTCCTCTGCTTTTCTCTTGATGGGGTCGTCCTGCACTTGTAGTCCTTCCATAGACTTTTTGGTGATTGGTTGTTCAATTGAGATATACTTATCTACTCCCATTTTTATTCCAGCATCTTTACATAGCAGAGAGACTAAGCTTGGATAAGCCAGTTTGGCATCTTTGGAGTTCTTGTTTGCAATTTTGTAAAGCTCACAAGCAATCAGCTGATGAACTTCCACTTCTTTTTCTAGCATAATGCAATGAATCATCACTGCTCTTCTGATGGTGACCTCAGAGCGGTTGCTGGTGGGTAGTATAGAACGCCTAATGAAGTCCAGCCAGCCTCTGGCAACTGGTTTGAGATCTCCTCTCTTGAGTTAGTTTGGGGCACCCTTTGTGTTGGTTGGCCACTTGGCTCCAGGGAGGCATATGTCCTCTAGGATTTTGTCCAATCCCAGGTTTGATCTCATCATTCTCCTATTAAAGGAGTCTGGGTCATCTTGCAGTTGAGGCAGCTTGAAGATTTCCCTTATTTTGTCAGGGTGGGCGTGAACAACCTTCCCTCTGACCAGAGTTCTATAGTCATAGAATGCGGTTCCAGCAATTCTCTGCCTGTCCGTCTGCCATAGATTAGCATAGAATTCCTGAACCATGTTTCTTCCCACCTTTGTTTCAGGATTAGCTAGGACTTCCCAGCTCCTGTTTCAAATTTGCTCTTGGATCTCCGGATATTCATCTTCTTTCAGATCGAATTTAACTTCCGGGATCACCGATCTTAGACTCATTATTTTGTAAAAATGGTCTGAATGTTCTTTGGTTATGAACTTCCCTTGATTCCAAAGTGGTTTTGGAATATTCTCCTTCTTGCCTCTTGAGTCGGTTTGTTTTCCCTTGGGAGCCATGATCTTAGTGGGTATTGGCTTAGTGATCACGGATAAACACACCAAACTTAGAGGTTTGCTTGTCCTCAAGCAAAAGAAAAGAAAGGAGAGGGAAAGAGGGAGAGCCAAGCATAACTTGTGAAGGAGAGGAGGAGGCTGAATGAGGATTTAAAGGGAAAAAGGGAGGGTGGGTTCGAAAATTTAGAAGGAGATATGATAGAAGATATGATTTGTAAAAGATAAGTATAATAGGAAAAAGATATGATTTAAAATTGAAAAGATATGAAAGATATTTGAAAAAGATAAATCTAAATTTTAAAAAAGATGATGTGAAGATTTGAAAAGGATATTGATGATTTGAAAAGATTTTAGAGTGAAAAGAGATAGCTTTGTTTTGAAAAGGATTTGAAAAAGGGCTTATGAATTAAGATACATTTGATTTTTTTTTGAAATTAGGGTTTTTAGAAATTAGTGTTTGTGACATGTTTGTGCAAGAAATTATGAATTGAAACATAAAAAATGGAAAAAATTTGAATTGAAAATGAAATTGCCTACTCCCCACATTCCTGGCGTTAAACGCCCAGCTGTTGCTTCTAGCTGGCGTTAAACGCCAGAAATCCCTTTGTCACTGGGCATTTTTCTGAATGCCAAGGATGCTATCAATCTGGCATTAAACGCCCAGAAGTTGCTTCTTTCTGGCGTTTAACGCCCAGTTGTGCCTCTTACTGGCGTTTTTTTTTTTTGCCAGTGAGCTCTTTCTCTCTGTTTTGTGCGCTGAATCCTTCTATAACCCTGTGAGCTTATGCAATTGACTCTTTACCTTGTTAACAATGAACTTTATATAAACAAATAAAATCAAGAATAGGGCAAAATAACAGAAAAAGTTTTCTCAATGGCTGGGTTGCCTCCCAGCAAGCGCTTCTTTATTGTCTTTAGCTGGACCTTGCTGAGCTTTTAATCTAGCCTCAGCCTTGAGCACTCTTGCTCAACATTGCCTTCAAGATAGTGTTTGATTCTCTGTCCATTAACAATGAACTTCTTATCAGAATCAATGTCTTGAAGCTCCATATAACCATATGGTGATACACTTATAACTACATATGGTCCCCTCCACCGGGATTTCAGTTTCCCAGGGAATAGCCTGAGCCTAGAGTTAAACAGCAGAACCTTTTGTCCTGGTTCAAAGACTCTTGATGACAGCTTTCTGTCATGCCATCTTTTTTATTTCTCCTTATAAAGCTTGGCATTTTCGAAAGCAGTGAGTCTAAATTCCTCTAGCTCATTTAGTTGGAGTAATCTTTTTTCTCCGGCTAATTTGGCATCAAAGTTCAGGAATCTGGTTGCCCAGTAGGCCTTATGTTCCAGTTCCACGGGCAGATGATAGGCCTTACCATACACAAGCTGGTATGGAGAGGTTCCTATAGGAGTCTTGAATGCTGTTCTGTAAGCCCACAGAGCATCATCCAACCCTCTTGCCCAATCCTTTCTACGGGTACTGACAGTTCGTTCCAGGATTCTTTTTAGTTCTCTATTAGAGACTTCAGCTTGCCCATTTGTCTGTGGATGATATGGAGTGACCACCTTGTGGCTAATCCCATACCGGACCATGGCAGAGTAAAGCTGTTTGTTGCAGAAGTGAGTGCCCCCATCACTGATTAGTACTCTAGGGACACCAAACCTGCTGAAGATATGTTTCTGGAGGAACTTCAGCACTGTCTTAGTATCATTAGTGGGTGTGGAAATGGCCTCTACCCATTTTGATACATAATCGACTGCCACCAGAATATAAGTGTTTGAGTATGATGGTGGGAAAGGCCCCATGAAGTCAATTCCCAATACATCAAACAACTCAATCTCGAAGATCCCTTATTGAGGCATGGCGTAACCATGAGGCAGATTACCAGCTCTCTGGCAACTGTCACAGTTACGTACAAACTCTCGGGAATCTCTATAGAGGATAGGCCAGTAGAAGCCACATTGGAGGACCTTGGTGGCTGTTCGCTCACCTCCGAAATGACCTCCAAATTGTGATCCATGGCAATGCCATAAGATCCTCTGTGCTTCTTCTCTAGGTACACACCTACGGATTATTCCGTTTGCACATCTCTTAAAGAGATATGGTTCATCCCACAAGTAGTACTTTGCATCATTAATTAATTTTTTCTTTTGTTGCCTGCTGTACTCCTTGGGTATGAACCTTGCAGCTTTATAGTTTGCAATGTCTGCAAACCATGGTGTTTCCTGAATGGCAAATAAATGCTCATCCGGAAAGATTTCAGAGATCTCAATAGAGGGAAAGGACGCCCCTTCTACTGGCTCTATCTAGGACAGATGGTCAGCCACTTGGTTTTCTGTCCCTTTTCTGTCTCTTATTTCTATATCAAACTCCTGCAGAAGCAACACCCATCTTATGAGCCTGGGTTTTGAATCCTGCTTTGTGAGTAGATATTTAAGAGCAGCATGGTCAGTGTACACAATCACTTTGGATCCTACTAAGTATGATCTAAACTTGTCAATGGCATAAACCACTGCAAGCAATTCTTTTTCTGTGGTTGTGTAGTTTTTCTGGGCATCATTTAAAATGCGGCTAGCATAATAAATGACATGCAGAAGCTTGTCATGCCTCTGACCCAGTACTGCACCAATGGCATGGTCACTGGCATCACACATTAGTTCAAATGGTAATGCCCAGTCTGGTGCAGAGATAACTGGTGCTGTGACCAGCTTAGCTTTCAGAGTCTCAAACGCTTGCAGACACTCTGTGTCAAATACAAATGGCGTGTCAGCAGCTAGCAGATTGCTCAGGGGTTTTGCAATTTCTGAAAAATCCTTTATAAACCTCCTGTAGAATCCTGCATGCCCCAGAAAGCTTCTGATTGCCTTAACATTAGCAGGTGGTGGTAATTTTTCAATTACTTCCACTTTAGCTTGATCCACCTCTATTCCCTTGTTTGAAATTTTATGCCCAAGGACAATTCCTTCAGTCACCATAAAGTGGCATTTTTCCCAGTTTAAAACTAGGTTGGTCTCTTGGCATCTTTTTAGAACAAGTGCTAAATGGTTAAGGCAGGAGCTGAATGAGTCTCCAAATACTGAAAAGTCATCCATGAAGACTTCCAGAAATTTCTCTACCATATCAGAGAAGATAGAGAGCATGCACCTCTGAAAAGTTGCAGGTGCATTACACAGACCAAAGGGCATCCTCCTGTAAGCAAACACTCCAGAAGGACATGTGAATGCTGTTTTCTCTTGGTCCTGAGAATCTACTGCAATTTGGTTATAACCTGAATAGCCATCCAAAAAGCAGTAGTATTCATGACCTGCTAGTCTCTCTAGCATCTGGTCTATGAAAGGTAAAAGAAAATGATCCTTTCTGGTGGCTGTATTGAGCCTTCTGTAGTCAATACACATGCGCCACCCTGTAACTGTTCTTGTAGGAACCAGTTCATTCTTTTCATTATGAACCACTGTCATACCTCCCTTTTTGGGGACAACTTGAACAGGGCTCACCCAGGGGCTATCAGAAATAGGATAAATAATCCCAGCCTCTAGTAACTTGGTGACCTCCTTCTGCACCACTTCCTTCATGGCTGGATTTAGCCACCTCTGTGGTTGAACCACTGGCTTAGCATCATCCTCCAATAGGATTTTGTGCATGCATCTAGCTGGGCTTATGCCCTTAAGGTCATTTATGGACCACCCAAGAGCTGTCTTGTGTGTCCTTAGCACTTGAATTAGTGCTTCCTCTTCCAGTGGATTTAAAGCAGAGCTTATGATCACTGGAAAAGTGTCACCTTCTCCCAGAAATGCATATTTTAGGGATGGTGGTAATGGCTTGAGCTCAGGTTTAGGAGGTGTTTCCTCTTCCTGAGGAAGTTTCAGAAGTTCTTTCAATTCTTCTGAATCTACCAAATCAGGCTGAACATCTTTAAAGATGTCTTCCAGCTCGGATTCGAGACTCTCAGCCATGTTGATCTCTGATGAGCGGATATTTTATACGCTTTTTGGGGATAATTTCATATAGTTTTGAGTATGTTTTAGTTAGTTTTTAGTCTATTTTTAGTAGTTTTTAGGAAAAATTCATATTTCTGGACTTTACTATGAGTTGTGTGTTTTTCTGTAATTTTAGGTATTTTTCTGGCTGAAATTGAAGGAGCTGAGCAAAAATCTGATTCAGGCTGAAAAAGGACTGCTGATGCTGTTGGATTCTGACCTCCCTGCACTCAAAGTGGATTTTCTGGAGCTACAGAACTCGAAATGGCGTGCTTTCAATTGCGTTGGAAAGGAGACATCCAGGGCTTTCCAGCAATATATAATAGTCCATACTTTGCACAATAATTGACGACGTAAAATGGCGTTCAACGCCAGCCTTCTGCCCAAATCTGGCGTCCAGCGCCAGAAAAGGATAAAAAATTGGAGTTGAACGCCCAAACTGGCACAAAAACTGGCGTTCAACTCCACAAATGGCCTCTGCACGAAATCTCAGCCCCAGCACACACCAAGTGGTCCCCAGCACACCAAGTGGGCCCCAGAAGTGGGTCTCTGCATCATCCATCATAGTCCACTCATATTTTGTAACCCTAGGCTACTAGTTTAGTATTTAAACAACTTTTAGAGACTTATTTTGTATCTCATGACATTTCAGATCTAAACTTTGTATTCTCTGACGGCATGAGTCTCTAAACCCCATTGTTGGGGGTGAGGAGCTCTGCTGTGTCTCAATGAATTAATGCAAGTATTTCTGTTTTCCATTCAAACACGCTTGTTCCTATCTAAGATGTTCATTCGCGCTTAACTGTGATGAAGGTGATGATCTGTGACATTCATCACCTTCCTCAACCCATGAACGTGTGCTTGACAACCACCTCCGTTCTATATCCGATTGAATGAGTGTCTCTTAGATTCTTTAATCAGAATCTCCGTGGTATAAGCTAGAACTGATGGCGGCATTCATGAGAATCCGGAAAGTCTAAGCCTTGTCTGTGGCATTCCGAGTAGGATTCAAGGATTGAATGACTGTGACGAGCTTCAAACTCCTGAAGGCTGGGCGTTAGTGACAGATGCAAAAGGATAGTAAATCCTATTCCAACCGGATCGAGAACCAACCGGTGATTAGCCGTGCTGTGACAGAGCGCATGAGCGTAGTTTTCACTGGAAGGATGGAAGGTAGCCATTGACAACGGTGATCCACCAACACACAGCTTGCCATAGGAGGACGTGCGTGCGTGAATCAGAAGACAGAGGAAAGCAGAGATTCAAAAGACAAAGCATCTCCAAAACTCCAACATATTCTCCATTACTACACAACAAGTAACTTTTAATTTATGCTCTACTGGTTATTCATAATTCAACTGATAAACATAATTGACTTCCTGACTAAGATTTACAAGATAACCATAGATTGCTTCAAACCAACAATCTCTGTGGGATTCGACCCTTACTCACGTAAGGTATTACTTGGACGACCCAGTGCACTTGCTGGTTAGTGGCACGCGTTGTGAAAAGTGTGATTCGCAATTTGTGCTACCAATCTCCTCTACCAAAGAGTCAATAAGATCAACTTTCATGCAGTCTTTTGGTGTGTCTGGATGCTGCATGGCCTTGACAGCATTCAACTTAAACTCATCCTCATTGACTCTCAGGGTTATTTTCCCCTGTTGGACATCAATGAGAGTTCGTCCAGTTGCTAGAAAAGGTCTTTCTAGAATGAGAGTAGCACTCTTGTGCTCCTCCATTTCCAGCACTACAAAGTCAGTGGGAAAGGCGAATGGCCCAACCCTAACAATCATGTCTTTAATCACGCCTGATGGCTATTTAATGGAGCCATCAGCAAGTTGGAGACATATCCGGATCGGTTTAACTTCTTCAGTTAAACCAAGCATTCTGATGGTGGATGCAGGTATTAGGTTGATGCTTGCCCCAAGATCGCATAGAGCTGTCCTGGTGTAATTACCCTCTAATGTGCATGGTATCAGAAAGCTTCCGGGATCTTTAAGCTTTTCTGGAAAGCTTTTTAGAATAACTGCACTGCATTCTTCAGTGAGGAGAACTCTTTCAGTTTCTCTCCAATCCTTCTTATGACTCAAGATCTCTTTCATGAACTTGGCATAGGAATGTATTTGCTCAAGTGCCTCTGCAAACGAAATCTTTATTTTAAGAGTCCTGAGATAATCTGCAAAGTGAGCAAATTGCTTATCCTGCTCATCTTGGTGGAGTTTTTGAGGATAAAGTATCTTGGCTTTATATTCCTTAACCTTAGTTGTTGCAGGTTTACTTCCTACAGAGGTAGTTGGAGGAGCCTTTTTAGAGGGGTTGTTATCAGCACTTGTGTGTGTCTGATCCCTCACTGGCATTTGATTGCCAGAGTCAGAAGCTGGAGTGGCGTTGGATACCAACTCCTTACTTGTTCCTGGCATTTGAACGCCAGAACTGAGCTTCCATTGGGCGTTTGACGCCAAATCCTTGCTTGTTTCTGGCGTTTGAACGCCAGAGTTATTCCTCTCTGGGCTCTTACTGTCCTCAGAGCGATTGTAAATAGCAGTTTGTTCATTTCTTGGCTTCCTGCTGCTTTGAAGTGAGGTATTTAATGTTTTTCCACTTCTTAATTGAACTGCTTGGCACTCTTCTATTATTTGTTTTGATAACTGCTGTTCTGTTTGCTTCAACTGCACTTCCATATTTATATTAGCCATTCTTGTATCTTGTAATATCTCCTTGAATTCGGCCAGCTGTTTTGTTAGAAAATCTAATTGCTGATTGAATTCAGTAAGTTGTTCTGCAGGAGTGAGTTCAGCAGTTACTGTTTTAGCCTCTTCTTTCATGGAAGATTCACTGCTTAGGTACAGATGCTGATTTCTGGCAACTGTATCAATGAGCTCTTGAGCTTCTTCAATTGTCTTTCTCATATGTATAGATCCACCAGCTGAGTGGTCTAGAGAAGTTTGAGCTTTCTCTGTAAGCCCATAATAGAAGATGTCTAACTGCACCCATTCTGAAAACATTTCAGAGGGGCATTTTCTTAGCATCTCTCTGTATCTCTCCCAAGCATCATAAAGAGATTCATTATCTCCTTGTTTAAAGCCTTGGATGTCCAGCCTTAGCTGTGTCATCCATTTGGGAGGGAAGTATTGATTCAGAAATTTTTCTGACAGCTATTTCCATGTCTTTATGCTAGCTTTAGGTTGGTTATTTAACCACCTCTTAGCTTGATCTTTTACAGCAAATAGAAATAGTAATAGTCTGTAGACATCCTGATCTACTTTTTTATCATGTACTGTGTCAGCAATTTGTAAAAACTGTGCCAGAAACTTTGTAGGTTCTTCCTGTGGAAGACCGGAATACTGGCAACTTTGCTGCACCATGATAATGAGCTGAGGATTCAACTCAAAGATACTGACTCCAATGGAGGGTATACAGATACTGCTTCCATATGAAGCAGTAGTGGGGTTAGCATATGACCCCAGAGTCCTTCTAGACTGTTTAATTCCACTTAGGTCCATGATGAAGGAAAGGGAATTGATGTGAATTACAAATAAAATATATTTTTTAAAAAATTTTTTTGAATAAAAAGAACGAATAATTAAATAAATAAGAAAAATGAAATAAAGTAAAATAAAATAATTAGAAATTAAATATAAATTTCAAAAATTAAGAACAAAAATTTAAAACTAAAATAATTACTTAATTAAGAAGATTTGAAAAACTCTGGATATGATTTTTAAAAAAGATTTTAAATCTTGAAATAAAAATCTGGATTTTTAAAATTGATTTTCAAAAATTTGCTTTAAAATAGAGAGAAAAGATATTTTTTAATTTAAAGAGGAAAGAGAAAAATAATAAAATAGCACAAGATTTAAAACTTTTTAGATCCAATGCTCCTTGTTTTTGAAAATTTTGGAGGAAAAACACCATGGAATACCAAACTTAAAAATTTTAAGATCAAGACATAAGGAGGACTCAAGAACACTTTGAAGACTCACAAGAACAACAAGAACATGAAGAAAGAACACCAAACTTAAAATTTTTAGAAAATCACAATAAAATTTTCGAGAATTATAGAAAGATCAACAAGAAGACACCAAACTTAAGGTTTGGCACATGATTTAATCAAAGAAAAATTGTTTTTGAAAAAGATTCTAAAAAGAAGATACCCAAGTACCAAGAACATAGACCAACGCTCTAGCCAATTGAGCTGTAAAGGTAACACTTGTTTTGAAGAAGTATTTTTGATAACTAAGAATAATTTTTTTTTTGAAAGCTAATGTTTTGAAAAAGCACAAGAAAAACAAGAAAAGAAACAGAACAAGAAAAACTAAAGATCAAACAAGAAAATTAAACAAGAACAACTTGAAGATCCAGGAAAAACAAAGGACACAAATTCGAAAATTTAAAGGACAATATAAAATATGCAATTGACACCAAACTTAAAATGTAAAACTAAACTCAATTATTAGTAAAAAAAAAAAAATCAAATTTTGAAAAACTTTTGAAAAAGCAAATAAGGATTCTAAAATTTTAACAAGAACAATAATAAAATACTCAAAGATAAATCACAGATTAATAAAGAAAAATAAAAATTTTTTTGAAAGATTTTTGAAAAGAAAGTAAAAGACTCTGACTCAAAAGACAAAATTTTTCCTAATCTAAGCAACAGGATGAACCGTTAGTTGTTCAAACTCGAACAATCCCCGGCAACGGCGCCAAAAACTTGGTGCACGAATTATGAATCACACTTTTCACAACTCGTACCACTAACCAGCAAGTGCACTGGGTTGTCCAAGTAATACCTTACGTGAGTAAGGGTCGAATCCCACGGAGATTGTTGGTTTGAAGCAATCTATGGTTATCTTGTAAATCTTAGTCAGGAGGTCAATTATAATTATCAGTTTGAATTGCGAAAAATAAAAGAGCACTAATTAAATACTTGTTCTGCAGTAATGGAGAATATGTTGGAGTTTTGGAGATGCTTTGTCTTCTGAATCTCTGTTTTCTCCCTGCCTTTTTCTTCACGCACGCAAGGTTCCTCCTATGGCAAGCTGTGTGTTGGTGGATCACCGTTGTCAATGGCTACCATCCGTCCTCTTAGTGAAAAGGGTCCAGGTGCGCTGTCACCGCACGGCTAATCATCTGTTGGTTTCCACTCATGCTGGAATTGGATCCATTGATCCTTTTGCGTCTGTCACTACGCTCAGCCCTCGTGAGTTTGAAGCTCATCACAGTCATTCAATCCCTGAATCCTACTCGGAATACCACAGACAAGGTTTAGACTTTCCGGATTCTCAAGAATACTGCCAATGGATTCTAGCTTATACCACGAAGATTCTGATTAAGGAATCCAAGAGATATTCATTCAATCGAAAGTAAAACAGAGGTGGTTGTCAGGCATGCGTTCATAGGTTGAGGATGATGATGAGTGTCACGGATCATCACATCCATCATATTGAAGTGCGAATAAACATCTTAGATAGAAACAAGCGTGTTTGAATAGAAAACAGAAATAGTTGCATTAATTCATCGAAACACAGCAGAGTTCCTCACCCCCAACAATGGAGTTCAGAGACTCATGCCGTCAAAGAGTATAAAGTTTAGATCTAAAATGTCATGCGATGCGAAAATAGACCTCTAAAAGTTGTTTAAATACTAAACTAGTAACCTAGGTTTACAGAAAATGAATAAACTATGATAGATGGTGCAGAAATCCACTTCTGGGACCCACTTGGTGTGTGCTGGGGCTGAGACTTAAGCTTCTCACGTGCCTAGGCTGTTTTTGGAGTTAAACGCTAGGTTGTAACTTGTTTCTGGTGTTCAACTCCCATTTGTAACCTGTTTCTGGCGTTTGACGCCAGACTGCAACATGGAACTGGTGTTGAACGCCAGTTTACATCATCTATCCTTTAGCAAAGTATGGACTATTATATATTGCTGGAAAGCCCTGGATGTATACTTTCCAATGCAATTGAGAGCGCGCCATTTAGAGTTCTGTAGCTCTAGAAAATCCACTTTGAGTGCAGGGAGGTCAGAATCTAACAGCATCAGTAGTACTTTTTCAGCCTGAATCAGATTTTTGCTCAGCTCCCTCAATTTCAGCCAGAAAATACCTAAAATTACAAAAAAGAACACAAACTCATAGTAAATTCCAGAATTGTGATTTTTATTTAAAAACTAATAGAAATATAATAAAAACTAACTAAATTACACTGAAAACAGACTAAAAACAATGCCAAAAAGCGTATAAATTATCCGCTCATCAGCATCTTCATTGTAGAGGATTGCTCTGGGGGATCCTTCTTCTATCTCCACAGGAATTATTGCCTCCATTATGTAAGCAAGTCAGAAGGGTGATTCTCCGGTGGTAGAGTGTGGAGTTGTCCGATATACCCATAAGACTTGTGGGAGTTCTTCAGCCCAAGCTCCCTTTGCATCCTGTAGCCTCCGTTTTAACCCGGCCAATATGACTTTGTTGGCAGCTTCTGCCTGTCTGTTGGCCTGTGGGTGTTCTACGGAGGTGAATTGGTGCTTTATCTCAAGGTCAGCTACCAATTTCCTGAAACCCATGTCGGTGAACTGAGTGCCATTATCTCTGGTGATGGAGTAAGGAACCCCAAACCTTATGACAATGTTTCTATATAGAAATTTTCGACTTCTTTGAGCGGTGGCAATAGCTAATGGCTCTGCTTCAATCCACTTTGTGAAGTAATCTATGCCTACAATGAGGAACTTGACTTGCCTTGAACCCTGGGGAAAGGGTCCGAGGAGGCCGAGTCCCCACTTTTGCGAATGGCCAGGGTGATGTAACACAAATGAACTCCTTTGGTGGAGCTATATGGAAGTTAGCGTGCTTCTGACTTAGTGGACATGTCTTGACAAACTCTGTGGCTTCTTTTTGCAAGGTCGGCCAGTAAAAACCAGCTCGAAGTACCTTTTTGGAAAGAGCTCGTGCCCCAAGGTGGTTGCCACACATGCCGCTGTGAACTTCCTCGAGGACTTTCCTTTTAGCAGAAGTCGAGACACATTTTAGGAGGGGTGCTGAAATCCATCTCCTATATAAGATGTCGTGTACTATGGTGTAGTACTGTGCTTCTCGTACTAACCTTTTCGCCTTTTTTTGTCTGTGGGGAGCGTTTCAGACTTGAGGTAGTTGATTATGGGAGTCATCCATCCTTGATCCTATTCTGATATGGCTAGGATCTTCTCTTCCTCCAAGATCGATGGACTTTGCATTGTTTCTTGGATGAGGCTTCTATTATTGCCCCCTGGTTTGGTGCTGGCTAGTTTTAAAAGTGCATCAGCTCGGGCATTTTGTTCCCGGGGTATATGTCGGACCTCATATCCCTTAAATTGTCTGAGCTGTTCTCTGGTTTTGTCCAGGTATTTTTTCATGGTGGGATCCTTAGCTTGATAGCTCCCTTCTATTTATGAGGTGATTACCTGTGAGTCACTGAAGACGATAAGTTTTTGAACTCCAACCTCCTTAGCCAGCCTCAGACCAGCCAGTAGTGCCTCGTATTCAGCTTGGTTATTTGAGGCACGAAACTCAAACTTTAATGAGAGCTCGATTTGGGTTCCCTGATCACTCTCTATAATTACGCTTGAGCCACTCCCAGTTTTGTTCGAGGCGCTGTCCACGTAGAGATTCCATTCTATGGGAATACCCGGGGTGTCAGTGTATTCTGCGATGAAGTCGGCCAGATACTGTGACTTAATAGCTGTCTGAGCTTCATATTTGAGGTCAAATTTTGATAACTCGACTGCCCATTATAGGATTCTTCCAGCTAAATCTGTTTTCTGTAAAATACCTTTTATGGGCTGGTTAGTCCGTACTCTGATGGTGTGAGCTTGGAAGTATGGGCGGAGTCGTCGAGAAGTGAATATAAGGGCGTAGGCGAACTTTTCTATCTTTTGATAGTTTAGTTCAGCCCCTTGTAGAGCCTTACTGATGAAGTAGATGGGTTGTTGCCCACCTTCGTCTTCTCTTACTAGTGCTGAAGCTATTGTCCGACTTCCTACGGCGAGGTATAGTATGAGTTCTTCGCCTTCCCGAGGTCGAGTAAAGATGGGTGGTTGCCCCAGAAATTTCTTGAAATCTTGGAAGGCTTGTTCACATTCTGGGGTCCACTTAAACCTCTTTCCCTTCCTTAATGTTGCATAGAAGGGGAGAGATCTTAAGGCTAATCCAGCTAATAATCTGGATAGGGCGGCTAGTCTTCCATTAAGCTGTACCTCTTTGACGCAGGTCGGGCTCTTCATGTTAAGTATAGCCTGACACTTATCTGGGTTAGCTTCAATTTCTCTCTGAGTGAGCATGAAGCCCAAAAATTTGCTGACTTCTACCGCAAAGGTGCACTTTGTGGGGTTAAGTCACATCCCATGTTTTCTTATGGTGTCTAACACTTTGGTGAGGTCGGATAGTAATGATTCCTCCTTTTGTGTTTTTACCAGCATGTCGTCTATATATACCTCCATTAGCTTTCTGATGTGATCGGCGAAAACTTTGTTCATCAATCTTTGGTATGTAGCCCCTGCGTTTTTCAGTCCAAAAGGCATAACTATGTAGCAGTAGTTTGCTCTAGGGGTTAGGAACGAGGTTTTTTCTTGGTCGGGCGAATACATTGGAATTTGGTTGTATCCTGAATAGGCATCCATGAAGGAAAGGTACTTGTATCCGAAGGAGGCATCCACCAGGGTGTCTATATTTGGGAGTGGATAGGGATATTTTGGGTAGGCTTTATTGAGGTCGGTGTAATCAGTACACATCCTCCACTTTCCATTTGACTTCTTTACCAAGATGACGTTGGCTAGCCATAATGGGTACATAACCTCTCTTATGAACCCTGCCTCGAGTAAGGCTTGTACCTGCTCTTCCACAGCTTGGGACCTTTCTGGGCCAAGCTTCCTACACCTCTATTGTACTGGCCGAGATCCAGGATATACTGCCAGTTTGTGGTACATTAGTCCGGGATCTATGCCGGGCATATCCGCGGCCTTCCATGCAAAGAGGTCGGAATTATCTTGTAGGAACTGTATCAACAGCTCCTTGAAGTTTCCTTTTAAGGTTGCTCCTATATTTGTTATTTTGTCTTGAGTATCCCCAATCTGAACTTCTTCGGTCTCCCCTTCTGGTTAAGGACGAAGCTCTTCGCGAGCCCGGGCTCCCCCGAGTTCAATAGTGTTGGCTTCTTTTCCGTCAGGACTACCTTTAAAGTTCAGAGTTTTGTTGTAACAGCGTTGCGCAAGTTTTTGGTCTCCCTTTACGGTGGCGATCCCTTTTGGAGTTGGGAACTTCATGCACAAGTGTGCAGTGGAGACCACTGTGGCGAGCTGATTTAACGTTGTCTGACCTATAAGAGCGTTGTATGTGGAGTTCACGTTGACTACGATGTAGTCTATGCTCATCGTTTTAGACCGTGTTCCTTTTTCGAATGTTGTGTGCAGTGGGATATGCCTGATGCACCACTATTTCATGGTACATTTTGTAATCCACTATTCTCACACTTATTCATTGAATTCGCATGTTTTACATTTTCCTTCCTAATTTTGTGTTATGATTGAAAACATGCTTTTTTGGCCTTAAAATTACTTATTATTAATCCTCTCTTATTACTATTCGATGCCGTGATATGTGTGTTAAGTGATTTTAGAGTTTATAGGGCAGGAATGGCTTAAAGGATGGAGAGGAAGCTTGCATAAATGGAAGGAACACATAAAATAAAGAAGACAACCAGTGGGCATCGACGTGCACGCATGGCTCATGCGTGCGCGTGATTTGGAGCTTTCCATGGCGACGCGTGCGCGTACCTGACGCGTACGCGTGAAAAGCGAAAATGCATGGCGACGCGTGCGTGTGCCTGACACGTACGCGTGACACGCGAAGATGACCAGCGACGCGTACGTGTGACTGACGCGTACGCGTGACATGCGCGACCTGCAGAAATCACAGAAAATGCTGGGGGCGATTTTGGGCTGAGTTTGGACCCAGTTTTTGGCCCAGAAACGCAGACTAAAGCCAGGGGACAAGCAGGGACTCAAAACACTTCTCATTATTCATAATTTTAGGTTTTGGATATAGTTTCTAGGGAGAGAGGCTCTCTCATCTCTCTAGGTTTTAGGATTTAGGATTTCTTCTTTCAATTTCTTCTCAATTCCAGGTTCAATGTTCCTTTAATTTAGTTTCTCTTCTACTCTTATTTATCTTAGCATTCTAGTTTATTTATTTCCTTTGTTGATTGCTTTATGTTGACAATTTGGTTTATGAACTCCATGTTAGATTTGATTTCTTTATTTAATGCAATTTGAGGTATTTCATATTTATGATTTTAATTTAGCTTTTTACATTCTTGGCTTGAATTGATTAATTGGAGACTCTTGAGTTATCAAACTCCTTTGTTGGTTGATAATTGAGAGTTGCTAATTGACTTGAATTTCAATAACTTTAGTCTTTCCTTGGGAGTTGACTAGGACTTGAGGATTCATATTGATTCATCCACTTTACCTTCTTTCATAGTTAGAGGATAACTAAGTGGGAGCAATGAATAATTCTCATCACAATTGATAAGGATAACTAGGATAGGACGTCTAGTTTTCATACCTTGCCAAGAGTTTTCTTAATTGTTAGTTTATTTTCTTGTCATTTACATTCCTTGCTCAACCTTTCAAAAACCCAAAAAGATACCAATCTCATAACCAATAATAATTACACCTCTCTGCAATTCCTTGAGAGACGACCCAAGGTTTAAATACTTCGGTTTATTTTTATTGGGTTTGTTTAAGTGACAAACAAGTTTTTGTATGAAAGGATTCTTTGTTGGTTTAGAAACTATACTTACAATGGAAATTTATTTGTGAATTTCTTTACCGACAGAAAATCTATTCGTCAATACCCAAGTGGCTGGATTGGGGCGTCTCCGAGTCCGAACAAGCTATTTGGATAAGCTCTGAGCTCTTTCTCTTGTAGGTCGATCTTGTCGGAAGCGGATTTGAATAGGATATCTACGGAGCTCCCTTGGTCTACCAACGTTCGGTGGAGATTAGCGTTGGCAAGTATGATGGTAATGACCACAGGGTCATCATGCCCGGGATGATACTTATGGCGTCTTCTCGAGTGAAGGTAATAGTGGGGAGGTCGGGTGACTCGCCCCCTTCTTCGACATGATACACCTCTTTAAGGTGTCTCTTGCGGGACGATTTAGAGATCCCTCCTCCTGCGAATCCTCCATTTATCATATGGACATGTCTCTCGGGGGTGTGAGGTGGACATTTAACTCGTCCAGCCTCTTCATCCCTTCTTCTCTTTCTCGGTTCATCCGCTCTATTGGCTAAGAACCGATCTAGTCGTCATTGTCGTGCCAATTTTTCTATAACATTGTTTAGGTCGAAGCACGCGTTGGTCGGATTCCCGTAGATTCGGTGGTATTCGCAATACTCTGTCCAACTTCCTCCTCTTTTGTGTTTAATCGGGCGAGGCGGTGGGATCTTCTCATGTTGCATATCTCTCGGTAAACGTCTACAAGGGACACCCGAAGAGGGGTGTAGTTGTGGTACTTTCTAGGTTTCTCTGTAGGTTGGTCTTCTTTTTTCCTGAGCTCTTTGTCCTTATCCCGAGGTGGGTAGGAGAATCTAGATTTTGATGTTTCTCCTAATCGAGAGTTCTCCTCCATATTGATGTACTTTTTCGCTCGTTCTTGTACCTTGTTTAGAGATGTAGGATGTTTTTTAGATATGGAGTGGCTAAAGGGTCCTTCCCGTAGGCCATTGATTAGTCCCATAATGGCTGCTTCTGCAGAGAGATTCTGTATGTCGAGACATGCTTTATTGAATCTTTCCATATAACTGCGGAGGCTCTCCCGATCTCCTTGTCTAATCCCTAGTAGGCTTGGAGCGTGCTTGGTCTTATCCTTCTGGATGGAGAACCTAGCTAGGAACTTTTTTGCGAGGTCATCGAAGCTCGTAATCGACCTTGGCGGCAAGCTGTCGAACCACTTTATTGCTGTCTTGGTCAAGGTCGTCGGGAAAGTTTTGCAACGGATTGCATCCGAGGCATCTGTGAGATACATCCAACTTCTGAAGTTGCTGAGATGATGACTTGGGTCGGACGTGCCATCATAGGGAGTAATGTCCGGAGCTTTGAAGTCTTTTGGGACTTTAACTTTCATGATTTCCTTTGTGAATGGGTCTTGGTCCTTGTGGGGCTATCTTCGCGATTGGACCGAGTAGTTTTAGTTTTGAATTCGGCTTCGAATTTGAGGAGCTTTTCCTACAGCTCTCGACACCTTCGTGTTTCTCTGCGAAGGTCTCGCTCGGCCTCTTGCTGTGGTTTAGCTTCTTGTTCGAGCTATTTAAGACGATCTTGCTGTTCACGAATGACATCTAAGATTTCTGTGTTTTGGGGTTGATTGTCTCCCTTGGTTTGAGGTGTGTTCTTGGATGTGATGTTCGCGTTCTTATTCGGCATTCTGTCCTCCAAACCAGAGTTGTGATCGTTGTCATGGTTGTCCGCCATGATGATGAGATGACTTCCAGGTTCCCCGGCAACGGCGCCAATGTTCCGAGGGTTACCTAAAACTGAAGGTCGATCTCGGATGAGATATTCTATCGTGGTCGGAGCTATCGAGTTCGACTTGCTGAATCTTGAGATGCTGCCGATCCTCGTTCACCGGGGGGTGGTGGTACCTGCAAGAGACTCCGATGCTTAAGTTAGCACGGGCTTTAGGCAGTTTTTTGTAGAATCAGAGTATGAGTTATACCTGGGTGCTCCAGTGTATTTATAGTAGCATTGGATGACCTTCCTTTTGAGATAAGTTTGTTATCTTATCTTATCTTTTGTGGGTGAGGTCATTTTATCTTTTTAGGCCAGCCGCCTTTAGAGTGGGCTGCGTTCCTCTGTTTGGGCCTTCTTGGGCCTCTGTGGAGATGTTGGCCGAGCTCTTTAGGAAGAGGTCGGTCTCTTTGACGTCGTCTAACCCGGGTAGTGTAGCTCGACCCAGGGTATAAACAGCAGGCATTTATTATTTGCATATGTTTGAATTGCTTGGGTGTGCCTAATTGTTTTGGATTGCTATATCATATATGCTATATTACCTGATTATGTGCTACTTGTTCTACTTGTACCTTAATTGTGCATTACTTGTCTGTATTGCTTGTGTTTGTACAACTGAGAGGTCCCTCATGCTGGTGTCGGTGGCCGCTGAGGGCTGTTCTTAATGAGATGAATTGATGATGTGATTGAATGATGATGATGATTATTGAATGAGATAATTTGAGCTCCCTGAGTAGATGCAGTGAAGTGAATTCACTTACTCCAAGTGAGGATATGATGTATTGATATAGAATTACTGAGACAGAACAACTGGTGATGGTTTTGTTTATGATTCTGATTCTGATTCGTGGGAGGGTTAGAAAGTTGGGAAGCATGAGAAATATGAGTTAGATTTAGCTTTCCCTTATGACAGTTGCCTATCTATGGATTAGTGAGATCATAGGGCGAATGTTTGGTTAAAAGAAGTTTAGGATGCTTAATGAGTTTTTATTGCAGTGCATTGTATTTATTTGGCACTTTTACCGTACTGGGAACCCATGGGTCAGGAGTTCTCATTCCGTATATATCTCTTATTTTTTAGATACAGGTCCAGGTGCTCAGAAGTGAGCTGTGGTTCATATGAGAGACGGCAAAGATCTTTATATTCTCTACTTTATATTTTGCTTAGAATCTCTCCACTTTGTTTTGAAGAACTTATATTATGTATTGAACTCTTTTGAACTTGCCTATAGAGGCTCTTATGTTTCTTTTGGAAAGATTAGGAGATTCTGTTGTCAACTACTTTCATACTGTACCCTAGCTGACCTAAACTTTGCGGATTGTGACTAGTGGCTATTTACTTATGTTATATATATCTATCTATTATCTATCTCTTAATCTCCGTTATGCCTTTATCTATTTATCGCTTTCGACTTCACGCTTTATCTTTTAGTCATCGAAACGTGAGTGATGCGCCTTCGCGATTTTATTTTTACTCTTTTCAGGCTTCTCGATTAATACTTCCTTCAAATATGCTTATATTTATATATTAAAAATCCAACTGAGAGTCGTAGCACCGTAATATCATTAACTTATGACTCGAGCATAAGGATTTGAATATTAGGGTGTTACACCACACCAAGCATGGAAACTGCAGCCCATTCGGGAGGGTTGAAGTTAGGCGCCAGGTTAAGTGAAGTTAGGTGCCAAACCAAGGAGTGAAATTACATTCAAGTCGGGACAACTCAAGTTAGGCACCGTTGGAGTCCAAGTTAGGCGCCAGGGGTAAGAAACCAAGTGAAGTTAGGCACCCAAAACCCTCAAGTTAGGCGCTGTTTATGAAGAATGGCATGAAGTTAGCTGGTGCACGAAATTGTGATCACACTTTTCACAACTCCGCACAACTAACCAGCAAGTGCACTGGGTCGTCCAAGTAATACCTTACGTGAGTAAGGGTCGATCCCACGGAGATTTCCGGCTTGAAGCAAGCTATGGTTATCTTGTAAATCTTAGTCAGGAGATTAATGATAAAAATGATTTTGTTATGAAAAGTAAATAACATAAATTAAATAGTACTTGTGATTCAGTAATGAGGAACAGGTTGAGGTTCCGGAGATGCTCTGTCATCTGAATCTCTGCTTTCCTACTGTCTTCTTCTCCAAACATGCATGGCTTCCTTCAATGGCAAGCTGTATGATCCTCTCGGATGAAAAATACCAGGTACGATCTCTGCACGGCTAATCAACTGTCGGATTACTCGTCTCGGATGAAAAATACCATGTACAGCTACCGCACGGCTAATCATCTGTCAGTTTCCACTAGCGTCGGAATAGGACCCTTGTCCTTTTGCACACTGTCACTGTGCCCAACATTCGCAGGTTTGAAGCTCGTCACAGTCATCCCTTCCCAGATCCTACTTGGAATACCACAGACAAGGTTTAGACTTTCCGGATCCCAGGAATGCTGCCAATTGGTTCTAGCCTATACCACGAAGGTTCTAACCTTCGGACTCGGTCCGTGGATCAGAAACCCAAGAGATACGCACTCAAGCTGTCGCCAATGACTACGTTGAGCTCAGATAGAACGGAGTGGTTGTTAGGCACGCGTCCATAGGGTTGAGAATAATGATGAGTGTCACGGATCATCATATTCTCCATATTGAAGTACGAGTGAGTATCTTAGAATAGAATCAAGCGTGATTGAATAGAAAATAGTAGTAATTGGATTAATCTATTGAAATACAGCTGAGCTCCTCACCCCCACCTATGGGGTTTAGAGACTCATGCCGTAGAAGATACAATGTCAAACATGTAAAAATGTCATAAGTTACAAAATGAATCTCTAAAAGTAGTTTATATATCAAACTAGTAACTTAGGTTTACAGAAAATGAGTAACTAAGTGCAGATAGTGCAGAAATCCACTTCCGAGACCCACTTGGTGCGTGCCTGGGCTGAGCTTTCAAGATTTCACGTACATATGCCCAAAGTTGGAGTTAAACACCACCCTGGGTGCCAAAATGGGCGTTTAACACCAAGAATTATGCCAGTTCTGGCGTTTTACGCCAAAAAGTTTTAAGCTAGCTTTCAATGCCAGATTGGGCCATCAAATCTCGGGCAAAGTATGGACTATTATATATTTCTGGAAAGCCCAAGATGTCTACTTTTCAACGCAACTAAGAGAGCACCAATTAGGCTTCTGTAGCTCCAGAAAATCCACTTCGAATGCAGGAGGGTCAGAATCCAACAGCATCTGCAGTCCTTTTTCAGCTTTTAAATCAGATTTTTGCTCAGGTCCCTCAATTTCTGCCAGAAAATACCTGAAATTACAGAAAAATACACAAACTCATAGTAAAGTCCAAAAATGTGACTTTTGAATAAAAACTAATAAAAATATAATAAAAAGTAAATATAACATACTAAAAACTATATAAAAATAATGCCAAAAAGGGTATAAATTATCCACTCATCACAACACCAAACTTAAATTGTTGCTTGTCCCCAAGCAACTAAAAACAAAATAGGATAAAAAGAAGAGAAAGTACAATAAATTTCAAATATCAGTGAAGCTTAGTTCCAATTAGATGAGCGGGACTAGTAGCTTTTTGCTTTTGAACAGTTTTGGCATCTCGCTTTATCCTTTGAAGTTCAGAATAATTGGCATCCATAGGAACTCAGAATTCAGATAGTGTTATTGATTCTCCTAGTTCAGTATGTTGATTCTTGAACACAACTACTTTATGAGTCTTGGTCGTGACCCTAAGCAATTTGTTTTCCAGTATTACCACCGGATACATAAATGCCACAGACACATAACTGGGTGAACCTTTTCAGATTGTGACTCAGCTTTGCTAGAGTCCCCAGTTAGAGGTGCCCGGAGCTTTTAAGCACACTCTTTTTGCTTTAGACTACGACTTTAACCGCTCAGTCTCAAGCTTTTCACTTGACTCATTCACACCACAAGCACATGGTTAGGGACAGCTTGGTTTAGCCGCTTAGGCCAGGATTTTATTCCTTTGGGCCCTCCTATCCATTAATGCTCAAAGCCTTGATCCTTTTTTACCCTTGCCTTTTGGTTTAAAGGGCCATTGGCTTTTTCTGCTTGCTTTTTCTTTTTCTTTGTTTATTTTTTCGCCATTTTTTTTCGCAAGCTTTGAGAACACTGCTTTTTCTTGCTTTAAGAATCAATTTTATGATTTTTCAGATTATCAATAACATTTCTCCTTTTTCATTATTCTTTCAAGAGCCAACAATTTTAACATTCATAATCTTCACTATAAAAAATATGCACTGTTCAAGCATTCATTCAGAAAATAAAAAGTTTTGCCACCACATCAAAATAATTAGATTATTTTCAAAATAGAATTCGAAATTCATGTACTTCTTTTTCTTTTTTAGAAAATATTTTTTATTTAAAAAAGGTGAAGGATTCATGGAACATTCATAGCTTTAAGACATAAACACTAGACACTAATGATCATGTAATAAAGACAAAAATATAGACAAAACATGAAGCACAAAAATCGAAAAATAGAAAAATAAGAATAAGGAAATTAAAGAACGGGTCCACCTTAGTGACGGTGGCTAGTTCTTCCTCTTGAAGATCCTATGGAGTGCTTGAGCTCCTCAATATCTCTTCCTTGCCTTTGTTGCTCTTCCTTCATGGCTCTTGTTGAGGTTCAAGAGTGGGCTCTCTTGTTTGCTCCATCCTCTTTCTAGTGATGGGCTTTTGAGATGAATCTCTCTATCTCCCATGACTCGGAGTTGGAAGCAACTGCCTTCCCTTTCCTCTTCCCAGAGGTTTCTCTGGCCTTAGGTGCGATTAATGGTTATCGAAAAATAAAAAGCAAAGCTTTTTCCACACCAAACTTAGAAGGTTTTCTCGTCCTCGAGCAAAATAAGATAGAAGGGAGTAGAAGAAGAATAATATAATTAATTTTGAAAACTTATTACTGTATGCAAGAGAAATTAAAAAGAGTTGAAAAGAATTTGAAAAGATATGTAAGTTTTGAAAACATTTGGGGAAAGAATTGAAAAGAAATAATAAAAAAAATTAAAAAGGATTGGTAAGAATATTAATTTTTGAAAATAGAAATTGAAAGATGAACGTTTAAAATATGTTTGATGCAAAAAATTATGAATTAAAGCATGAAAAATTGAAAAAAATCGAATTGGAAACAAAATTACCTCCCTTGTGTCATCCTGGTGTTAAACGCCCAGGGTGCTATCTATTCTGGCGTTGAACGCCCACTTGACCGCCTTTTTGGGCGTTTAACGCCCAGCTAGGTACCCTGGCTGGCGTTAAATGACAGGAATCCTTCTTTACTGGGCGTTTTTCTAAATGCCTAGAATGCTGCCATTTCTGGCGTTAAATGCCCAGAATGCTGCCCATTCTAGCGTTTAACGCCCAGAATGCTGCCTGCATGGGCGTTAAACGCCCATTCTGCTATCCTTACTTTTAAATGCCAGTAAGCCTGTCCTCCAGGGTGTGCTATTTTTGATGCTGTTTTTGATTCTGCTTTAATTCTACAGCTGTTTTTATGACTCCACATGATCATCAACCTAAAGTAAACATTAAATAACAATGGAAAATGAAATGAAAAAGTAATTAACATAGATAAATAAGATTGGGTTGCCTCCCAATAAGCGCTTCTTTAATGTCTTTAGCTGGACCTTTACTGAGCTTTTTAATTTAGTCTCAGTTTTGAGCACTCTTGCTCAACATTGCCTTCAAGATAATGTTTGACTCTCTGTCCATTAACAATGAACTTTTTGTCAGAGTCAATATCCTGAAGCTCTACATAACCATATGGTGACACACTTGTAATCACGTATGGTCCCTTCCACTGGGATTTCAGTTTCCCAGGGAACAATCTGAGGCTAGAGTTAAACAGCAGAACCTTCTATTCTGGCTCAAAGACTCTAGATGACAGCTTTTTGTCATGCCACCATTTTGCTTTCTCCTTGTAAATTTTAGCATTTTCGAAATCATTGAGTTTGAACTCCTCTAGCTCATTCAATTGGAGTAATATTTTCTCTCCAGCTACCTTAGCATCAAGGTTTAGGAACCTGGTTGCCCAGTAAGCTTTGTGTTCCAGTTCCACTGGTAGATGATAGGCTTTTCCATACAGAAGCTGGTATGGAGAGGTCCCTATAGGAGGCTTGAATACGGTTCTGTATGCCCACAGAGCATCATCCAGACTTCTTGCCCAATCCCTTCTACGGGTACTTACAGTCCATTCCAGGATTTGTTTTAGTTCTCTATTCGAGACTTCGGCTTGCCCACTTATCTGTGGATGATATGGAGTGGTCACTTTATGGTTAATTTCATATCGGACTAGAGCAGAGTCAAGCTGTTTATTGCAGAAATGAGTGCCTCCATCACTGATCAGTATTCTAGGGACATCAAACCTGCTGAAGATATGCTTCTGGAGGAACTTCATCACTGTCTTAGTATCATTAGTGGGTGTTGCAATTGCCTCTACCCATTTAGATACATAATCTACTGCCTCAAGAATATAAGTGTTTGAGTATGATGGTGGGAAAGGCCCCATGAAGTCAATACCCTATACATCAAACAACTCAATCTCTAAGATCCCTTGCTGAGGCATGGCATAATTGTGAGGCAGATTACCAGCTGTTCATACCCTGGGTCGAGCTACCCGACCCGGGATGATCGGCGACAAGGCGACCGACCCCTTTAGGATTGACTAGCCGACCTCCTTTCAAATAGGTCGGCCAAATCGACAAGAAAGCCCAATAAAGGGCCCAGATAGAGGAACACGACCCAAATCCAAAGGCAAACCAAGCCTATGGAGATAAAGGCGGTTCCCTTGAAGACAAGCTGACTTCACCCAAAATAAGATAAGATAATATAAGATAACTAACTTATCGTATCAGAAAGGTCAGCCCACACTACTATAAATACACTGGAGCACCCATGTATAACTCATACTCTGATTCTACAATAAACCTGCTTAATACCCGTGCTAACTTAAGTATCAGAGTTTCTGGCAGGTACCTCCCACCCTCCGGTGGACAAGGATCAGCAGTGCAGCAAGTCCAACAAGTCAGACACAACAGCTCCGGCCGCCATCAGCCAGCCGGACACGTTATCTCTGACCAGTACAGAAGATCTCGTCCGAGATCGACCTCCAGTTTCAGGTAACCCTCGGAACATTGGCGCCATTGCCGGAGAACCTGGAAGTCATCCCATCACCATGGCGGACGACCATGACAACGACCACGATTCAGATCTAGAAGATAGAACGCCGCACAAAAATGCAGACACTACACTGAAAGATACCCCGGAATCCAACGGGGACAAAAACTCACCAAATCCGGGAGCAATAGAAGCGCTTTAAGATCGCTTAATGAAACTTGAAAAAGAAACCCAACAACAACGAGAGATCAGAAAGGATCTATAAAGAGAGGTACGACGACGTTGAGAATTGGAAGAAAAACTACAGCAATTAGAAGTCGATATCAAATCAAAAGCTCCTCGGACCACCCCAAACGAAAATTCACGCAAAGAGCAAGACCCATTCACCAGGGAAATCATGAAAATCAAAATTCCAAAAGACTTCAAACTCCCGGATATGATTTTGTATGATGGCACCACAGATCCCAACCACCATCTCAGTAATTTCAGAAGCAGAATGTACCTTACCGATGTCTCAGACGCCGTTCGCTGCAAAGCTTTTCCAACAACTCTCATGAAGACAGCAATCAGATGGTTCGACAACTTACCTCCAAATTCCATCTCAAATTTTGACGACCTGGCCAAAAAGTTCCTGGCTAGATTCTCCACCCAGAGGGATAAGGCCAAGCACGCCCCCAGTTTATTAGGGATCAAGCAAGGAGATCGGGAGAGTCTCCGCAACTACATGGAAAGATTCAACAAAACATGCATGGACATACAAAGTTTACCAACAGAGGCCGCCATCATGGGACTCATCAATGGCCTACGAGAGGGACCTTTTAACCAATCTATATCAAAGAAGTATCCTACCTCCTTGGACGAAGTACAGGAGCGAGCAAAAAAATACATCAACATGGAAGAGAATGCTCGGCTGGGAGAAACCTCAAAATATGGGGCCCCCTATCGAGACAAAGACAAGGAATCCAAAAGGAAAGAAGATCGACAAGGGGAGAAAATAAAAAAATACCATAATTACACTCCTCTCAAGGTATCCCTGGTCGACGTATACAAAGAAGTCTGTCATATAGAGAAAATTCCCCCAGCACGGCCACTTAAAGGCAAAAGAGGAGGAGGAAATCGGAAGGAGTATTGCGAATACCATCGAGTCCGAGGACACTCCACCAACGAATGCTTTGACTTAAAGAATATCATAGAAAAATTGGTGAGAGAAGGAAAATTAGATCGATTTCTGGCTACCCGAGATGATGACCAAAGAAAGAGACGGAGGGATGAAGATGACGGACGAGCTGAACGATCACCTCGGACACCAGAAAGACACGTCCACATGATACACGGCGGATTCGCAGGAGGTGGGATCTCCAAATCATCCCGAAAAAGATATCTCAAAGAAGTATATCATGTCGAGGGAAAGGAGGAAGCACTCGACATCCCTGCGAAAACATTCACTAAAGAAGACGCATCCGGCATCATCTCGGGACACGACGATCCCATGGTCATCACTATCATACTCGCAAACGCCAATCTACACCGCACATTAATAGACCAAGAGAGTTCTACCGACATCTTATTCAAAACAGCCTTCGACAAGCTCGGCTTAGACGAAAAGGAGCTTGAAGCATACCCGAATAGTCTATTCGGACTAGGAGATACCCTGGTACAACCACTGGGATACGTATCGCTACACACAACCTTCGGAAAAGGGAACCAATCCAGGACCCTCAAGATAGACTACATCGTGGTCGACGTGAGCTCAACCTACAATGCCCTAATAGGTCGGACAACACTCAATCAACTCGGTGCAATAGTCTCAACTCCACATCTATGCATGAAATTCCCAACTACAGAGGGGATAGCCACGATAAAAGCAGATCAAAAGATGGCACGCCGCTGTTATAATAAAAGTCTAAACCTCAGAGGCAGAGGAGAAAAGTTTCATACAATTGAGCTTGGCGGAGCTCAGGGACGAGAAGAACTCCGTCCGCAGCCAGAAGGCGAGATAGAGAAGGTTCAGATCGGAGACACCTCGGATAAAACAACTAATATCGGAACAATCCTAAGAGGAGACTCAAAAGAATTACTGATACAATTCTTACGTGATAATATCGATATCTTCGCATGGAAAGCCACAGATATGCTAGGTATAGACCCCCAAGCTAATGTGCCACAAGTTGGCGGTCTATCCGGGATCTCGGCCGGTGCAGCAGAAACGAAGAAAACTTGGGCCAGAGCGATCCCAAGCGGTGGAAGAGCAAGTACAGGCACTACTGGAGGCAGGATTCATAGGAGAAGTCAAGTATCCATTATGGCTAGCCAACATCGTCTTGGTGAAAAAATCAAATGGGAAGTGGCGAATATGTACCGATTACACCGATCTCAACAAAGCCTGCCCAAAAGATCCTTACCCACTCCCAAGTATCGGCGCTCTGGTAGATGCTTCCTCCGGATATAGATACCTCTCGTTTATGGACGCATACTCGGGATACAACCAAATCCCCATGTATCCACCAGATCAAGAAAAGACCTCGTTTTTAAAGCCAAAAGCAAATTACTGCTACATCGTAATGCCCTTCGGTCTCAAGAACGCGGGAGCTACCTATCAAAGACTGATGAATAAAGTCTTCTCAGACCACATTGGAAAGGTCATGGAAGTCTATGTGGACGACATGTTGATAAAGACACAAAGTGAAGATACATTATTGTCCGACCTGGCTCAAGTGTTCGACACTATAAGGAAGCACGACATGTGACTTAATCCGGCAAAATGCACCTTTGCGGTAGAAGCAGGCAAATTCCTAGGTTTCATGCTCACACAATGAGGAATTGAAGCAAACCCGGATAAATGCCAAGCCATACTCAACATGAAGAGCCCGACCTGTGTCAAAGAAGTACAGCAACTCAATGGGAGATTGGCCGCCCTATTCAGATTCTTAGCAGGGGCAGCGATAAGATCTCTCCCCTTCTATGCTACTTTAAGGAAGGGAAAACAGTTCGAATGGACGACAGAATGCGAACAAGCCTTCCAAGACTTCAAGGAGTTCTTAGGACGACCGCCTATCTTATCTCGACCACGAGAAGGAGAACCACTCGTACTATATCTCGCAGTAGGAAGCCGGGCAATAGCCTCGGCACTAGTCAGAGAAGACAAAAGTGGGTAACAACCCGTCTACTTCATTAGCAAAGCACTACAGGGATCCGAGCTGAACTACCAGAAAATAGAAAAGTTTGCCTATACTCTCATTCTAACATCTCGACGACTTCGCCCGTACTTCCAGGCTCACACCATTAAGGTTCGAACCAACCAGCCCATAAAAGGAATATTGCAGAAAACAAATTTAGCAGGCAGAATTTTACAATGGGCAGTTGAGTTATCAGAATTTGACCTCCAATATGAAGCTCGGACGGCCATTAAATCACAGTATCTAGCCGATTTTATCGCAGAATTCACAAATGCCTTGGAGACCCCCACAGAATGGAATCTCTACGTGGACGGTTCTTCAAATAAGATTGGAAGCGGCGCAGGCGTGATAATAGAAAGCAACCAAGGAACCCAAGTTGAGCTCTCTCTCAAGTTCGGGTTCCCGGCCTCAAACAACCAGGCGGAATACGAAGCGTTATTAGCCGGTTTGAAGCTGGCTACAGAGGTTGGAGCTCCAAAACTCAACATTTACAGCGATTCAGAAGTAGTCACCTCGCAGATAACAGGGAGCTATCAAGCCAAAGATCCCACCATGAAAAAGTATTTGGATAAAACCAGGGAACATCTCGGATAACTCGGGGAATATAAAATCTACCACATACCCCGCGAACAAAATGCCCGTGCTGACGTACTCTCAAAACTATCCAGCACCAAACCAGGGGGCAACAATAGAAGCCTCATCCAGGAAATGCTACAGAACCTGTCAATATCGGAAGAGGAAAAAATCCTAGCCATCACAAGTCAGGACCAAGGATGGATGACCTCCATAATTAACTACCTCAAAGCAGAGACGCTTGATGCCAGGGCATTTTGGCCAGTTTCACTGACCTTTTCTTTACTGTTTTTAAGGTAGTTTCATGCATTTTCTTAGAAAATAAGCTAGTTTTGGGTAGATATTCACTTACATCTTGATTCAAGCATACATTGTGCACTTTACATGATTTCATGAGAATTTTGCATGAATTATATGACAAATTAGAGGATGCATGTCTCATGATTTGGATTAGAACTTTGATGCACTTTATTGCTTGATTTCAGGACAAAGGAAGCAAGGAAGAACCACGTTAGCAGCCACGTTAGTCTAACTAACGTGACCACTAACGTGGAATGGGAGCTAGCTCGCAACGTTAATGAGAAAAGTAATCGCCAATAACGCCTTCGAAGCCATCATAACCCACATTAAGAGTCACGTTAACTAAGTTAACGTGAACTCTAACGTGGAAGAAAGAAAATGGAGCCAACATTAGTGACACTTACCTTTGTCACTAACGTTGGACTAAGCTCATAAGTGGCCACGTTAAGAGCCACGTTAACTTAGTTAACGTGGACTCTAACGTTAAGAAGTAAAAGAGAAGCCAACGTTAGTGACATTCACCTTTGTCACTAACGTTGGCCAAGCCTCCATAAGCCACGTTAACTCCCACGTTAACTTAGTTAACGTGGAAGCTAACGTGGAGAGAGCAATTGATAGCCAATGTTAGTGACACTTACCTTTGTCACTAACGTTGGGGTGAACCACCAAGAGCCACCATGAGCAACGTTTACTCTCACGTTAACTTAGTTAACGTGGAAGCTAACGTGGATAAAGAGATGATGAGCCAACGTTAGTAACACTCACCTTTGTCACTAACGTTGGAGATGGCTAGCATGACTACGTTAGAAGCCACGTTAACTTAGTTAACGTGGACTCTAACGTGGGAAATAGGGGCACATTGGAACGTTAGTGACAAAGGTAAGTGTCACTAACGTTCTCGAAGGATTGGCATTACTACGTTAGAAGCCACGTTAACCTAGTTAACGTGGACGCTAACGTAGGGACAAGGGAGGACTCTCCACGTTATTGGGAAAAGTAAGTCCCAATAACGTGTGTGAAGGACCAAGAGGCAAAGTTAGTGGTCACGTTATTGCCACTAACGTTGAAGTCAACGTGATCATATTTGGGTTAGGAACGTTAGTGAAAAAGGTGATTGTCACTAACGTTCTCGAACCCACACTTTCACTTAACGTTGACACCACTAACGTCCTGAGTCAAAGTCCCTGCCTACTTCACCTTTTCTCTCTGTAAGCAAAGCTAAGCCCAATGAAAAGGTTAACTGCTTCAAACTCAAGATTCACAGGCCCATACCCAAGACTTGAAGAGCCAACTAGAAGATCGGAAGAGTAGTATATATAGGAGTAGCTTTGAATTAGTTTGGGAGTTGGAAACTTTAGGAAGCCTTTGGCATAGAACTACTCTCTGTATTTTACTTTCTCTGCACTTCTAGTTTTACTTTCATGATGTATTCTCCATCTTTGTTTTCATCTTCCAGAGCTATGAACAACTAAACCCCTTTCATTGGGTTAGGGAGCTCTGTTGTAATTTGATGGATCAATATTAGTTTTCATTCTCCTTCTTCTATCTTTTCTCTTGATTTTACTTGAAAGCTTTCGATCTTCATCTAATTGGGTAGTTATCTTGGAAAAGAAGCTATTCATACTTGGATCTCTTTTGAACCTTGAAAGAGGAATGAAGAGATCATGCTAGAAATGCTTTCTCATGCTGGACCAAATTGGGTTTGGATGGATATGTGACTATAATCCCACCAACATCTGATTTGGGAAATGCATGTGGTATAATCAGTGACCATACTTCATCTCTTCTCATGAGCAATTGACCAAGGAATTGGCTATTGATCAAGATTTGAGAGATTGAATTACCAAGAAATTGGAATTCGATCACTTAAGATTGCCAAGGAGATCAATGAATGCATTGATTGAGGAAGAGATGAAAATGAACTTGATCCGGAGAATGCAACATCTCCTGAGCTCAATGAACTCCCATTTCTGATCTTACCCATTCTCTTTAATTTCTGCCATTTACTTTTATGAGCAATTACCCCATTCCCATTTAAGATTCTGCAATTTACTTTCCGCCATTTACATTCAGCTCTTTATTTCTAGCATTTACTTTTTCTGCTATTTACTTTCCCGCCATTTAATTTTCTGCAAATCTCAAATCAAATTCTGGTTCGCTCAACTAGAACATTCCTCTAATTAAAGTTGCTTGATCATTCAATCTCTGTGGGATTCGACCTCACTCTATTGTGAGTTTTTACTTGACGACAAATTCGGTACACTTGCCGAAGGAAAATTGTTGACAGACAAGTTTTCGTGCGTATCAAGTTTATGGCGCCGTTGTCGGGGATTGATTTTGTATCAACAATGATTAAGTTGGAGGATCACTAGATTGAGCATTTGTTATTCTGTTGATTTAAATTTTTGTTTGAGCACTTTACTTTTGGTTTCAGTTGTTTTGTATTTCCATCCCTTTAACCCCTTTATTTCAGTTGTTTACACTCTGTTTCACTCACCCACTAACTGTTTGATATATTGCATCACTCACACTAACAACATTTTTTTAGAATAGTTTCTGGATCTATTTCCTTGCTTGTACCTTGTTGGTTGTATGACAGGGAGGAGAAGCAGGGCTTCAACTTCCTTTGATTCTGAACCAGAGAGGACCTTCCTTAGATTAAGGAGGGAAGCAAGAGGAAAGAGAGTAGTTGGTGCTGAGGAAGAGGAAGAGTACTTTGAACCAAACATGGAGGAGAATATGGAAAACCATCATGAAGAAGAGGCTTACAACCATGGCAGAGAGGGTCTAGCAAATCATGCTGGGCAAGAGAGAAGAGTTCTGGGTTCTTACATCAACCTAAACCCAGGAAACTGTAGAAGTAGCATCCAAAAGCCAACCATACATGCTAACAACTTTGAACTAAAGCCACAACTCATCACTCTTGTTCAGAATAATTGTTCATTCGGAGGAGGTGTCCAAGAAGACCCCAATCATGACCTAACCACATATCTGAGGATATGCGATACTGTGAAGTCTAATAGTGTTCATTCTGACACCTATAGACTACTTCTGTTCCCTTTCTCACTCAAGGACAAGGCATCTAAATGGCTGGACTCTTTTTTGAAGGAGAGTTTGACAACCTGGGAAAATGTGGTGAACAAATTCTTGGCAAGATTCTATCCTCCTCAACGGATTAACAGGCTGAGAGCTGAGGTGCAAACATTCAGGCAGCAGGATGGTGAGACTCTATATGAAGCATGAGAGAGGTTTAAGGACCTAACAAGGAGGTGTCCACCAGATATGTTCAATGAATGGATGCAGCTACACATTTTCTATGAAGGCCTTTCTTATAAATCAAAGAAGGCAGTAGACCACTCATCTGGGGGATCTCTGAACAAGAAGAAGACCATTGAGGAGGCCATAGATGTCATTGAAACTGTAGCAGAGAATGACTACTTCTATACCTCTGAAAGAGGGAACACTAGAGGAGTAATGGAGCTAAACAATGTGGATGCACTGCTGGCCCAAAACAAGCTCATAACCAAGCAGTTGGCTGACCTCACCAAGAAGATGGAGAGGAACCAAGTAGCAGCAATCACCACCTCATCAACGACCCAAGAAGAAGTGAATGAAGAAGCAGAGGGTAGTCAGGAGCAAGCCAACTACATTGGGAATTCACCTAGGCAAAACCATGATCCATACTCCAAAACCTACAACCCTGGATGGAGGAACCACCCAAACTTTGGGTGGGGAAATCAACAAGACCAAGGCCTAGATCAAAGACGTCCAAATCCCAACAACTTAGCTCACCAACATGCCATACCTAGACCATATCAGCACCCACATAACCACCCCTCTCAACACTTCTACCAAGGCCAAACTAACCTTTCTCATCCATCCAACCCCAACCCACCATCATCTGATGACAGACTCTCGAAGATTGAAAATCTACTTGAAGGCATATGCAAAAAGATTCAAGACAGTAAAGCATTCCGAGAAGAAGTGATGTCCAATATGCAGAATCAGGATGCTGCCATCAAGAAACTTGAGACACAAATTGGCTACCTATTCAAGAAAATTCCCAGCCACAACCTTCGCAGCAATACTAACTCAACCCAAAGGGAGGAGTGCCAGGCTATCATCCTTCGGAGTGGAAAGAAACCGAAGGAAACCCCCCAGAAACCACAAGAAAAGGACTCAAATGAAAAGGAAGAAGAGCAGGATGGAGCTTGAGTTCCCACTTTGAGTTCACAAAAAGGGGAAGGAGGGCTAAAGCCAGACGTCCCAAGAGTCCCATACCCTCAGCAATTAAAGAAGAAGGGGGATGACAGCTAGTTCTTGAGATTTTTGGAAATCTTCAAGAAACTACAAATCAACATACCTTTTGCTGAAGCAATAGAGCAAATGCCCCTCTACGCCAAGTTTTTAAAGGAGCTAATGACTAAGAAGAGAAGCTGGAAGAACAGCGAGACTGTGATACTAACTGAAGAATGTAGTGCTATCATTCAGCATAAACTACCCTAGAAATTGAAGGATCCGGGGAGCTTTCAGATCCCTTGTATCATAGGGAAAATCACAGTAGAAAAGGCTCTATGTGACTTAGGAGCTAGCATAAATTTGATGTTGTTAGCCATGATGAGAAAAATGAAGATTGAAGAGGCTAAACCAACAAAGATGGCCCTACAACTGGCAGACAGATCGTTCAAGATCCCTCATGGCGTAGTAGAAGATTTGCTGGTGAAAGTGGGAGATTTCATCTTCCCAGCAGACTTTGTAGTGCTGGACATGCAGGAGGAAACCAAGGCTTCCATCTTCCTGGGAAGGCCGTTCTTGGCCACTGCTGGAGCTGTCATTGATGTACAAAAGGGGGACCTCACCCTGAGATTACACAATGAAAAGATGACATTCAATGTGTTCAAAGCCATGAGTTACCCACCAGAACAATTGGGAAAATGTATGAGGTTGGACTCACTTGAAGATGCAGTGCAGGAGAATTTTGAAGAAGAAGAACCTGAAGGGTTAACAGAGGAGGAGTCAACGTTTAGTTAAGAAGTTGCAACAGCAGAGATTCATATACAAGGGGCATCAAAAGAAGAGAACGAAAAGTCAGAAGCACCCAAACTTGAACTCAAAGCACTGCCACCCACTCTCAAATATGCATACTTAGGAGAAAATGAAAGTCACCCAGTGATCATAAGCTCGTGCCTCAGCCAAGATCAAGAGGATGAACTACTCAAAGTATTGCGAAAGCACAAGGATGCCATTGGATGGACTCTTGCTGACCTGAAAGGAATAAGTTCAGCCATATTCATGCATACTAGAAGATGATGCCAAACCATCCATTCAATCCCAAAAGAGGCTGAACCCAATCATGAAGGAAGTGGTACAGAAAGAAGTTATGAAGTTATGGCAGGGAGGGGTAATCTACCCGATCTCAGACAGCCCCTGGGTCAGCCCCGTACATGTTGTGCCTAAAAAGGGAGGAATCACTATAGTTCCCAATGAGAAGAACGAACTAATTACTACAAGGACCGTCACAGGATGGCGGATGTGCATAGACTATCGGAAACTCAATGAGGCTACACGAAAGGACCATTTCCCTCTCCCATTTATGGATCAGATGTTGGAAAGACTCGCAGGACACGCATATTACTGTTTTCTTGATGGTTATTCAGGATATAACCAAATAGTGGTTGATCCCAGAGACCAAAAGAAAACTTCATTTACTTGTCCATATGGAGTGTTTGCCTACAGGCGCATGCCATTTGGGCTATGTAATGCACCTGCGACTTTCCAACGCTGCATGCTTTCTATCTTCTTAGATATGATAGAGAAATTCATCGAAGTTTTTATGGATGATTTCTCGGTATTCGGAGATTCCTTTACTAGCTGCCTGAGTCACCTTGCCTTAGTATTGAAAAGGTGCCAAGAGACCAATCTGGTCTTGAACTGGGAGAAATGTCACTTTATGGTGACAGGAGGAATAGTCCTTGGCCATAAGGTTTCTAACCAAGGCATTGAAGTGGACAGGGCTAAAGTGGAACTTATTGAAAAACTGCCTCCACCCAGTGATGTCAAGGCAATTAGGAGCTTTTTAGGGCATGCTGGCTTTTACAGAAGACTTATTAAAGATTTTTCAAAGATAGCCAAGCCCTTAAGCAATCTCCTTGTATCTGATACACCATTTATCTTCAATGAATCATGCATGCTAGCATTTGAAAATTTGAAAATAAGGTTGTCCTCTGCTCCTATCATTTCCCCACCTGATTGGAACTTACCATTTGAATTGATGTGTGATGCATCTGATTTTGCAGTTGGGGTAGTGTTAGGACAGAGGCAAGATAACTTAGTCCATGTGATATACTATGCTAGCAAAGTCCTCAATGATACTCAAAGAAATTATACCACTACTGAAAAGGAGTTGCTAGCAATAGTTTTTGTATTTGACAAGTTTAGATCGTACCTTATCGGTGCTAAAGTGATTGTTTTCACAGATCACACAGCACTTAAATACTTGTTTGCCAAGCAAGAATCAAAACCAAGACTAATAAGATGGATCTTATTATTGCAGGAATTCAATATTGAAATCAGAGACAAGAAAGGAGTAGAGAACAAGGTAGCAGATCACCTATCCAGAATCCCTCATGAGAAAAGTGGAACACATGATACAAGTGTGAACGAGCTCTTCCCTGATGAGCAGCTGATGACAATTCACAAAGCACCATGGTTCGCAGACATTGCCAACTTCAAGGCAACTGGGGCCTTACCTCCAGAGATCAATAAACATCAAAAAAGAAAGCTCATGAATGATGCAAAATACTTTGTCTGGGATGAGCCATATCTCTTCAAGAAGTGTTCAGATGGAATCCTTAGAAGATGTGTTTCGGAAGAAGAAGGACGAGAGGTCCTATGGAATCGCCACGGCTCATGCTATGGAGGCCACTTTGGAGGGGACAGAACTGCAGCAAAGGTGTTATAAAGCGGATTCTTTTGGCCCACCCTTTTCAAGGATGCCAAAGAACTAGTAAAGAGCTGCAATGAATGCCAAAGATCTAGAAACTTACCCAAAAGAAATGAGATGCCACAAAATTTTATCTTAGAACTGGAACTGTTTGATGTGTGGGGAATCGATTTCATGGGACCATTCCCAACCTCATATTCAAACAAGTACATCTTGGTAGCAGTGGATTACGTTTCCAAGTGGGTAGAGGCTATTGCAACCCCAACGAATGATAACAAGGTGGTCATGAACTTCCTCAGGAAGAATATCTTTAGCCGGTTTGGAGTTCCACGAGCACTCATCAGTGATGGAGGGAGCCATTTTTGTAACAGACCACTAGAAGCTCTTCTCCTACGATATGGGGTAAAACACAAGGTGGCCACGCCTTACCATCCCCAAACAAGTGGGCAAACAGAGATATCCAACAGAGAGCTAAAGAGGATTCTGGAAAAGACTGTGGGTGCATCAAGAAAGGATTGGTCAAAGAAGCTGGATGATGCTCTTTGAGCATACAGAACAGCATTCAAAACTCCACTTGGAATGTCCCCATATCAACTGGTGTATGGGAAAGCTTGTCATTTACCACTGGAGCGGGAACACAAAGCTCTCTGGGCTCTCAAGATACTAAATTTTGACAGCATTGCTGCTGGTGCAAAGAGGATCCTGCAACTGCAAGAGATGGGAGAATTTAGATCTCAAGCCTATGAAAATTCCAAGATTTATAAAGAAAAGGCGAAGAGAAGACATGACCTGCATCTGGCACCAATGAGTTTTGAAAAGGGGCAACAAGTACTCCTTTACAACTCCAAATTGAGACTGTTCCCTGGCAAACTCAAGTCAAGGTGGTCAGGACCCTTCCTTGTCACAAAGGTCTCGCCATATGGGCACATAGAAATCATGGATGAAGGTTCAGAGAGGACGTTCACTGTGAACGGACAAAAACTCAAACATTATATGGGCAACATGGGGGAAAACCCCAGAGTAAAGTATCATCTCAAGTAATTGAGGAATCGATGAGCTAGCGACGATAAAAGAGCGCTCTGTTGGGAGGCAACCCAACCTCAGGTAGTTTCCTTTTCATCTTTATTTCAATAAAGGTCACAAGTTGTTCCCCATGTATTGCGAGGAGCTAAGTTTGGTGTTCCACACCAAAACAATCCAAGAGTGAAAGTGTAATTCTAAGTTTGGTGTTCCACCAACGGATCTTAGTTTGAATCACACTCCACTCCCAAAGCACATTGCTAGCTCCAACCAATCAAGGGAAACCACTTAGATGTAGTTAGACTTTAGTTAATAATTGTTTTGTTAATAACAAGATATGAGGTTCTCTGCATATATGCAAGGTTTTGTACTGGGCAAAGAACTAAGTTTGGTGTTCACACACCAAATTAAGTTCAGAAGTCACAAGCATACATGCAAGCTAACTATTTCTCAAGTGATTTGGGAACAAGCAACTTCCAATAACTTTGTAGGAATTTTATGAGGAAATGGTGCACCTTCACCCAAGGAAGTGAGGTAGCAAAGACTAAGATGATGACAAAAAGAAGGCAACTAGAAACCATCACCCGAAGGTTGTATTGTTACTTAATTCCATGTACTTAGAATGTTGAAAATTGGAAGTCCGAATGCACTTTTGATTAATAGTTACTCGTTAGTTGGAACCCTTTTAAATTCTGTCTTTTAAGTTTTTCATTGCTTAGGTCTAGGATTGCTAGTCTGAATGTCATTACTGCATCATTTCCTTACTTACTTGTATGCTTGTCCTTTTGAATCAAATGAAAAGATAATGGGTGTTTTATAAAAGACCAGAGTGGAGTTCGTACTATGGAGTAAGTTCCTAAGTTTGTGGTGTAGTCATAAGTTAGCTAAGTTGGTTCACCAACAAGGTGGGAAGACAACTATCTGTCCTAAATCATATGCTTTGAACACACCCCATGAGACTAGCTAAATAACAAGATCCTAATAAGAAAAAGGGAAAGAAATAATTAAAGTGAAGAATAAAAGAAAAATAGCAAGAAAAGAGGCTGGGCACCAAGGGTTTGAGTTTTGAGGGATGTGTCTGTGGTGTTCTTGTACCAAGGATCTGCTTGGATTACTAAGCTCTCAGGGGTGCTTTATCACCTAGTAACTTGGGTTAACTAACCCAGGATTATCAGCTGAAAGTCCACTATCAAGAGCAATCTTTGCTATAGAACATTTAGTAGCCCAAAGAGGTGCTGGACACCAAGACCTCAAGGAAAGAAAATAGACAAACCATGTACCTGTGGTGTGTATGTATGGGGGAGAGACTTGAGGAAGTAAGTCCTTAGGGGTGTTTCAACACCTAGCACCTTGAACCAACTGGTTCGGGAGTGTTGGCTGAAAGCTTATTTTAAAGAGTTGCCCCCTTACAGAGCACTTAGCCTAAGAACACAAATAAGCCCTGAATTGACAAGAAACAAAAGGGATCAATGAATAAAAGTCTCATGGGATGCAAGCAAAGTGAGTATTCTAGGACATGATAAAGGTCTGAAAGCCAGTGAAGGAATGAACCTAAGTTGCTATGCATGAAACCACCATAAAACCAGGGACATGACTTCCACAAGAATGACTCATTTTCTCTTGGCATTTCATTCCTCATTCTCTTGTTCCAGTACTTGCTTAGGGACAAGCAAGCTTTAAGTTTGGTGTTGTGATGCCAGGGCATTTTGGCCAGTTTCACTGACCTTTTCTTTACTATTTTTAAGGTAGTTTCATGCATTTTCTTAGAAAATAAGCTAGTTTTGGGTAGATATTCACTTACATCTTGATTCAAGCATACATTGTGCACTTTATATGATTTCATGAGAATTTTGCATGAATTATATGACAAATTAGAGGATGCATGTCTCATGATTTGGATTAGAACTTTGATGCACTTTATTGCTTGATTTCAGGACAAAGGAAGCAAGGAAGAACCACGTTAGCAGCCATGTTAGTCTAACTAACGTGACCACTAACGTGGAATGGGAGCTAGCTCGCAATGTTAATGAGAAAAGTAATCGCCAATAACGCCCTCGAAGCCATCATAACCCACGTTAAGAGTCACGTTAACTAAGTTAACGTGAACTCTAACGTGGAAGAAAGAAAATGGAGCTAACGTTAGTGACACTTACCTTTGTCACTAACGTTGGACCAAGCTCATAAGTGGCCACGTTAAGAGCCACGTTAACTTAGTTAACGTGGACTCTAACGTTAAGAAGCAAAAGAGAAGCCAACGTTAGTGACATTCACCTTTGTCACTAACGTTGGCCAAGCCTCCATAAGCCACGTTAACTCCCACGTTAACTTAGTTAACGTGGAAGCTAACGTGGAGAGAGCAATTGATAGCCAACGTTAGTGACACTTACCTTTGTCACTAACGTGGGGTGAACCACCAAGAGCCACCATGAGCAACGTTTACTCCCACGTTAACTTAGTTAACATGGAAGCTAACATGGATAAAGAGATGATGAGCCAAAGTTAGTGACACTCACCTTTGTCACTAACGTTGGAGATGGCTAGCATGACTACGTTAGAAGCCACGTTAACTTAGTTAACGTGGACTCTAACATGGGAAATAGGGGAACATTGGAACGTTAGTGACAAAGGTAAGTGTCACTAATGTTCTCGAAGGATTTGCATTACTACGCAAGTCCTATGGGCATATCGAACAACGCAACACTCCACGACAAATGAATCACCCTTTCGACTAGCATACGGAGTGGAGGCAATGATCCCAGTAGAGATCGAGGAAGGGTCACCCAGAGTAGTCCACTACAATGAAAGGGCCAACTCTCAACTTCAGAAGGAAGAACTCGACCTACTACCTGAAATTCAGGAAAGAGCTCGGATCAGGGAAGAAGCGCTAATAGGTCGAATGGCTTCCAAATATAATCAAAAGGTAATGCCAAGAAGTTTCACAGAGAACGACCTCATCCTAATCCGAAATGATATTGGAACAACTCGACCAGGCAAAGGAAAGTTAGCAGCAAACTGGAAAGGACCCTACTGAGTTGTAAAAGTACTCGGGAAGGGCTATTACAGACTGTCCGAACTCGATGGACGAGAGCTTCCCAGATCATGGCACGCCTGCAACCTAAGAAGGTACTACGGCTAGAAAAGTAAAAGATCTCACCATTGGATGCACTTTTTTTCCTGAAAAGGTTTTTTAATGAGGTACCAAGTTGAGACTCAAACACTATTCGACACAAAGGGATGAAAAATTCCCACATGTACATATTTGCACTTTCCTTTGAATAAATATATATTTTAGATATTTTACAAGATTTCAAGACGCATTAATCTGAAGTATTCATCGTCCGATTATAAAGCAACAGATCGGCAGAAAGTGAAAAAAGTAATTTCACTGCACGATCACGATAAAGATAACCGTCTGATAAAGGTGAAAACACGATTCACCCAAAGGACGATCTAGAGATGACAACCACTTCCTACAAATCGGCAAAGATGAACACAGAATAATGTAAGAAGTTATCGAAAGTGATCTAAAAAAGAACCTGACGAGGTCTTACGGATTGCTAAAAGAATAACTTAAAGGCTGGCCGACATTAAGAAGTCGGACCAAGTCAACCCAAGTTATAAGTAAACTCTGGAAAGAGGTCTGGCCAACCCTATTAAAGATGATTACTTTAACTTAGAAGGGCCCGACATAACAAAGTCAGCCCAAAACTAAAAAGTAATACAAGTAGTCCCTGAAAGAGACCTGACAAAGGTCCAAAAAAGAGGACTACAAAAATAACTTAAAGGAGACCGATATAACGAAGTCGGACTCCTACTACTAAAACGTTATTTGCAAAAGTAACTTAAAGGAGACCAATATAATGAAGTCGGACTCCTACTACTAAAAAGTTATTTGCAAAAGTAACTTAAAGGAGACCGATATAACGAAGTCGGACTCCTACTACTAAAACGTTATTTGCAAAAGTAACTTAAAGGAGACCGATATAACGAAGTCGGACTCCTACTACTAAAAAGTTATTTGCAAAAGTAACTTAAAGAAGATCGATATAACGAAGTCGGACTCCTACTACTAAAAAGTTATTTGCAAAAGTAACTTAAAGGAGACCGATATAATGAAGTCGGACTCCTACTACTAAAAAGTTATTTGCAAAAGTAACTTAAAGGAGACCGATATAACGAAGTCGGACTCCTACTACTAAAAAGTTATTTGCAAAAGTAACTTAAAGGAGACCGATATAACGAAGTCGGACTCCTACTACTAAAAAGTTACTTGCAAAAGTAACTTAAAGGAGACCGATATAACGAAGTCGGACTCCTACTACTAAAAAGTTACTTGCAAAAGTAACTTAAAGGAGACCGATATAACGAAGTCGGACTCTTACTACTAAAAAGTTATAATAAGCAATCCCTGAAAAAGATCTGACAAAGATCCAAGAAAGAGGATTACAAAAATAACTTAGAAAAGGACGACGTAAAGAAGTCGCCCTACTACAAAGCAAGTTACAAAGGTAGCCCCCGAAAAAAACGGAACAGGACCACCAAAACAACTTGGAAGACTAACTTGAAGAAATTGGTTATAGATCGTCAAGAATACAAGCAAGAGCAAAAAAACCGAAAAAAGTTAGACCCACATAACCATAACCACAAAGGATTCAAGCTACAAAAGTACAAAGCAAATCCAAAAAGGTGGAGCTGCAAGGTTCCAACATTCTCAGAAAATAGAAGAGATACCAAATCAAGCACAAAAAGCATGATATAGTCTACAAAAAGTTATAAAAGCCTTGGAGGCCACCAAAACCTACCTTAAAAAGCTAAGCGAGCTACCTTTTGTTTTTTCAAAAATAAAAGTTGCTAGGCATGTAACAAGAAAGTGTCAGCAGTTAACAAAACATAAAGAGTTTAAAAAGCCCACAAGCCGGGCCAACTACATAAATATCCAGAATAAATGAAGCTAAGGGTCAGAAGACTTTTTAGCAGCAGACGGAGGGCGAGTCTGGAGAGGAACAGCATCCACAGTACCATCATCTCGGTTTAAGATCTGGCAGTCAGGATCAGAAGCGGGAGGGTCGACCTCCGTAGGAACAGCAGAAGTCGACACCTTAGCAGAGGACACAGGGGGAGGTTCGACATTATCATCATCCTCGTCATCAGGGACAATCTTGCCATCCTTGATAACATTATCCAGGCTGAAGAGGGTCAGGTCGGCCTCGGGAGCAATAACCCGAACTTGCTCCTTCAGGTTCTCGTAAGCAGCAGTCACGCTGCCAACAAGATGACTTTGAAGTTCAGAATAATCTTCCCGCGCACTCTCCAGCTCCCCCCTCAGGCGCATCACCTTCCGATAGGACGTAACGTAACTATCCTTATGCATCATTGCCGTGTCCTCGGCTAACCGCACAGAAGCTGCCAGAGAAAGGGAACTCGCCTTCTTGTTCTCTAGATCTTTTTCCAGCTTGGCCACCTTCACCTCGAGCTCCTCCTTCAGCCCTTTTATCCGGTCGAACTCTTGCTTTGCCTCCTCCATAAATGCTTTGGTGGCATGGAGAGGTAGGTTCTGAGAAGTTCGGTGCAGAGCAGCCCTCATGTACGCCATCTTTATGCTGTTTCGGGTCATAAATTCCAAATGATGAAGGATGGACACATCGTCCATAGAAAGGGCGCCATAGGGCCCGATTTGCTGATCGACAAATTCAATAGCATTAAAGTCGGGAGCATCAAGGTCAAAGGGCTCAACTGTTTTTTGTTTCTTATTGGGAGGAGCGACAGAAGGAGCAGCAAAAGTTGGAAGAGGGTCAGCCAGACGAACTCGGGGAGTAGGGATCACCTTCCTCACCCCAGGAGAACTCGGCATGGACGGCTTCACACGCACTTGGGAAGATCCCTCCCCGGCCGCCTTAGCCGAGATGTTTTTGGCAGCAGTCACCTTCTGTGCCCTCTTAAAAGCTTTCATGGATTCATTATTCTTCATCGCCTCTGCAAATAAGACACAAGAGTAAGAAATTAAGCTACAATTCGGAAAGGCATTCACAAGCAATATAAACAGATAAGAAAGGAAACGCAAAATACCTAGCTCAGTTTGAAGAAGAGAGGGATTTGTTAAAAATTTCTTTGTATCAAGATGGGGGGATTGACCCCAGTGTTCTTCCAAGACAGTCCAAAAGCTCGCTCAGCCTCATCCAACATTTTCCAATCTGGACACTCTCACATCTTTTTGCCATTCCAAGGGAAAGGCGAGCTCATCATTCTATCCAAGAAAAGGGGCCGAGTTCCTTCAACAGCTCAGACCTTGAAAAAATAGTTCTTAAAATTGCGAAACGATTCATCAAACATGGAAAAGACCTTCTTTCCCTGGGAAGATCGGAATGAGACCCACGCTGCCTTCTTTTTTACTACTCCAGGCTTTGTCAAGACAAATAAGTAGAAAAAGAGAGATTGCGAGGCAGGGATACCAAAACCATTACACAACAATTGAAAAATTTTAATGAAACCCCAGGAATTAGGGTGAAGTTGAGAGGGAGCAACATTACAGGACCATAACAGGTCGGTCTCAAACTCAGTAAAAGGAAGGGTGATACCCAACTGACCAAAGAAGAAGTCATAAGCATAGAAAAAAGGGCGATCATTAACAACCCGAGTAGAGAAACAAACTCTCTCCTCAGAAGAAGGAGGGACAAGTTCATAATTCTTCTCATCACCAGGATTACTACAGACCCTATGAAACTGCCTAAGCTGCGCGCAAAACTCGGAATCAACCAAAGAGACACACATAAGAACCATCGAGTCCACCCAATCGGCCATGCCCTCAGGAACCTGGGAAGACATCTCTACAACGTTATTGCGGGAAGACATGAGGCTAACTAAATCCTACAATAAGAAAAGAAGAGTAGATTACTAACAAAACATCTCGGATGAGGGGCAAAATAACTCGACAGACAAACAAACAGGAAAGGAAAACCCCAATACTCAAACCAAAGCCCTGGGACATCCTTTAGAGGCAGTAACAAAGTAAGGTTTCAAAAAAATTCAACAACTTACGTCCCGGCACTCATCAAAAAAAGGAGAAAATAAGGTTTCAAACGAAAACAAAGGAAGTAAAAAGACAAAGTCACTACCTTTCTACAGTCTATCAGCCAAAGCATTGTCAAAACCAAAAATGCCCAACAGAAAATCACCAAAGACGCAAACTTTTTCAGAATCAAGCAAAACCATCATCGAAGGCACAAGCAGAAACAATAACAAACATGCAAAACCCCCAATTTTTAGATTCAGGCAACGAGAAGAGGAAGAAAAATCGAACCTGGAAAATAAAAGGAAGCTGAAGAGAAGAAGCACCAAAGCCACCCCTCGAAGCGGAAAACTGCGAAGATAGAAGGAGAAATCTGAAAATCACCCCTCTTCCTCAGAAAGCAGTAGCAGAACAGGCATTGCGGGAAGAAACTATGAAAGAAACAGAAAATGAGAGAGTAAAGGGAGAAGTTACGAAGAAGAGCGAAGAAGAGAAACCGTTTTTTGATTGAGAGATTCAAAATAAAAGCCAAGAGAAAACGGGGCAATTAATACCAATTAATGAAGGTATTAAACCCTCTCACATTCCCAAAAACCAAAGCGCTGATATAAAAGCGCGCGCTTTTAGAGGAAAACGTTCTACATTAAAAAAGAATCTACAAAAGGAAGGAATTGACAAAATGCTTGAACTCGGTCTCACTAAAGAAGGATCGAAGTCAAAGGAGTCGACCTCAAAAAAGAAGACCGAGCTCAAGCAGGGGCACTGTTCATACCCTGGGTCGAGCTACCCAACTCGGGATGATCGCCGACAAGGCGACCAACCTCTTTAGGACTGACTAGCCGACCTCCTTTCAAAGAGGTCGGCCAAATCGACATGAAAGTCCAATAAAGGGCCCAGATAGAAGAACACGACCCAAATCCAAAGGCAAACCAAGCCTATGGAGATAAAGGTGGTTCCCTTGAAGACAAGCTGACTTCACCCAAAATAAGATAAGATAAGATAAGATAACTAACTTATCGTATCAGAAAGGTCAGCCCACACTACTATAAATACACTGGAGCACCCAGGTATAACTCATACTCTGATTCTACAATAAACCTGCTTAATACCCATGCTAACTTAAGCATTGGAGTCTCTCGCAGGTACCCCCATCCTCCGGTGGACAAGGATCAGCAGTGCAGCAAGTCCAACAAGTCGGACACAATAGCTTCGGCCGCCATCAGCCAGCCGGACACATTATCTCCGACCAGTAGAGAAGATCTCGTCCGAGATCGACCTCCAGTTTCAGGTAACCCTCGGAACACCAGCTCTTTGGCAACTGTCACAGTTACGTACAAACTCTCGGGAGTCTCTATAGAGAGTAGGCCAGTAGAAACCACATTGGAGAACCCTTGTGGATGTTCGCTCACCTCCAAAATGTCCTCCATATTGTGATCCATGGCAATGCCAGAGAATCTTCTGTGCCTCTTCTCTAGGCACACATCTGCGGATTACTCCGTCTGCACACCTCTTAAAGAGATATGGTTCATCCCACAAGTAGTACTTTGCATCAAAAATTAATTTTTTCATTTATTGCTTACCGGTATTGGGAAATCGTGATTCACACTTTTCACATCTTCGCACAACTAACCAGCAAGTGCACTGGGTCGTCCAAGTAATAAACCTTACGTGAGTAAGGGTCGATCCCACGGAGATTGTCGGCTTGAAGCAAGCTATGGTCATCCTTGTAAATCTCAGTCACGCGGATTCAAATGGTTATGAGGTTTTGATAATGAAAAGATAAATAAAACATAAAATAAGATAAAGTTACATATGTAATTCATTGGTGGGAATTTCAGAAAAGCGTATGGAGATGCTTTGTTGCTTTCAAACCTCTGCTTTCCTATTGCCTTCTTCCAACCATGCGTGCTCCCTTCCATGGCAAGCTGTAAGATCCTCTTAGTGAAAATGGTCCTCTACGGTTTCTGCACGGCTAATCAACTGTCGGATTTCTCGTCTCGGATGAAAAATACCAGGTACAGCTACCGCATGGCTAATCATCTGTCGGTTCCCACTAGCGTCGGAATAGGATCCATTGATCCTTTTGCACACTGTCACTTGTGCCCAACATTCGCAGGTTTGAAGCTCTTTATAGTTATCCCTTCCCAGATCCTACTCGGAATACCACAGACAAGGTTTAGACTTTCCGGATCCCAGGAATGCTGCCAATGATTCTAGCCTATACCACGAAGATACTAATCTCACGGACTCGGTCCATGTATTAGATACCCAAGAGAATATACTCCGGCTGTCATCCAATGACTACGTTGAACATCATGTAGACCGTTTATGGTTGTCAGGCACGCGGATCTTGGCTAAGCGAGTAACGAAGATAGTGGGTGATGCACGGAAACTTGTCTCTCAACAATTTTCCCTCGGCAAGTATACCGAATTGTCGTCAAGTAAAAACTCACAATAGAGTGAGGTCGAATCCCACAGGGATTGATTGGTCAAGCAACTTTAATTGGAGGAATGTTCTAGTTGAGCTAAGCAGAATTTGATTGGAGAATTGCAGGAAATTAAATGGCGAAAAGTAAATGGCAGGAAATGTAATTACTGGAAATAAAGGACTGAATGTAAATGACAGAAAGTAAATTGCAGAATCTTAAATGAGGAATGGGGAGGATGAACATAAAAGTAAATGGCAGAAAGTAAAGAGAATGGGTAAGATCAGAAATGGGGAGTTCATTGGGCTCAGGAGATGTTGTATTCTCCGGATCAAGTTCATTTTCATCTCTTCCTCAATCAATCCATTCATTGATCTCCTTGGCAATCTTAAGTGATTGAATTCCAATTCCTTGGTAATTCAATCTCTCAAATCTTGATCAATAGCCAATTCCTTAGTCTAATTGCTCATGAGAAGAGATGAAGTGTGGTCACTGATTATACCACATGTATTCCCAAATCAAAATATTGGTAGGATTATATGTCACTATATCCATCCAAACCCCAATTTGGTCCAACATGAGAAAGCATTTCTAGCATGATCTCTTCATTCCTTTTCCAAGATTCCGAAGAGATCCAAGTATGAATAGCTTCTTTTCCAAGACAACTACCCAATTGGATGAAGATTAAAAGCTTTCTAGTAAAATCAAGAGAAAAGAAAGAGGAAGAATAATGAAAACTATTATTGATCCATCAAATTACAATAGAGCTCCCTAACCCAATGAAAGGGGTTTAGTTGTTCATAGCTCTGGGAATGGAAAAAAAAGATGGAAAATACATTCTGAAAGTAAAACTAGAAGTTGTAGAGAAAGTAAAATTATACAGAGAGTGGTTCTCAATGCCAAAAAGCTTTTCTCTAGTTCAAAACTATTCCTATATATACTACTCTTCTGATCTTCCAGTTGGCTCTTCAAGTCTTAGATATGGGCCTTTGGATCTTAAGTTGAAGCAGTTGCAATCTTCAGTGGGCTCAGCTTTACTTGCAGAGAAAGTGTGAAGTAGGCATGGACTTTAGCTAGGACGTTAGTGGCGTTAACGTTAAGTGAAAATGTGGGTTCAAGAACGTTAGTGACAATCACTTTTTTCACTAACGTTCCTAGCCCAAGATGGTTCACGTTAACTTCAATGTTAATGGCACTAACGTGACCACTAACGTTGCCTTTTGGTCCATCGCAAGTGTTATTGGCGTTCACCTTTGCCAATAACGTTGCTCTTAGCCCCCCTTTTCTCACATTAGAGTCCACGTTAGTATAACTAATGTGGCTCTTAACGTGGGCATGCCTTAGCCTCGAGAGCGTTAGTGACACTTACCTTTGTCACTAACGTTCCAAACGCCCCTTCTCATGTTAATGCCTCATGTTAATTGTCTTAACGTGGCCATTAACGTGGTGGTGATTGCCATCTCCAACGTTAGTGACAAAGGTGAGTGTCACTAACGTTGGCTCATCATTTCTTTCCTTCACGTTAGCTTCCATGTTAATGCAATTAACGTGGCAACTAACGTGGCTCATAGTGGCTTGGTCCAACGTTAGTGACAAAGGTGAGTGTCACTAACGTTGGCGATTCCTTGCTCCTCCCACGTTAGAGTTCACGTTAATGTAGTTAACGTGACTCTTAACGTGGCCAATTGGGCTTAGTCCAACGTTAGTGACAAAGGTGAGTGTCACTAACGTTGGCTTTGTCTTCCTTTCCACGTTAGAGTTCATGTTAACTGAGTTAACGTGACTCTTAACATGGCTAATTGCCAATTTGGAGCGTTAGTGGTATTCACTTTTACCACTAACGCTGGAGCTCCCTTTCTCTCCACGTTAACTACCACGTTAATGTAGTTAACGTGGCAATTAACGTGGGCCATGATGGTTTCGAAGGAGTTATTGGCAACCACTTTTCTCATTAACGTTGTAAGTTTATTCCCATTCCACGTTAGTGGTCACGTTAATTAGATTAACGTGGCTGCTAATGTGGCTCTTCCTTGCTTCCTTTGTCCTAAAACCAAGCAAATAAAGTGCATCAAAGCTCTAATCTAAGTTATGAGACATGCATTATCCAATTTGTCATCCAATTCATGCATAATTCTCATAAAATCACATGAAATTCACAATGTTTGCTTGAATTAAGATGTAAGTGATTATCTACCCAAAACTTGCTTATTAACTAAGAAAATGCATGAAACTACCCTAAAACAGTAAAGAAAAGGTCAGTAAAATTGACCAAAATGCCCTGGCATCACAGGGTGATTGTCACGGGTCACCCCTTCATTCTGACTTAACTGAATTAAGTACGAGAGTATATCTTGGAGAAGAAGTAGGTGTGAATTGAGAGAAAAAATAATAGTACTTGCATTAATTCATGAAGAACAGCAGAGCTCCACACCTTAATAGTTTGGGGTGTAGAAAATACATAAGTGAAAAGAGGTCTAGGCATGGCTATGAGGCCAGCCTCCAAATGTGAAAAGATGATCAAAGTTACATATGATCAAAAGATGGTCAAAAAGACGTAAAATAAATCTGTAAAAGTAGTTTTTATAGTAAACTAGTAACCTAGGGTTACAGAAAATGAGTAACTAAGTGCAGATAGTGCAGAAATCCACTTCCGGGGCCCACTTGGTGTGTGCTTGGGCTGAGCATTGAATCTTTTTCGTGCATAGGCTGTCCTTGAAGTTAAACGCCAGCTTTGGTGCCAGTTTGGGCGTTTAACTCCAATTCTGGTGTCAGTTTGGGCGTTTTACGCCAGGAAGTTTTAGGCTGACTTTGGACGCCAGTTTGGGCCATCAAATCTCAAGAAAAGTATAGACTATTATATATTGCTGGAAAGCCCAAGATGTCTACTTTCCAATGCAATTGAGAGCGCGCCAATTGGGTTTTTGTAGCTCCAGAAAAGTCATTTGGAGTGAAGCAGGGTTAGAATCCAACAGCATCTGCAGTCCTTTTTCAGCCTTTGAATCAGATTTTTGCTCAGGTCCCTCAATTTCAGCCAAAAAATACCTGAAATCACAGAAAAATACACAAACTCATAGTAAATTCTAGAAATGTAATTTTTGAATAAACTAATAAAAATATAATAAAAAGTAATTAAAACTTACTAAAACTATGTAAAAACAATGCCGAAAAGGATAAAAAGAAGAGAATATACAATGAATTCCAAATATCAATGAAGCTCAGTTCCAATTAGATGAGTGGGGCTAGTGGCTTTTTGCTTCTGAACAGTTTTGGCATCTCACTTTATCCTTTGAAGTTCAAAATGATTGGCATCTATAGGAACTCAGAATTCAGATAGTGTTATTGATTCTCCTAGTTCAGCATGTTGATTCTTAAACACAGCTACTTTATGAGTGTTGGCCGTGACCCTAAGCATTTTATTTTCCAGTATTACCACCGGATACATAAATGTCACAGACACATAACTAGGTGAACCTTTTCAGATTGTGACTCAGCTTTGCTAGAGTCCCTAATTAGAGGTGCCCAGAGCTCTTAAGCACACTCTTTTTGCTTTGGACCTCGACTTTAACCACTCAGTCTCAAGCTTTTCACTTGACACCTTCACGCCACAAGCACATGGTTAGGGACAGCTTGGTTTAGCCGCTTAGGCCAGGATTTTATTCCTTTGGGCCCTCCTATCCATTAATGCTCAAAGCCTTAGATCCTTTTTACCCTTGCCTTTTGGTTTAAAGGGTTATTGGCTTTTTCTGCTTGCTTTTTATTTCTTTTTTTTTGCAAGCCTTTTGTTCTTCACTGCTTTTTCTTGCTTCAAGAATCAATTTTATGATTTTTCAGATTATCAATAACATTTCTCCTTTTTCATTATTCTTTCAAGAGCCAACAATTTTAACATTCATAAACAACAATATAAAAAATATGCACTGTTCAAGCATTCATTCAGAAAACAAAAAGTATTGCCACCACATCAAAATAATTAGATTATTTTCAAGATATAATTCGAAATTCATGTACATCTTTTTCTTTTTCAGAAAATATTTTTTTTCATTTTATGAAAGGTGAAGGATTCATAGGACATTCATAGATTTATGACATATACACTAGACACTAATGATCATGTAATAAAGACACAAACATAGATAAAACATAAAGCATAGAAATCGAAAAACAGAAAAATAAGAACAAGAAAATTAAAGAACGGGTCCACCTTAGTGATGGCAGCTAGTTCATCCTCTTGAAGATCTTATGGAGTGCTTGAGCTCCTCTATGTCTCTTCCTTGCCTTTGTTGCTCCTCTCTCATGTCCTTTTGGTCCTCTCTGATTTCATGGAGGATGACAGAGTGCTCTTGGTGCTCCATCCTTAGTTGTTCCATGTTGGAACTCAGTTCTCCTAAAGAGGTATTGAGTTGCCCCTAATAGTTGTGTGGAGGAAAATGCATCCCTTGAGGCATCTCAGGGATTTCATGATGAGGAATTTACTCATGCTCTTGTTGAGGTCCATGAGTGGGCTCTCTTGTTTGCTCCATCCTCTTTTTAGTGATGGACTTGTCCTCTTCAATGAGGAAAGGCTAACCTTGCCAAAGTGGAAGGCTTGTCCACCACCTTGTATAGTTCTAGAGATATGATCTCATGAACTTCTACTTCCTCTCCAATCATGATACTATGGATCATGATAGCCCGGTCTACAATAATTTCAGATCGGTTGCTAGTAGGAATGATAGAGCGTTGGATGAACTCTAGCCATCCCCTAGCCACGGGTTTGAGGTCAGGCATTCTCAATTGAACCGGCTTGCCTCTTGAGTCTCTTCCATTGAGCTCCTTCCATACAGATGTCCATGAGGACTTGGTCCAACCTTTGATCTAAGTTGACCCTTCTAGTGAAAGGGTGAGGATCTCCTTGCATCATTGGCAAGTTAAGTGCCAACCTCACATTTTCGGGACTGAAATCCAAGTATTTTTCCCGAACCATTGTGAGCCAATTCTTTGGGTTTGAGTTCATACTTTGGTCATGGTTCCTAGTGATCCATGCATTAGTATAGAACTCTTGAACCATTAAGATTCTGACTTGTTGGATGGGGTTGGTGAGAGTTTCCCAACCTCTTCTTCGAATCCCACATCGGATCTCTGGATATTCACTCTTTTTGAGCATGAAGGGGGACCTCGGGGATCACTTTTTTCTTTGCCACAACTTCATAGAAGTGGTCTTGATGCACTTTTGAGATGAATCTCTCCATCTCTCATGACTTGGATGTGGAAGCAATTGCCTTCCCTTTCCTCTTTCTATAGGTTTTTCTGGCCTTAGGTGCAATTAATAGTTATGGAAAAACAAAAAGTAGAGCTTTTTCCACACCAAACTTAAAATATTTACTCATCCTCGAGCAAAAGAGAAAAAAAAGAGGAGAAGAAGAAGAAATGGAGGAGATGGAGGTGAGGAGTGGGTTCGGCCAAGGGGGGGAGTGTGTATGATGTGTGAAATGGAAGGTGGTAAGGAGGAGTATTTATAGGGTAAGAGAGAGAGGGAATTCGGTTATGAAGGGGTGGGTTTGGGAGGAAAATGGTTTGAATTTGAATGGTGAGGTAGGTGGAATTTTATGATGGATGGATTTAAGTGGTGAAGAGATTATGGAGAAGAGGGTAAGATTTGATAGGTGAAGGGTATTTGGGAAGGAGTTATTGATGGGATTGGTCAAGGGTATTTGGGAAAGAGTGTTATAGAAAGGTGTGAAGAAGAGAGAAGAAGAGGTGGGGTAGGTGGGGATCCTGTGTGGTCCACAGATCCTGAGGTGCCAAGGAATTCTGCTCCCTGCACTATTCTGGCATTCAAACGCCCTCTGTGTGCCAATTCTGGGTTAAAACCCAGCTCTGCTACCTTTCCTGGCGTTAAACGCCAGTCTGCTGCCCCTTTCTGGCGTTTAACGCCAGCCAGACACCCTTTTCTGGCGTTAAACGCCAGTCTGTCTGTCATTTCTGGCGTTTAATTCCAACCAGATGCTAGACACCCTTTTCTGGCATTAAACGCCCAGAATGCTGCGAGACTGGGCGTTAAATGCCCATTCTGCTATCCTTACTGGCGTTTAAACGCCAGTAAGCCTGTCTTCTAGGGTGTGCTATTTTTAATGCTGTTTTTGATTCCGCTTTTAATTCTGTAGTTATTTTTGTGACTTCACATAATCATCAACCTAAAGAAAATATAAAATAGCAATGGAAAATCATTAAATATAATTAAATAACATTGGGTTGCCTCCCAATAAGCGCTTCTTTAATGTCAATAGCTTGACAGTGAGCTCTTAGAGAGCTTCACAGAGACTCAGAGCTTAATGTTGGCCTCCCAACACCAAACTTAGAAGTTGAGTGTGGCGGCTTTGTTTGACTCTGTATTGAGAGAAGCTTTTCATGCTTCCTCTCCATGGTTACAAAAGAAGATCCTTGAGCCTTAAACACAAGGTAGTCCTCATTCAATTGAAGGACTAACTCTCGTCTGTCCACATCAATCACAGCTTTTACTGTGGCTAGGAAGGGTCTTCCAAGGATAATGGATTCATCCTCTTCCTTTCCAGTGTCTAGGATTATGAAATCAGTAGGGATGTACAGGCCTTCAACCTTTACTAAGACATCCTCTACAAGTCCATAAGCCCATTTCCTTGATTTGTTTGCTAATTCTAGTGAGAATTTTGCAGCTTGTACCTCAAAGATCCCTAGTTTCTCCATTACAGAGAGTGGCATGAGGTTTATTCCTGACCCCAGGTCACACAGAGCCTTCTCAAAGGTCATGGTGCCTATGGTGCAAGGTATTAAGAACTTTCTGGGATCCGGTTTCTTCTAAGGTAACTTAAGTTGCCCCAAAGTATTCAGTTCATTAATAAGCAATGGAGGTTCATCCTCCCAAGTTTCATTACCAAATAACTTGGCATTCAGCTTTATGATTGCTCCTAGATATTGAGCAACTTGCTCTTCAATAATATCTTCATCCTCTTCAGAGGAAGAATACTCATCAGAGTTCATGAATGGCAACAGTAAGTTCAGTGGAATCTCTATGGTCTCTATATGAGCCTCAGATTCCTTTGGTTCCTCATTAGGGAACTTCTTAGGGGCCAGTGGACGTCCATTGAGGTCTTCCTCACTGGAAATCACTGCCTCTTCCTCCTCTATGGATTTGGCCATGTTGGGTATATTAATGGCTTTGCACTCTCTCTTTGGATTCTCTTCTATATTGCTTGGGAGAGTACTAGGAGAGATTTTAGTAACTCTTTTAGACAGCTGACCCACTTGTCCCTCCAAATTTTTTATGGTGGACCTTGTTTCAGTCATGAAATTGAGAGTGCTCTTAGATAGATCAGAGACTATGGTTGCTACGTCAGAGAGGCTCTGCTTAGAATTCTCTGTCTGTTGCTCAGTAGATGATAGAAAAGGCTTGCTATTGCCAAATCTATTTCTCCCACCATAATTATTATTGAAGTCTTGTTGAGGCTTCTGTTGATCCTTCCATGAGAGATTAGGATGATTCCTCCATGAAGGATTATAGGTGTTTCCATAGGATTCTCCCATGTAATTCACCTCTTCCATTCTATGATTCTCAGGGTCATAAGCTTCTCCTTCAGGAGAGGCTTCTTTAGTACCACCTGATGTAGCTTACATTTCAGTCAGACTCTGAGAAATTATATTGACTTGCTGAGTTAATATTTTATTCTGAGCCAATATGGCATTCAGAGTACCAATCTCAAGAACTCCTTTCTTCTGAGTTGTCCCATTATTCACAGGATTTCTTTCAGAAGTGTACATGAACTGGTTATTTGTAATCATTTCAATGAGTTCCTGGGCTTCTGCAAGCATTTTCTTCAGATGAAGAGAGCCACCAGTAGAGTGGTCTAATGAAATCTTGGACAATTCAGACCAGACCATCATAGAATATACATAGGATGCTCCATTCTAAAAGCATGTCAGAAGGACACCTTCTAATCAATTGCTTGTATCTTTCCCAAGCTTCATAGAGGGATTCACCTTCCTTCTGTCTGAAGGTTTGGACTTCCACTCTAAGCTTGCTCAACTTTTGAGGTGGAAAGAATTTGGCCAAGAAAGCATTGACCAACTTTTCCCAAGAGTTCAGGCTTTCTTTAGGTTGTGAGTCCAACCATATCCTAGCTTTGTCTCTTATAGCAAAAGGGAAAAGCATTAGTCTGTAGACCTCAGGATTAACCCCATTGGTCTTAACAGTGTCACAGATTTGCAAGAATTCAGCTAAGAACTGATGAGGATCTTCCAATGGAAGTCCATGAAACTTGCGATTCTGCTGCATTAGAGAAATTAATTGAGGCTTAAGCTCAAAGTTGTTTGCTCCAATTGCAGGAATTGAGATGCTTCTTCCATAGAAGTCAGAAGTTGGTGTAGTAAAATCACCAAGCATCTTCCTTGCATCTCCACCATTGTTATTATTTTCGGCTGTCATAACTTTTTCTTTTTCGAAAATTTCTGTTAGGCCCTCTCCAGAGTGTTGTGCTTTAGCTTCTTTTAGCTTCCTCTTTAGAGTCATTTCAGGTTCAGGATCAGCTTCAACAAAAATGTTCTTGTCCTTGTTCCTGCTCATATGAAAAAGAAGAGAACAAAGAAGAAGAAGAATCCTCTATGTCACAGTATAGAGATTCCTTTATGTGAGTAGAAGAATAGAAAAATGAGGTAGAGATAGAATGAGAAGAATTTGAACACAGAGAGAGGAAGAGGGTTCGAATTTTAAGAAGAAGAGAAGTGTTAGTGAATAAATAAACTAAATAGAAAGAGATGAGAGAGAGGAGAAATTCGAATTTTTAAAAAGAGGGAGAAGAAAAATATTTTTATTTTTATTTAATTAATTAAGTTAGAATTCGAAAATAAGAAGAGAAATAAAAGCAAATTGAAAACTAAATAAATTAATTAATAAAAAGGATTTTTGAAAAAGTTTTTAGTGGTTTTCGAAATTTAGAGAGAGAAAAGTAGTTAGGTGGTTTTGAAAAAGATAAGAAATAGTAAACTTTTAAAACTTAAAACAAACAAATCAAGTGGTTGATTGAAACAGATTTGAAAATAAATTTTGAAAAGATAAGAAGTTAGAAAAATATTTTAAAATTAAATTTTGAAAAAGATATGATTGAAATTTATTTTGAAAAATAAATTAAAAAGATTTGATTTTTGAAAATTAAAGTTGATGACTTGACTAACAAGAAACTTAAAAGATATGATTCTAGAATTTAAAGATTGGACCTTTCTTAATAGGCAAGTAACAACTTGAAATATTTGAATCAAAATATTAAATGCTAGCAATAATTTCAAAAATTATGAAATAAAATTAAGAAAAAGATTTTGAAAATTAATTTTGAAGTTTTCGAAATTATTAAGAAGAAAAATGAAAAAGATTTGATTTTTGAAAAAGGATTTGAAAAGATAAAGTTTTTAAATTGAAATTTGACTTGACTAACAAGAAACAACTAAATTTTAAAACTTTTGACTAAATCAAACCAAAATTTCGAAATTTATTAGTAAAATAAGGGAAAGATATTATTTTTTATTTTTGAATTTTTAATAAGGAGAGAGAAAAACAACAAAATGACACAAAACATAAAAATTTAGGATCAAAACTAATAATGCATGCAAGAACACTTTGAATGTCAAGATGAACACCAAGAACACTTTGAAGATCATGATGAACATCAAGAACATGTTTTTGAAAATTTTTAAGAAAAGAAAAACATGCAAGACACCAAACTTAAAAATTTTTAAACTTTAGACACTAATAATTCAAGAATGCATATGAAAAACAAGAAAAAACAAAAAAAAATGGAAAGATCAAATAAGAAAAATCATCAAGAACAATTTGAAGATCATGAAGAACACATGATGAATTTTCGAAAATTAAAGAAAAATTAAAAAGATGCAACTGACACCAAACTTAAAATTTGACACTAGACTCAAGCAAGAAGCATAATTTTTTTTTGGTTTTTATGGTTTTATCAATTTTTTTATATTTTTCAAAAATTATTTTGGAAAAAGAAAATAAAGAGATAAAAAATTGTTTTTAATAAGAATTCTAGGATTCGTGCAATATTAGTCTAAAACTTCGGTCCAAAAGAATTAGACATGGCCAAATGGCCAGCCAAGCTTTAGCAGAGCAAGACATATAACAGCCAAATTGATGGGAATCCAAAGGCTCCTGCAATGATATTCTAAAGCTCCGGTCCAAAAGATTAGACATGGCTTAATAGCCAGCCAAGCTTTAACATAACAAAGACATGCATGTCCTTTTTGCAATGGAAAGTGGAAACCTTAGTCCAAAAGATTAGACATGGCTTAACAGCCAGCCAGGTTTCAACATATCTCAAGAAACTCTAGAATTCATTCTTAAAAATTTTGAAAAACACATTTTTTTGAATTTTTCGAAAACTAAAATTACCTAATCTAAGCAACAAGATGAACCGTCAGTTGTCCAAACTCGAACAATTCCCCGGCAACGGTGCCAAAAAATTGGTGTTAGGAAATCGTGATTCACACTTTTCACATCTCCGCACAACTAACCAGCAAGTGCGCTGGGTCATCCAAGTAATAAACATTACGTGAGTAAGGGTCGATCCCACGGAGATTGTCGGCTTGAAGAAAGCTATGGTCA